>NW_027494368.1:0-339909 GCF_021521415.1 Bidens hawaiensis
ATACAAAGAAACCTATTAAGCCGGATCGTCTCGCAATTTTACATCAGGGTTGATTGAATAGAAGAATAAGTCCAACAATGTTTTCTAAGGGAACCAACCCCTCGCCCCTCTCATTATCCACGCTCATATATGTAATGTATGAGGCCCAACCCACAAAACCCACACTTGCACTCATCCAAACGAGGCTGAACCTAAGTGCCTCTATCACTTTTGCACTCATGCCAAGCTAAGATCTCGAATTGCACTAATTGTACAAGTTCTATCGGAGAATATCAACCTTCTCACCAATCATTATTTTCTCAATTCTCAAATGTAAACGAATTTGTTATGCAAGTTATTACACCGAAAGCATGCTAACCTTGATTAAAAAACTACATAATCTCCTTTTAAAAACAACCAGACACATGTTATCTAGTGAATTGTGATCATGAAAAGGGACCAAAACCTTACCCCGCCATCTTACCACTTTCTGGTTTCTCATTTTTTTTTAAATTTTCAGATTTTATATGTTTTTATTATTATTATTTAAAAAAAATTGAAAAAGAAAATTCCCCCATCCCCACACTTGGAATACATTGTCCCCAATGTATGGTTTTGAGAAAATAAAAAACAAAGACACTACTAAGTAAAACTCCACTTCCTTCCATGAAAAACCCGGGTTATTCCCAACACAGTGTCGAAAAGAAATCCATAAGAATTTCCCCACACTTGGTTTTTGCTAAGATTGTAGCTTAAAATACCACTAATAACAAACAAACTATAAATTATAATGCAAAATAAAAATTAAAATATACAACATGTACAATTACCACCTTTTTGAAACTTTTATGACATTCAAGGTGGGTGATTGGCCCACTCCCATGTAGCTTTCTCGTTATAAGCACGCTCCTTTTCAAGCAATTGTTGCCAGTCTTCCGGCAAACCAGGGTCAGGCCCGAACATCCTCATCCTCCACCATGAATCATTTAGGTTAGGTGGATGTCTCACTTTCGTCTTCCTTGGTCGGCTACCTTTTTCTGCCACCTTCTCACTCTGTTGATGCTCAACTTCTTTGTTCTCAACTAACCTATCAATCACAAAACACTCCATTTTCGTGTGATCCTTGCTCAAGGATACACACTTGTTAACAAAATCCGCCTTCAGGCTTTCCTTGTCAACAAAAGGGTCATCAGTATTTTCAATAATAATAACCGTTTATCACATTTCCCACACTTTATTTCCAGTGTCCCCTTAGCACAATAAATCACTGCAAGTGAAGTGGCAAGGAAGGGTCAACCCAATATGACTGTGGGTTGCGTGTTAGTTATATTTTTAGCATAATCAAGTACTAAAAAGTCAACTGGGTAACAGAAATCCTCCACATGTACCATCACATTATATATCATGCCTCAGGGAAGTGTATGGGTTTGATCCGCTAAAACCACGGTGGTGTTTACTTTTTGTAGTGGACCAAACTTATACCGATCATATAAACTACCAGGCATGATACTAACATAAGCTCCAAGATCTAGCAATGCCCGCTCAGTTTTAAATTCACCAATTTGGATTGATAAAAGGGGCAATCCTGGGTCTTGAAGTTTACTTGGGAGAGTATTATTATCAACACTCTCATCCCTTATTTTAGTTAATTTGTCATTTAAACATTTATCACAAGAAAAATTTTCACAAAGAGATGTTTCATTCGGTTGTAATTCAGAGTTATTTTGAAAAAAATGTTTCATAATTAACCACATTTTCAATCTCATCACTGATATCTTCCACCACCCCCTCAACAAACTGTGGTGTTGGTAGATCAACTTGAACACTAGAAATTTCAAAATTAGGTAAAAGGCTTACCGCATTGATATGCACGTTGTTCCCCTTCTTTAAGCTCGAGCTGTTTTTCTTCAAATTCGCCACATCGGTTGCAAGTTGACCCATTTGAGTGGTCAACGATTGGATGGCTTTGTCATGGATTTCATCCTTTTGCATTCGAGCTTCATCAAGTTGATTTCTCCATTGCATGTCTTGTTGCATCATCTTCAACATGTCCATGACCTCATTTCCACTTGATGAACTTTGACCCGAAGGCCCACTTTGACCACTTCCCGCTTGTTTGAATTGACTTTGAAAACCTTGATTTGCATATTGTTGACAAGGAATATAATTTCCTTGAAAAACCCCTTGAAAATTCGGATTGGATTGGGTGGTCGGATTCCCATAACGAAAATTTGGATGATTTCTCAACCCAGGGTGGTAAGTGTTTGAGTTCATTTTGTAATTCCTACCACCGCCCCCTTGAAGTGCATTCACCTCCTCCACTTGTACTTGACCCACCGTACGCACCTCTGAAGCATGACCCAACTCGTTACAATTCGTACAAACATCAATAACCTGATTAGTAGCTTGTACCCCTCCTTCTTCCGCGGCTTGTACTTGTGGTCTTCCAATTGTGGGCCTTGATCTTCTTCCGGTTTGAGCCTTTCTCTTTGATGTAACCGCCATTTGTTCCAAATATGCCAATCATATTGTTCATAGTTAGTACCAAATGTACCATTTGTGATTGATCTCAAATCCCGTTTATCTTCCATACTCAACCCCTCATGAAAAGCATTTAACAATTCCAAAGTGCAATACCGTTGAGGACAATTTTTAATCATCATATTAAACCTCTCAAATGCTTCATGAAACATTTCACCTGGTTGTTGTTGGAAATTTCTCAAACTCCTTCTGACATCATTAGTCTTTTAGGCCAAGTAAAATTCTTCCAAGAATCTTTGTTGCATCTTGGCCCAAGTATAAATGGATGCGAAAGGTAATGTGTAAAACCATCTCTTTGCCTTATCTTCCAAAGAAAATTGAAACAAGACCAACTTAACCTCATCTGACGAAAACCCTTGACCCCCAATTATGTTGCAAATTGAGTCATATGCCTCCAAATGAAAGTAAGGTTCCTCCGTTGCTAGACCCTTATACTTTGGTAGACTTTGGAGGGAATTGGTCCTCACCTCATATGTCCTTCCTTGTTGATTGTGAGGAATAACCACCGGAGACGGATTATTAGTAATCACCGGTCGGAAATGGGCTTCAAACCCCCTAACCATCTCTCTTGCATGCCTTCTTGGTACCCCCATTGGTACTCTTGGTTGACCCATTTGCCTACAAACGGGCCTTGAAGGTGCAAATTATTGAAACTGTGGTTGGGGTATTTGGTGTTGAAATTGTTGATCTTGAGGTTGCCCTTGTGGTCGTTGAATAATCGGTGGCGGTTGAACTTGTTGTTGAACAACAACCGGTTGTTGTTATTGAGCTTGTTGTTGAACAACCGTTGGCGGTTGTCTATTAAGTTCTTGCACCGATTACGGTTGTTGCCATTAACCATAGGCAAGATTTCCCGGATTTACCCTTTTGCTTTTATCACCTCCCGTGTAGTAACCTTCCACTTCATACCCCTCAAATTCACTGTCAAATCCATATCCGTATCCGTCACCTTGTGTTCTTGAATGTTGCATGAAAGGTGAGGGTTGATATTGGTAACTTGATTGTGGTGGTTGAATTGTTGGTTGTTGGTTTTGTTGAGATGATGATGCATCAAAGGTAGGAAAAATGTTGGAAATAGATGGGAATGTGGATGATGTTGAGTAGGTGTACTGAGCAGGGATAGGTTCGGTTATGTGAGTTGGTCTCAATTCACTTGATGTAGTGGGTATGGTAGTAGTGATTGGTGGAGGTGAACTTGGTGGAGGTGTGGTTGGGATTGTTTGACCCGAAGTGGGAGCTGGTGAATCCATGGTGCTGTCTGATGTAGTTGGAAAACCGAGAAGCTTGTTATCCCTGAGTAAGACTCGGTTTCTTCGAAGCGTTCTATCAATCTCGAGATCGATTACTAGTGGTGATGACATGTTAGATCTTCTAGTATGCATACACCTGTAGGTACCTGCACACTAACACACCCAGCGTAAACCCGAGAATAACAAACAAAAACTACTAAAACTAACACATGTTGCGCACTACTCTCCGGCAATGGCGCCAAAGTTTGACGTGAGGTCGAAGACTCACTAAAAAATAAACCGATTACACTAATTAGATAGCGATAAGCGGGTATCGAACACAGGGAGTTTGTGGAAAATGTGTTATTAGGTAGCAAAGTAATTTATTAATCTAATGTGCATAAAAGTAATTCAAAAATTTGGTTGTTTGGATTGATTAACAAAAAGAACTAAAGTAAATAGTTTTAACAATATGTGAAACAATCCTCTCTCCTGATTTCAGGTTTTCAATATTGATAAGGTTAACGTTTACTTTTGGGAACAACTACATAGACATAGTTCGTGAGAATGCGTTTAATTGTGATAAAAGAGGACTAAGTACTTGGATTTGTAAAAACGCAAGGTTGTCACTCGATAATCAGTTTTATATAGTTAACCCTAATTCCCTTCCAATAAATCCCAATTGCCTATGGCACCGAGAACTGATAGTCAAGAACACGAATTATACTATACTAACAATTACTAATCAAACTCACAATCACCATAGCAATATAATCAAAAGATCAAGTTACTATCCCACAAAAAACATAAAAAATTAACAAACATTCAATGGAAAACCTTACAATTCGGGAGAGAACACAAAAGAAATTAGCCGAGCATGATTCGGTTCATCATCCCTTCCATTATAGTAATCAAATGAATCAAAAACAAGTATTCAATGGTTACACAACTCACAATTGATGTTATTGAACCCCCAAGATCGCCCCTAGTCGTTCTCCAATGATAGATATGTCAAAAGACACCCAAAAAACCAATAAAATATGCTGAAAACGGCAGTTACGAATGCCGGACCGTGGCCCACGGTTCTCACCGTGGGTCACGGTCCCTCCATGGTGGTCCAAGAACCCACGGTACGGTGTAAACTGTTGTTTTTGAGCTGGGTTGACTGTGGGCCACGGTGGAACACTTGCTCAATTTCTTGTTTTCTTCATATCTTTCTCGTTTCAACTCCGTTTTCTTCGCCGTTTTCGCCCACTTTCTCAGGATTTCATCCTCTATCTCATCATACCTGCAAATAACCACACAAAAATAGTTATCCATTTCCCACAAAATTAACACTTAATGCATTGATTTTTATATCAATTAAGCACACTTACGGGTCATCCTTCGATGCACCCGTCAAGGATGAGCTTGGGACAATATATGTATCCGTACATGTACTTGTACCTGATTGTACTCATACCAAAAATCATTAAAACGTGTACCAATACTCGTACAAAATTTTTCGGTATGGTACGAGTACGGGTATTTCGGTACAGTACCCGTTTTTGTACTACTTTGCTTTTTTAAATCCAAATCTTCGACGATATTGAAACCACAACTTGTACGGGTAACAAATAACCTGAATTAGTCTGGGTATCAATACTTTACAGGTACGTGACTGGTACCAAATTGGTCTTCGAATAATGATAAGATAGTATTGAAAAACCCTGATTCGGTAGCTGAATTTAAGTGATTTGTTTGTTTGTTCGAGTCGTGGATTTTATATTATTTAATTTTGAAGAAACGTTTGGAACTTGTTCAATAATAACATGGTTGGATAACTTATTTTATATATTAAGGGTAAGTTTGGCAAAACTAGCCGGTAGCTGTTGGCTGGAAGCTGGTGGTTGTAGTTGTTAGCTATAGTTTTTTAGATATATTTAGATGTTTGGCAAAGTCGTTTGAGCTTTTAATGAGACAATTTCGTATATACCTTTGCAAATATTGAAAATATCATATATACCCACTCAAAACTAAAAATATCATATATGCCCTTACAAAGTTATTAATGTATCATATATACCCAATTCATTAAAAACAATTTAAAAAATCACCAAATTACCCTGGTTCGATTATATGCGATAAAAGGTTTACAATGTAGACCATTAGATGCGATAAACCTTTGAAATGTTTGCAATTTTGAAGAACTGGCGAGAAACAATTTGGTTGTCGTTAAAGATGAGACACGTCGACTAAAAATTAATTAAAACAATTAGGTATAAACACATGGTGTACTGTGAATGGGTAGTATGGTCTATTCATTAAAATTTTTTGCATTTATGAAAGTTAAAATTTTAGAATAATAACTGTCAAATTGTCATTTATTACATTGTTATTAATGAATGAGGGTATATATGATATTTTAACTATTTGGTAAGGGCATAGATGATATTTTAAATATTATGTAAAGAAATATATGATATTTTAAGTATTGTTTTATATATATGTATATATATATATATGGTATTTCTAATGTTTTTAAAGGTATATTTGAAATTAACTCTTTAATAAAACTAGTTGGGTGCCCATGCGGTACGGTGAGGTGGATGCGCAACCTGACATCAACCACATAATCAGTGTTAATACATGATTCACCCGATGACAATGCACACATAACCCGAATGTAGACGTGTAATTCGTGCAAATGTAGTACGTATGTAACCGATGGCGAAATCAAGAAGAAAGCTGAAATATACAATAATTCCAAATTTATAATTTTTTCAACCAACCTGTTTTGTTCTGACGTTCCGACGTGACACTTTTCTAATTTGAAACCTAACCTGGCCCCTTTCGACTCAAAGCCGTAGCAACATGAACCGAACTAAATTAACCATTTTTGTATCGACTCATTCAGTCCCTAATTTGGTCTTACACATGACCCGAGCTCGCCTGACTCGACTTGTTGCCGATCCTAACCGGTAATCACGTAATATGTTAATTTTTTAAAGTTAAAGAATTATAGCAATACCATACTTAAATTAAAGAGAATAAAATATGCGTTTTATGATGTTATTTAAAATAAAAAATATTAACGTGTGAAAAAGTTATCGCCTCTTAAAAAGTCATGGGGGTAGTAAGTTTTGAATAAGGGTTAAATGTGTAACTATTATAATTTACAAAAGTGGATGAAAGTTCAAGTACCAAACTTGTAAAATTTCAAATATAAAAGCTTGAAGTTTTTACTCTAACCGCTAGTAGTTCAAATTTGAAGTTTTTTCTTCTAACCTAAAACTTCAAGTTCCTTCTACCAAATAAAGTTTGTTTTTTTAATTGATTTTGAGTTTTTTCTTAAAAGCTTAAAGCTAGAAGCTTTTAAAAGATTCATGTCAAACATGCCCTAAATATGAAGAATCCAATTAAACCCTTAGGTAGTATTTTGGTATGCATGAATGAGAGGCGGAATGGAATGGACTGTAACATTCGTTAATTTAAAACTCGAAACCTGGTTCATTTAAAAAAAACTTATGTTTATGGATCCACACTTATTATTAACAAAAAGGAATTCTTATATTATTTTCGTTGTGTTTAATTTTGCGACATTTGTCAATTTTTATTCGTATTCGTATTTGTATTCGTTAAACCGACCCGTTGTGTCGTTTTATTGTATTCTTAATTGTCGTTTATCATTTAATATTTATTACAACGATTTATAGTTATTATTCGTTCGTTTCTATTTGTTTGGTTCAAATAACGAAACTCCAGGATTTAAAGTTAATAAAACAATCAAGTTCCAAACTATCGGCTATAATATGTTAAATATATAAATTTATAACTTCTTATTTCATTTATATAACATCTTAAAGTACAAGGTTCAATATGTAAATAGAATATAAATTCAGTTTTAATATATATATATATATATATATATATATATATATATATATATATATTTCATGGGCCATTATGTAAATAAAAATTAAAAATATAATATAATAATATTAATAACTAACCCAGCCCCCCATTCCCATGTCCTCATCATTTTTCCGGTTAATCGAAACGGCGACGGCGTAGAACATTTCGGCGACCCAATTAACTCCTTAAATCTTGTTCTTTGACCAATCAATTTACATCAACGTGTTTCTTCGCTAATCTAGGTCGGTAATCAACATAATTAACAAATAAAAATCACTTTAATTGCGGATTATAATCCGGGTAAATCGCCGGATTATTATCAAATCTCATTAACGACGAATTAATCATTATACTCTCCTAATTCTAGTATAAATAGGACCCTAAACATCAACTAAACTTGCACCAACCCTTAATCCTATCTCTAAAACTCTCTATAATTCCGTCTTGATTCGTCGAAGTTAAGATCCGGCCAAACTCCGTTCACCACCATTCGTTCCACCATTTTAACATAATATCAAACTGGTCTAGTGGTTAAGGTCGTGTGTTGTGGCCATGGAGACCTGAGTTCTAACCCGGGTCACTGCATGTTTTGTTATAATTCTTTTTTTTAAAACCATTTTTATTATTGTAATAAACTACATATATTTTTATAAATCTTTATAAATCAAATAAAAATTGTTATAAACTATTTTTAGCTTTTCATTCAAAAACCAACCTTCCGAAACCCGACAACGCTAGTTAAAACCCGTAAACTAAATATATAAATTTGTATATGTATTCTCGTCGTAAACTTTGTATTTCGCTAACATATTTGTTTCTTCCAAATATAAAATATACCGATAATACCGGAATTCCGTAAACATTATAATATTCAAACTTAGTATTAATCTCGTAATTAAAATAATATGTAATAATAAACCCTTGAATTTTCGTTAAAGTTAAATACTAAAACATCCTAAAATATACTAAAATAATTCCTAATCTCTAACATAAAATCTAATTTTTATAATCCCGCAGTTAGCATTTACATTTGTACTTTCTTTCTTTTATATATAGTTTGTGAGGTTCGACCGATTCGGTTCCTTTAACGCATCTTCGCTTATTATTCCAAGTTTCCTCCCAATTTCAAAGGTGAGTTTACATAACCCCCTTTTTCATCTTTTATAATTTTGGGGTAGCATGTATACCTTATCCACTTTTACTCATGTTTTATTACCACATTTATTCAAGATGCAATTCAATATATGTTTATGTGTGATTATTTCATGCTCCATGATTATGCTCTATGTGCTTAAATGTTTATTTTATGTTTGGTGGCTGGTATCCCATCCTCATCTAGTATGATCATACATTTACCCAAGTACATTGATTTTGTATCAATAGGAACGGGTCCACATCTATTTAGTTGTTTACATTTTCATAGAAATTGTAATGCTCAACATTAACATATGAATTGTGGTTTTTATCTATATATATATCAACTAAAACATATGTATTCTCATCAACGTTCGTGTTGACAAACTCTATTTTTATACATGCTACAGGTACAAGTAATTTACATGGATCAATATTGAAGATATTAGTTTTTACCTTAGGATATTTATTCAAATAATGAATACGATGTAATTGTTATGATTATTGAATCTGTGTACGTGTTTAATGTTAATGAAATTAAATATTTATTGTCGCTTTAATTAGTGGCTTCCGAGCTACTGTCCAATCAATACGTTACGCACTGGCATGTTCCGCCTTTGGTCGGGGTGTGACATGGACCATTATGATGGAATGAAAAAAAATGTGTTTGGTTGGTTAATGGAATTGAATCACCTATTACCATATCCATTCCATTTCATCTAAAACAACCCAAATTCATTCTATCCACCCCCTTGTTTTTTTTTTCATTCCATCACTCTTTCAAACTATATCACCTCCACCACCCTCCCACCACCACTACCCATTGCCCTCTCACCACCACCACCCGCCTCTTGATGTGTGGGTAAAAGTATGTTCATTAAGCGTCTAATTTCGTGTGTTTTAATTAATTGTATATTGTGAACACAAGTACTTTGAGTGTGTTTATGGTTACAGGTGTGCGGGGCTTAACGAAGCTTATTCGGGACTAATTTGGAGCGTTTGAGGATGGAAGAATCAAGATTATGTGAAGAGAGATGATCGGGAGCTTAACCGGACGATCGAGAATAAAAAAGAACGAGGAAACAGAGAGCTGGAGAAGAGCCAACCGTAAGCTACGCTTTCCAGGCCGTAGCTTACGGCCTGGGTGAGGACGTAAAGAAAAATAGAAGACCCGTAGCTTACGGCTGAGCCGTAAGCTACGCCACCTGAGTCGTAAGCTGCGGTGGCCTGGCCGTAGCTTACGGACTGGTCTGACGGAAAGTTGACTTTTGGGTGTTTTTCATGCCATATTTAAAGGGGAAAAACCTAAGGTCGAAATTATTCATTAACCATCAGTTTTGGGACTTCTTGGAGGCCACTTTACACCACCATAACGCATCTTAATCACACGATTGATCCATGAAATCCTTCTTCCACATCATAATCAAGAGCATGAAGATCGAGATGCAAGGCTAACGACTTCATAACCATCTTCGGGTGCAGGGTTGAGTTGCATGTTAGGTTTTGCTATTCTATTCTTAACTTTGGATTTGGAATTGATTAATCATTCGGTTGATCAATTCTTTGTGTTTGCTTTTGTGATTAAACGGTTTTTATTAATTGATTGCTTAATCTTTTGTCAGTTAATTGATTTGTGGTCATCAATTATAAGGATTAAGTTCTTTCGTCATTATCTGTTTATCGTTAACCATATTATTGATTTTGTGTTTCAACAAGTAAATCCGATAATCAACTAGATTTTCATCAAACCGTGTCAATTATTCGGATTCATTCTGACAATCAACACAGTCAATCGTTAAGTCTTTTGATTTACATATTTTATAAGAAACCGTCCAAAGAAGCTTATCAATTCCCAAAATTGCTTCGAAACCCGAACCCTGGAGTTTGGTTATTTTTATATTGTTGTTTACAAGCTACCCAACTAAACCGCTTGACATCGTCTGTCCACTTTAATTATTTTTCTAATAAAATCAGAATTTCACTTGCACTTTCCACTGATTCCTTGGGGATTCGACATCTTACTTGCCCTAGCTAGTAAAGGTGTTTTATAAGTGTTTTTGCTTGACTGTCACACCCCGACCAAAGGCGGAACATGTCAGGGTGCAACCGATTGCCCAAAACACAAGACACTATTAAAGTGACAATATTTAATCAACTCATTTATTTCACAAATGAATAAACAACACATCTTGGTCATAGAAACAAATTGAACACAAGTAAACAAATATATTGTTCGTTTTACTAATATCCTAATAGTCTTGGTAACGTTTTTCGTCAATTCATCAAGTCGATAAAAGTCAAACCTGTAACAATGCATAAAATAATATTTTGTCAACACGTATGTTGGTGAGCAATTTCATAGTTTGAGTATATATAATATGACCGAAATCCACAAACGTATATGAGACTATAAATAAAAGCATCAATCGTGGTATATAAAACATATGTAAATGAGGATCCTTTCTATTCGGTAACAACCGACATACTCGGATAATGAGGCCCTATTCTACTAGCACAAGGCTAAGTAGTTAGGGGAGCGTATGATCATACTTAATGAGGCTCAACAACAACATAAAAATAAACACTCGTGCACGTAAAGCATATGAGACATATAACACACAATAGAGCAAGTATTCTAAGTATCATACACCCTAAAGTTTGTGGTTTGAGAAATGTGTACAATAAATCATTCTTGTTTTGAATAAGTATGCATGTTACCTCCAAAATATAAAAGTGAAAACGAGGGGTGAAATGTACTCACCTCGATTGACAAATCGAGAAATAATAAATGATCGAAATATAGAAAGCTTGCGAACGAAACGAACGAATCCAACTTGAAAGCTAAATGAAAAGGAATAAATAATATATTAATGAACTTGAACTTTAGTTGAAACTACATTTGAAGCATTGAACGGGAAGGTTCGGTTGTTAATCGGGTTACTGTTTAATTTGTTAACGATTAGGGACTCGTACCTAATTGATAATTTAAAATAAAATAATATTATTTTATTGGGCTTTTAAATAACTAAACCAATATTAAATAGAAACAAGATGGGTTTTAAATCACGAGTTCAGTTTTTATAAAAAAAGAATTGATAATAAAGCTTATAATAATATTATTAATGATAATGATAGTAATGATTATATATATATATATATATGTATATATATAAGATAATGATGTTAATAATATATAAATGTACTACCAATTGAGAATTGTTGTCAAAACTAATAATAGTAATAATAATAATAAATATAATAATAATTACTTTTATTGTTGAATACATTTAATAATAGGTTTATAAATTTTACTAATAATAATTATTATTATTATAATAATTATATGTGCCATATTAATGATAATAACTAATACTTATAAAATTTTAATAATAATAGTATTAGTGATAAAAATGTAACTCGAGTAACGATGACGTTAAATGACAACTAGGCCCGACATGGGTTTCAGTTTAATAAAACAAGTGAATAATATTAACAATAATAGAATTTAATAATATTACTTAATAATCATAATAATAATGATAATAATAATCATAATAATAATCTATTAATTATGAAAATAATGATAATAATCACTTTAATAATAATAATATAAACTATCTTGTTAATGATAATAATGATAATAATAATAATAATAACTATCTTATTAATGATAATAACAAAAATAAAATAATAATGAGTTTTACGATAGGTTATGAGATTAATAATAATAATCCCAAAAATACTCTCCAAGGTCGGTTCAAGGGGAAAATCAAACTTGGACTCGATTAACGATTAATTTGTTAGATATAAAGACGATAAAAGAGAACTCTAAATCTCGTTGCTTACCATATGACGTTTGGCCGAGAACAATTGTCGGAGCCGAGCAGGGTCGTCGGAGACCGATTCCGGCAGCCGGAGGCGCGCCGGAAAAACGAAGCGGAGAGAGAGAGAGAGAGAGAGAGAGAGAGAGAGAGAGAGAGAGAGTGAGAAAGAGATAGAGATACGGATTGAGAGAAAGAGATATAGAGACGGAGAGAGAGGGAACGAAGAGAGGCAGAGAGAGTTGCCGGAGGAAGGGCCAGCCGGAAAAACAATCAGAGAGGGAAGAGGGTTCGGTTTTTAAGTGAGGGGGGTTACTGGGCCGCCGGAGAGGGCTGCCGGAAAGCCGAAGGAGGGAAAAGGGGGGTGGTCGGACTTCGTTGTTGCTGCCGGAATCTCTATGTTTGAAATAAAATGAACAGACAAGGGGAATCGGGCTGACCGGTGTCGGAGTTACGGACCAGGGGGGGAGGAGAGGGTGGCCGGAGGTCGGGGAAAGGTGGCCGGAGATCGTCGTCGCCGGAATATCGGGTCCGCCGGAAAACGGCTAGAGGAGGAGGTGGCGGCTGGAGTATGAATGAGATAGGGTTAGGGTTTGTTGGTTATATATGCATGTTAAATATTTATAGAAATGGCCCTCCAAGTTTCAGTCATGGTTTAATACGAGTTTAAAGGTTTCCAAAGCTTATAACGAGTTTACGAAAATCATTTTAAACCCCTTATGTTTTTCTTAACGACACTATAATATGAAAAAAAAATCGATTTTTTTGGTGATCGAGTTATATAATAATATTATATAATAATTAATTAAGGTTCAAAAGAATGTTGAGTCGGGTTTACATAATAAAAGTTTACAAAACGAATATAACTCGAGACTCAAATTTGACGATTGTCACAGTATCTACTACTTTAGGAAATGTCGTCCCGAAATTAAGATAAACAAAAAAAATAACAATTACTAACGAATATTGCTTTTAGTTAAATAATTGCAAGAAAAACTTTTGATAAAAAAATAACGTCAAATCCTTGGATGGCTCGAAAACGCCATAAATGAGAACATAATAAAGACACTTATATATAGGAAGTACCAGCGGTGTATCCACCATGCCCTTATCATGACTCGCATTTCTACCGTCTTTCTGCTATCATCCTCGGACCTGAGTTATTGCACACAAGTGTACTTACTATGGCTTTCATACGGGGATTTTGATAATTAAGTGTGCACCCATAATTATTTCGATCGTCGTATGGTCCACATGGTTCGTCCCATTATGTGGTTTAAAAGACATATTTATTTTGAAACCTCAAACATTAGAAATGTACATAAATATGTTGAATTTTACACATATTGATAAAACAACTATTTTGGGGTTGACCTTTTTAAGTAAGTAGGAAAATGGAATACATAGTTGAAACAATTAAAATCTTAATGTATAACCAAGGTGAAAATAACTATTTTGGTTTCGATAAGTAAAGATGATCGAATGACCAGGGTATGTAATTATGAAACGAGAATTGAAGTTAAGTGTCCTCAACGTGAAGGAATAAGTAAATCATTAAAATCCATGGTTTATAGTCGGGTCACTAAATTAGTATAAAATCCGACGGGTGAAATTTAAGAAAAATCCAATAAGTGAGTACATGAGGTCGGGATAAACAACGATACAATTAATAATAGCATCGTACGATGAGTTTCACACGTGAACAAACTTGAGGTTATGAGTATTTGAGGATATGATTACATGAAATGTGATAACACGAGAATGAGGTGAGTTTCTTTGGGGTGACGCATACGTGTATCAACATAAATAAAATAACATTAGATTAACAATCAAAACAATCAATGAAATGTGATAAACGTGAATACGACCACTATTGTGAAACCATTTATATAATCGTCATTATAATAACGGTTTCTAATAGCGCCAAAACTTGTAGACAGCCACACATAGGCCGTTAATAGATTAGATGAAATTATATAGAATAATGTATAGAATCGTGTTTACATAAATGCTCAAATACAAATAACATAGCCATGAAAATATCATTTAAAAGATAAACGAGATTTTTGGCGAAGTCAAGGTTTTGAAAGTATTACGCAAATTGTTATTGAATAGTTTGCATTCGGTCACGAAAATCAAAACACAAAAATGAAATCTCATGTGCATAATATTGTCATCGAAACATCTCATCAAATGAAAAGAAATCGTAAAAATCAGTGAGACTTGAATAAAGACGAAATATGTAAGTCGTGTGTCATATAGAATGAAATTGAAAAATGAAGTCTTTAAGTAAGGTCGTTCATTCGTTCATATAAAATGAATATAGTAATAATATAGCCTCGTAGTAGCGCGTAGCTAGAGAAAAGTTTTGCTCATTATCGAAAGTAAATCTTATAAGTAAATTGTTAAAGGGATTTGTATACATAAAGTTGTTGTGATAAAATCGTAAAGGAGTGATGCTTGTGATAATATGAGGTAGTAATTCGAATAAATCGTTGGCGAACGAAAATTTGTGTCACAATATCTAGTATATAAAGTATTTGTAATTGTGTCTCAAAAATATTTGCAAAGCCATGGTCATTGAGTTCATGCAAGATGGTGAAAAATTGTAATTTGTTATTGAATAAATCTCGAATTCAACATTCAAAATGAAGCCTCGTATTTATAAAGTTATTAAGTAATTTATCACCTTAGGTGACAATATTTAAAATCTTGAAATCATACATATAATCGTTTAATAATCTCTTTAAAAACAAATCCTCATAATAGAATTTTATTGTCATGACAATATTTATATTCTACAAAGATGATTTATAAAATATGAGCAAAATACGTAAATAGTCGACCTTTGAAAAAGTTTATAATTTAAATGTGATTATTTAAACATATGAGGTCGTTATAAATACACTAGTTGGATATATATATATATATATATATAAATTTAGAGGAAAAATGAAGTTGCGTGTGTATGGAGAGGTTTTAGGCTTCTAGTGGTGAATGATTTGGAAATTTGGTGAAGAGTGAGTGTGTTTCGGGTGTCTTGCGTAGTTGGGTCTTCTTGAGTTGGATTGACAGGGTTTGTTGGGTTTAGGTCATTTGAGTGGGTTAGTCGTAGATGATTTGTGTGAGTGGTGGTTGGGCTAATAGGTGGGGTTTTTTTTTGCTTATTTGAGCTCGGGTTAAGTTGATGGGTTGGATAATTCGATCTTGGCTAGTTTGGGTTGAGATTTGGTTTATACATGTATTTTGTAAGGAGTGTTCGGGGTTGTTACTTTTGATATCAAACACTATGGTTGAATGAGAATGGCGTGGCGACATGGTTTGTGATTTGACATAGCATGGATCGAAGGATTGAGTCATAGTTGGGTAAGCTTTTGTTTGTTTATGTCCAAGGCATTTGGTGAATGTGTTTGTCGTGTCTTTGAAGCATTTGGATGGTAAGTTTGATAGGTTTTCGTGGCGTAGAAGTGTCGGTAATTAGGGCCTTTTGTTGGATTGATTTTTGTATATCTTGGATTTTGCATGGGGCTTGAGTAGGTGAGGATTTGGCTTAAGGTGGTAGTTTGAGATGGGATACGGGTGTTTGGGAAACTTGTGGTTGCGTTCGGGGAGATTTTTTTTTAATAATAATAAGTATTAAATAATCATAATTTATAAATAATGTTTAAAACATCCATGAAAGTTTTGATAATTAAAATACAAGTGAATATATATATAAATATATATATATATATATATATATATATATATATATATATATATTATATAAATAAAATTTTGAGATCCGAGCGTGTGAATCACACAATTTTTTATTTTCTTTTTATTGTTATTATTTTTTTTGCTAAAAGTTTTCCACTAAAATAAGAGTTGTTAAGATACGTCGGGTCGGCTTAGGTTGTAAATAATTTACGAGAAGATCTAAAATAAATCGACCCGCATAACGTAAATCGTTCTTGAAATACTTAAAATTAAGTAGTGGGAGACATCATGGAAAAAAAACTAAGATAATAAAGTTTGCATTTTAAGGTTTATTGTAAAAATAAAAGTTGATTGTCATGAGGAAGTAAAATAAATTGTTTTTTTAAAGGATCAAATTAAAACTCTGCTTATGAGGAATTTAAAATAAGTGAATTGAATGTTAAAATTTGTTATGAGGTCTCAATATTGAATGATGAATGTCGTTTTGGGAATATGAAGTTGCGAAATAAAAACTTTTTTTTACCAAGTTCATTATTTAATATCGTGTACGAAAATACCATGGTAAGTTAGAATGACCGGCATTGTAAATCGAGAAATCACGAGTAAACGATTATTTTTTTTGGTTTTTAAATTAAAATTTCTATAAAGTTTTGCATGAGAGTTTCAAGAAGATTACAAGTTACAAGTTTGTAAATTTTTTTGAAAAGTCAAGGCAAAACTACTATAGGAATTTCAAAATGAGAAAAATCGTAAGATGCAATTTTTATTCATGAGAATTTATAATGAGCCAAGGATTGAATGGTGATAGTTGTTATGAAAATAAATTTGGGTAGCGAAATTTTTTTACCACATGTATTATATAATGTAGTATAATTAAAAATGTCGTGAGAAGTTTAAATAATTAATATTTTGAAATGATCATTCAAAATAAACGGAATAGTTATGAAAATAAAATTTTATTAATTTATTTTTGCACACGGTCTTTAAAGACAATTTAAAGTTTATGTAATAGGAGATTTACTTGAAAATTTAAGGTAAAATTTATCATAAGACCTTTTTAATATGATGAAACTTAAATAATAAGAATTTTGTTTATGAATAATCTTAATGAAAATAGATGGCATATTAAAAATCATTATGAATAAATCAAACCATATATATACATATATTTTTAACTTATATCGAAGAGATCATAATGAACGAAATTTGTAATAAAAATCATTGTGAAATAAAAATGAGAAAGTTGGCGTAAAACTTTACCATATAAAATCGAGATATAAAAGAATTGTTAACAGATAAAAGAAAAAAAAATATAACATTTATAAATGAAGACTTGTGATAAGAATTTATAACAAAATAAAGGAAAAATGGTTTAAATTCTTGAAACGCAATAATAATGTTTTAAGATTTAAAGGCGGAAAAATCGTGCATGAACCACCATGACTTGATATTCCAACACTAAAAACCTTTATTACAAAAAAAAATAATACCATATTGGGGTCAAAACATGTGCACGTACCACCGCGTCTTTTTCACGTTTTCGACTCAAATAACGATTGTAACAAAAATAATAAATCGGAATACAACGTCATGTCAAAACACTAGATCACGTACCACCGCAGATCTATTGTTTTGACACCGAAAATTAGGATGGCGAGCGGAACGCTCGCATTCGACTACTTAAAGTGATCATCTCATATGAGACAATCTTTAAGGAGATTTGAAACAACGGGATTCAAGTTAAGCTCGTGATCTATAAAACACAATAAAAATTAATGTTTTTGCGTTTTAAGGTAGGGATACCTTAGAGAAATATGAAAGTGTGTGTAGGTGTATATTTATGATTTGATAAAATAAATAAGTATATAAATAAGCATGTGTATTGAACAATCAATTAGGGTAAACACGTATAGGCAACACGTATAAGGACCCTAAAGTAAAGACTATGCTAGGTCGTTACGTCTAACCACCTATCCTATAGTCTTGTGGCTTTGATACCAATTTGTCACACCCCGACCAAAGGCGGAACATGCCGGGGTGCAACCGATTGCCCAAAACACAAGACACTATCAAAGTGACAATATTTAATCAACTAATTTATTTCACAAATGAATAAACAACACATCTTGGTCATACAAACAAATTGAACACAAGTAAACAAATATATTGTTCGTTTTACTAATATCCTAATAGTCTTGGTAACGTTTTTCGTCAATTCCTTAAGTCGATATAAGTCAAACCTATAACAATGCATAAAATAATATTTTGTCAACACGTATGTTGGTGAGCAATTTCATAGTTTGAGTATATATAATATGACCGAAATCCACAAACATTTATATGAGACTATAAATAAAAACATCAATCGTGGTATATAAAACATATGTAAATGAGGATCCTTTCTATTCGGTAACAACCGACATACTCGGATAATGAGGCCCTATTCTACTAGCACAAGGCTAAGTAGTTAGGGGAGCGTATGATCATACTTAATGAGGCTCAACAACAACATAAAAATAAACACTCGTGCACGTAAAGCATATGAGACATATAACACACAATAGAGCAAGTATTCTAAGTATCATACACCCTAAAGTTTGTGGTTTGAGAAATGTGTATAATAAATCATTCTTGTTTTGAATAAGTATGCATGTTACCCCCAAAATATAAAAGTGAAAACGAGGGATGAAATGTACTCACCTCGATTGACGAATCGAGAAATAATAAATGATCGAAATATAGAAAGCTTGCGAACGAAACGAACGAATCCAACTTGAAAGCTAAATGAAAACGAATAAATAATATATTAATGAACTTGAACTTTAGTTGAAACTACATTTGAAACATTAAACGGGAAGGTTCGGTTGTTAATCGGGTTACTGGTTAATTTGTTAACGATTAGGGACTCGTACCTAATTGATAATTTGAAGTAAAATAATATTATTTTATTGGGCTTTTAAATAACTAAACCAATATTAAATAGAAACAAGATGGGTTTTAAATCACGAGTTCGGTTTTAATAAAAAAAGAATTGATAATAAAGCTTATAACAATATTATTAATGATAATGATAGTAATGATAATATATATATATATATATATAACTATATAAGATAATGATGTTAATAATATATAAATATACTACCAATTGAGAATTGTTGTTAAAACTAATAATAGTAATCATAATAATAAATATAATAATAATAATTACTTTTATTGTTGAATACATTTAATAATAGGTTTATAAATTTTACTAATAATTATTATTATTATTATTATTATTATTATTATTATTATTATGATAATTATATGTGCCATATTAATGATAATAACTAATACTTATAACATTTTAATAATAATAGTATTAGTGATAAAAATGTAACTCGAGTAACGATGACGTTAAATGGCAACCAGGCCCGACATGGGTTTCGGTTTAATAAAACAAGTGAATAATATTAACAATAATAAAATTTAATAATATTACTTAATAATCATAATAATAATGATAATAATAATCATAATAATAATAATTTATTAATTATGAAAATAATGATAATAATAACTTTAATAATAATAATATAAACTATCTTGTTAATAATAATAATAACTATCTTATTAATGATAATAATAATAAAATAATAATGAGTTTTAAGATATGTTATGAGATTAATAATAATAATCCCAAAAATACTCTCCAAGGTCGGTTCAAGGGGGGGAATCGAACTTGGACTCGATTACCGATTAATTTGTTAGATATAAAGTCATTAAAAGAGAACTTTAAATCTCGTTGCTTACCATATGACGTTTGGCCGAGAACAATTGTCGAAGCCGAGCAGGGTCGTCGGAGACCAATTCCGGCCGCCGGAGGCACGCCGGAAAAACGAGGCGGAGAGAGAGAGAGAGAGAGAGCGAGAGAGAGAGAGAGAGAGAGAAAGAGATAGAGATACATAGAGAGAGAGAAAGAGATATAGAGACGGAGAGAGAGAGAGAACGGAGAGAGGCGGAGAGAGTTGCCGGAGGAAGGGCTCGTCGGAAAAACGATAAAGAGAGGGAAGAGGGTTCGGTTTTTGAGTGAAGGGGGTTACCGGGCCGCCGGAGAGGGCTGCCGGAAAGCCGAATGAGGGAAAATGGGGTGGTCGGGCTACGTTGTTGCTGCCGGAATCTCTATGTCGGAAACAAAATGAACGGACAAGGGGAATCGGGGTGACCGGTGTCGGAGTTACGGACCAGGGGGAGAGGAGAGGGTGGCCGGAGGTCGGAGAAAGGTTGCCAGAGATCGCCGTCGCCGAAATATCGGGTCCGCCGGAAAACGGCTAGAGGAGGGGATGGCGGCTAGAGTATGAATGAGATAGGTTAGGGTTTGTTGGTTATATATGCACGTTACATATTTACAGAAGTGGCCCTCCAAGTTTCAGTCATGGTTTAATACGAGTTTAAAGGTTTCCAAAGCTTATAATGAGTTTAAGAAAATCATTTTAAACCCCTTATGACACTATAATATGACAAACATCGATTTTTTTGGTGATCGAGGTACATAATAATATTATATAATAATTAATTAAGGTTCAAAAGAATGTTGAGTCGAGTTTACATAATAAAAGTTT
The DNA here is from genome assembly GCF_021521415.1 of Bidens hawaiensis. Taxonomy (NCBI): domain Eukaryota; kingdom Viridiplantae; phylum Streptophyta; class Magnoliopsida; order Asterales; family Asteraceae; genus Bidens; species Bidens hawaiensis. The sequence continues at coordinate 20,902 of NW_027494368.1, forward strand.
ACAAAACGAATATAACTCGAGACTCAAATTTGACGAATGTCACATTGACCTTTCGATATCGATCAAAATGACGTCGTTGCCCGGGGAGCTAGTGCGCTTAGTTTTGCGTTGCTTGTTTGATTAAAAAATATTTTATTAAAAAAATACAAAAATATATTTCTTTTTATTTCTTTTTGTTTAAGTTCGGTATTACACTTGGTATTGTTTGCCTTTGCCTGTGCAGGAACTTATTAGAGTGTTGGCAGCGTACGTGTAGTTCGGTTATGAGTTATTATAGTAATCAGAGTCCACCAGGTAGCCCATTGTATCCATCATTCTCACAAAAACGACAATTCTCGAACTTTGACTTGCCACATCCTCAAACCCAAAACCAATATGAATATGATGAGTTTGATGATATTGTGCCTTCAGTGCCATCGTTTAATCAAAGTGGTTAGAATCGGGTCAAGTTTGGTCGGCAAAGGTATAATGGTGTTCAGCAGAATAGTTATGGAGGACAACAAGGTCAGAATGAGTATGTGGATGGAGTGCTTAGGGTGAATCACATAGCCCCAGTTAGAGGAGTTGCCAGTCATTTTGTGCCTATAGTACCAAAGAACGCCTCACTGTTCGAGCCACCGCATCAGAATGCAAGATCTTTTGAGACACCAATTTAGAATTGCTATGAAGGAAGTCAAAGTAACTATCAAAGCAACTTGCATAATCAAAGGAATAGGTAAGCGAGTCAGCATGGGTCAAATGATAATTCTATCAATGAAAAATTGGATACAATTATTGAGTTAATGATGGGTATTCAAAAAGGCAACGCGATCAGAGACAAGGATATCAAGGCATTATCACAACAGGTTGGACAATTAACTGAAGAAGTGGAGATCATCAGAAGAGATCAAGATAAGCTTTGTAATGATACTCAAATATGTCTAGCTCACAAATCCTCTAACACAACGAGTGTCCATATAAATGAGGTAAGTACTCGTCCTTTTTCTGAAATTTCCGTTGTTGAAACTCATTTACCACAATTTGTTGAGGGTGGGGTGAATGATGTAATTGAGTTTAAGGGTGAGAGTGAACATGATCAGGAAGTTAAAAGTTTTACAAAGTCTAAAAATGATTCAAATAACATGTTTTTTGAAATTAGTAATTGGAATGTGAAAGTTCCATTTCCAATGGCTTTACTTGCACCAAAAAATTTAAGTAAACGGGAACAACTTAAGAGTGAAAGGTGGGAAAGTTTTGAAAAAGTGAAAATAAATAAACCGTTGCTTGAGAAAGTTAAAGCGAGTCCTGATCATGTTGAGTATGTAAAAGAGTTAAGTACCCACAAACGACATCACAAGTTTCCTAAACAACTTGCTTTAATTGCTAGTGTGAACGCCTTTTTGATGGGTACCTTTCCCCCGAAACTTCAAGATCCAGGAACACCGATTATTTCAATACAAATAGGTGATTTTAAATTAGACAGGGCTTTGTTGGATCTTGGAACTTGTGTAAGTATTTAACCGGGGGAGTTTATATGATCAGCATGATTTTGGGCCACTACAAAAAGTTAAAACAATAGTGGTGTTGGATTATCAAACTCCTAAGTGTCCTAGGGGGATTGTAAATGATGTGATTGTAAAAGTTGGTGAATTCTATTATCCTGTGGATTTCCTCGTGCTGGATTGTGTAAAGGATACACAACTGACTGTTATTATGGGTAGACCGTTTTAAGCTACAACAGAGGCTATTATTAATTGTACTGAGGGAACGGTTAGAATGAGGTTCGGGAAAAGAAAATGAGTTTAAAGGTGTTTCCTAATTCGTTTAATCATAAAACTGACAAGTGTGGATCTCCGGAGAAGGAGAATCAAACAGAAAATAAAGTATCACACCCCGACCAAAGGCGGCGGAACCTGTCGGGATGCGACAGATTGCCCATAAGCGCATGCCACTATTTAAAGCAACAATATTTAACAAACTCATTTCATTTTCACAACATCAAATGTCACATAAACATACTTGTTCACAAGATAATTATAACAAAATATAGCAAATCAAATATTGTTCATTTTGCCAATATCATAAAGGTCTTGATGACGTTTTCTCCACACTCCATAATCAACCTAAATGCAAACCTGTAACATTTCATAAAATAAAGTTTATCAACACAACGGTTGGTGAGCAATTCATAGTTTGGAGCATATAAATATATAATAAGAAAAGCCACAATCTCGTATACGAAACAATAAATAATAGCAATAATTTGGATAAAAAGAGATCATTAATAAGAATACATTAGTGACACCTTGCTATAAGGGGATGCCAAATAGACTAGGATTTAATAGTTATCGTTAACAAGATTACATTAACGACACCTTGCTATAAGAGGATGCCAAATAGTCTAGGATTTATAGATCAACCAACCGGAAGCGGTAAACACATAGGCATATAATCATGTAAGCATAGAACGCCAAATCGAGCAATTATTTAAGTAAAGTAAACAACAACGTTTGTGGTTTAGGACTCAAGTATAAAGCATTATGAACTGTCACCCCAAAACGAAAGATGGAAAACGGGGTATGAAAGTACTCACATTCAAGTAATAAACTTGAAAGGTCGGTAAATTGAAGGTTAACCAGAACGACGAGTTTAACGAGCAAAACCCGGATAAAAGAAAGTCTTGAATTAAAAGGTTGTATTAAAGGTCTCTAAATAAAATAAATGTTGAGAAATGTAACCAATTAAAGTTCAAGGTTTAAAATGTAACTATTTATGAAATTATAACAATAGTCCTTTAAAAATGTAAGTTTGCTCGAAGCCGGGTTAAAGTATCTAACCTTAATATCTACTCAACCTATGTTAAGTAATATGGTTGGTAAAAATGCAAGAATGCAAGTCCCTTTAAAATAAAGATGATAAAACGGGTTTTAACGATTGTTTGGGTTGTTGGTTCGGGTCTTGATAATTGGTCAAACCCTGAGTCAACTTTCCAAAATATTAAATGTTATGAGGTAACTCATAAAAATCCAATAATACTTAACCAAGTATGTAGTTCTATTGTTTTAGAACTAATAATGTACGTTAAGCGAGTGTTCGGTTTTCTCGGTCCCAACTTTGTTATGAGATCAAGTTGGACCCAACATTTCCAAGTACTTAAGAAAATAACTAAAGTCAGTTTGTAAACTATTTTTAAAGAAATATACAAGTCTTGATAGCTAAATGTGAAAATCGGTTTAGTTCGGTTTGGTTCGGTTTCCATCTCACAATAAGTTCATAGATGATTTCCACATGCCCAAATATCCAAGAACTTGTATAATAATTTACAAATGAAAATACTTAAGTTTTACAACAAAAAAGTTAACAATAAGGTCATTAAAAAATGTTCGGTTTTCGATTCGGATATTGGTTCGCGTTAAGACCGAGGTAAGATTCTACAAACCCATAACCATAGAACTCATGAAAATGATTTTATAAACTCAAATCTAACATTAAACATGTTTAAACAATTATTTAACAAAAACTAGTAAACAAGGTTCAGTTTATGGTTTAGAGCTATTTACGGTTAAACCGAGGCTATACTCTTAGAACCCATAACCATGGAACTTGTAAATATGACAAACAAACTAAAATGAGCAGAAGTTAAGCATGATTAATATGTATAAACAAGTTATATATATATATATATATATATATATATATATATCAAGGACACGAAGTCTTCCATAAAACCTTACCTTACGAGGCCCGAAACCTCACCAACCGGAGCCGGAGAAGTAACCACCAACGGTAGCAAGGGGTATATTATATATATGTTTTACAACCACAAAAAAATATTAATAAGACTACATAAGCTAATTAAAATGAAATATTTAACTCAGTTTGACTTTTGGAAGTCAAAAATTCAAGAACAATAAAATAACAATCTTGAATCTTTAAAGTTTGAGAGATATTTTGAAGTTGTATCAAGGGAAAATGAAGGGAAATGGTGGTTTATATATAAGGTAAGTTGAAAGGGTCAAGCATAAAGTGTCTTTCATGAAAATGGGTTGGTTTATGTCACATGTTTGCATAAAAACAACAAAAAACGAGTTCTGGTGCAGACTCCCTTTAGCGCGGTGCTAAGGTCTCTGCCCTTGACCTTAGCGCGGCGCTAAGGTCACCTGGTGGAAATTCTGAACTTTCAAAATTGGCAGTTTTGACCCCAGGAGTTGTTTTAAAGCGTTTTAAGGCCATTATAGGGACCGAAAAGGGTGTTTTTGAGACCCGACAATTATAAAACAATTTTGTAATATAAAATCCATCATTTTGATTATATCATAAGAGTTCGGGTTACAAAACGTATTGAGTTTACATAATAAAACAAATACAAAAGTGACCCGAAATTGACGAATGACAAAGTATCCCCTACTTTAGGGAATTTCGTCCCGAAATTAAGATGAAGATGATGATGCAAACAAGTGTGTATACTTCTCCTTCATTATGTCTTCTCATTCCCAAGTAAACTCCGCGCCGCGATTCACATCGAACTTTGACTAACCGAATACGACTACGTTTGGTTTTCTTCTCGCTGCGATCCATGATCTCAACGGGTCGTTCAACCATGATCATCGACTCATCGACATGTACTTCGTCGAGAGGTATATGGAGATTACCGTCGGCTAAGCACTTTTTAAGATTCGAAACATGAAAAGTCGGATGAACACCGACAAGTTCTTCCGATAGTTCGAGTCGATAAGCTACCTTCCCAACACGTTCAAGAATTTTGAAAGGACCAACGAAACGAGGAGCTAGCTTACCCTTTTTTCCGAAACGGACTACCCCCTTCCAAGGAGATGCTTTTAGAAGGACAAGGTCGCCAACATTAAATTGGATCGGTTTTTTCCGTTTGTCGGCGTAACTCTTTTGACGACTTCTAGCGGCTAGGAGGTTTTTACGGATTTGATCGATAACATCGGTGGCTTCTTGGACCTTTTCGGGTCCCATGATTTGAGCTTCACCGATTTCGTTCCAACTGATCGGGGAACGACATTTACGACCGTAAAGAGCTTCGAAAGGAGCAATCTCAATGCTAGAATGATAACTGTTATTATACGAGTACTCGATGAAAGGAATGTGAGAATCCCAATTCCCACCGAAATCAAGAACACACGCTCGTAGCATATCCTCGAGTGTTTGTATCGTACGTTCGGATTGGCCGTCCGTTTTAGGATGATAAGCGGTGCTAAGATCGAGACGTGTTCCCAAGGATTCTTGAAGGGAATGCCAAAAATGAGAGGTAAAACGGGCATCGCGATCAGAAATGATAGTCAATGGTAAACCGTGACGGCACACAATTTCCCGAACATAGATTTGAGCAAGCTGCTCGACAGAATACTTTTCGCGAATCGGAATAAAATGAGCAGATTTGGTTAAACGATCGATGATCACCCAAATACTATCGTTGCCTTTTTGGGTGTTGGTTAATTTAGTGATAAAGTCCATAGCAATGTCTTCCCATTTCCAAACTAGAATTGGTGGTTGCTCGAGAAGACCAAAAGGTCTTTCATGTTCGGCTTTGACTTTTGAGCAAATAAGGCATTTAGATACAAACAACGCCACGTCCTTTTTCATACCCGGCCACCAAAAGGTAGCACGAAGATCGAAATACATCTTATCCACATCGAGATGAATGGAATACCGCGAATTGTGAGCTTTGTCGAGTATACAAGTATGAAGGTCATCGTGATCAGGAACTCATAAATGATTGAGAAAGTACAAGAGACCATAGGGTTTGGTTTCGAGTTGAAGTTCGGCTCCACATGACATTTCGTCGTACATGTTACCTTTTTCAATGTAGGTACGCTGAGCTTGAAAGATATGAGTTTGAAGATCGGTTTGAACAACAACGCTTAGAAGCAGAAAAAATTTAACAATAACCTTTCGACTTAGGGCGTCGGCGACAATATTCGCTTTACCGGGATGGTAGAGAATTTCGCAATCGTAATCACTAATTAATTCGGCCCATCGTCGTTGTCTCATGTTGAGATCTTTTTGGTCAAAAATATGTTGAAGGCTTTTATGATCGGTAGAAACCACACATTTTGTACCATAAAGGTAATGTCTCCAGATTTTTAGAGCGAAAACGACGGCACCAAGTTCGAGATCATGAGTCGTATAATTCTTCTCATTGACCTTAAGTTGCCTTGATGCGTAAGCGATGACTTGACCTCGTTGCATGAGGACACAACTAAGTCCTAGATGGGAGACATCAAAAAATACAACAAAATCGTCGTTTCCATCGGGAAGGGTTAAAACGGGAACATTGCAAAGCATGTCCTTGAGAGTTTAAAAAGCTTTCTCTTGCTTCGAACCCCAATCGAATGGTTTCCCTTTATGAGTGAGGGTGGTAAGAGGCAAAGAGATCTTGGAAAAATTCTGAATGAAGCGCCGATAATACCCAGCCAAACCGAGGAAGGATCTAATCCGTGGGAGTCGTTGGAGTTTTCAATCCTGAACGGCCTCAATTTTAGCAGGATCAACATGAATACCTTTGTCGTTTACGATGTGTCCCAAAAATTGAACTTCCTCTAGCCAAAATTTACATTTGGAGAATTTGGTGTAGAGTCGTTCGTTTCTAAGGAGTTCGAGAATGGAACGCGAATGATGTTCATGTTCGGCTTTGAATTTATAAAAGATAAGGATGTCATCAATAAAGACAATGACGAATTTATCAAGGTATGGTTTGCAAACGCGGTTCATGAGTTCCATAAATACCTCAAGTGCATTTGTTAACCCGAAGGGGATGACCAAAAATTCGAAATGTCCATATCGAGTACGGAAAGCGGTTTTAGGAATGTCTTCTTCGCGAAAAGGCAATTGATGATAACCCGATCGAAGATCGATTTTTGAGAAACACATCGCGCCTTGAAGTTGGTCAAACATGTCGTCGATTCGTGGCAAGAGATAACGATTTTTGATAGTGAGTTTGTTAAGCTCTCGATAATCGATGCACACGCGAAACGAACCATCCTTCTTTTTCACGAAGAGAATGGGAGCACCCCAAGGAGAAGAGCTTCACCATAGGCTAAGTTAGAACAACTTCGCCATTGGCAAAGTTAGGACAACTTCGCCTACAGGCCCAAGCCCAAGCCCGCGAAGTTGGTTTATCTATATATCTGTGTGTCATGTTTAGGGTTTAGTATCTAGAAAAAGAGAGAGTATTGTGTGTTCAGTTATATTGTTTAGAGAGAAAAAGAGAGGGCGAGTCTAGTGGGCAGACCCGAGGTAGAGCTCATCTCGGGTCGACCGTGTTTTTGTTTATGTTCGGTATGTAACGTGTTTTGGTTATATTATAAAGGATCTGCAGATTCGATTATCCCATTCGTGTGTTTGTTTATGTGTAATCGTGTTCTTCGTCTATAACACCATAAACGAGTCTAGGAGGATTCCGCACTCCTAGACCTCGTGCGGATCTCGTATCGATCAGCGACGCCCCAGGGGGACTTACAAGTGGTAGTAGAGCCGTAGGCTCTTATGCTATGGTTCGAGATCTGCGTTTTGGTATTTTTGGCACGTTTCAGATCGATTTTTGGTCAGAACAGCCGTCATCGGCGAAGTTGTCGCTAAAATTTTAGGGTTTTGGTGAAGTTGACTTTTTTGGCGAAGTTGACTTTTTGGCGAAGTTGACTTTTTTTGGCAAAGTTAAAAAAAATAAAAAAAGTTGAGGAAAAATTTGGTGATGATATTTTTTTTGAGTTATCGTCCGAATGGCCGGGTTTACACGATTATTGTGAGACCGAAAACGTTGTTCCGAAAACGAGTGAAAATTGGTATCTCTTGGTTTTACGTGTGAACAAATACGGGTCAACTATGGATATGGAGTTGAAGTTGCAAATGGGATATTGATTGAAACTGGATATTGACACATATTTGGTTATTTGGGTGATTCGACAAAATTATTTTTGGGCCAAGAAATAATTATTGTCCGAGGTTGACCAACTGAAGAAAGTCAGATTTTGTTCGGGTTTTCGTCATTGTTGGGTCGTGGTCAAAGCAAATTATTTAGGTTATTTTCAAGGCGTTCGAGACTTGGATCCTGAAAATGTGGGATACGAGCATCCGAGATGCTTATTTATTAAGGTGAAAATTTTTGAACAAGTTAGATTTAATCGGGAATTAAATTGTTTAAGCTCTCAACCTGAAAATGTGGGATACGAGTATTTGGGATACTTATTTATTAGGGGTGAGCTACTTAAATAATTTCACTCTTGGAAATAATAAGAAAGTAATTTGATCGTTATCCCTAGTGATTGAAGATGCCGGATTTATTAATGGTCATGTGTGTTAGATTCCGTCAAGGTGGTTTTGTGATGAAACTGATCACTTGATGTTAAGTAGTTGAAGATTGAACCTTATCTTACTAACCTAATGGTTGAGATGATCGATTAGGCACCGGGATGCAGGTCAAAGATCTCGATCGATATAGTTCGGAGGGGCTTACACTGAAGGGGAGATCTGATATGGAAGACGTCGGGTGATTGGTAGATTTGTGAAGCTACAAGACAGTTTCAGACACCGCTGGTTGAAGACAGGATTGATGTTGCATGTATATGTGAAGTTCAAGTTTGAAGATCACAGTGCAATCGAGTCCTACCAGAAGAAGAACACAGAAGATCATCTGTTAAGGGAGAGTCTGTTGGTACATGTTTTGTAACAGAAGATCTTTAGTGTTTGATAGAATTGAGAGCAACGGTCAAGGGGGAGTCTATTGGTGCCTTTTGTGACCATCGTTATGCAATTCTGACCAGTGGAGACGAAGTGGTGAAGTTAGAACAACTTTGCCCTTGGCGAAGTTAGGACAACTTCGCCTACAGGCCCAAGCCCAAGCCCGCGAAGTTGGTTTATCTATATATCTGTGTGTCATGTTTAGGGTTTAGTATCTAGAAAAAGAGAGAGTATTGTGTGTTCAGTTAAATTGTTTAGAGAGAAAAAGAGAGGGTGAGTCTAGTGGGCAGACCCGAGGTAGAGCTCACCTCGGGTCGGCCGTGTTTTTGTTTATGTTCGGTATGTAACGTGTTTTGGTTATATTATAAAGGATCTGCAGATTCGATTATCCCATTCGTGTGTTTGTTTATGTGTAATCGTGTTCTTCGTCTATAACACCATAAATGAGTCTAGGAGGATTTCGCATTGTCACACCCTCAAAATCCACTAACGGAGGTTTACCGTCAGAGAGTGTGAACTAACAGGTTCGGAATCATTAGTTATAATCAAACCATAATTAAAGTTTTCAAACCAGAAAACATTTAAGTGTAAATAAGTGCGAAAGAGTAAAATCATAAACAAAGTGTTGCGTCACGCAGGACGACTTAAAACCCAATTAATAACAGTTTAAAAATAAGTTTGCAAAAACGATAGAGTTCAATGATGCATGATCCTATACCGCGCGCCCGCCTCGGCTACCTGAGAATAACATACTAAAAGTGTCAACACGGGGTTGGTGAGTTCACAAGTTTATATAAATAAAGCGTTTGCGTTTGCGTTTTGCGTTTGCGTTTGCGTTGGGTGGGGTTTGTCAAACCCAGTAGTACTACTCAACAGTGACTCGCTATTATCCAATATTAAACGGTTCGATGTTATGAAGGCCTTTAGTTGTTTCGTTTGCCACTTAGCCATTACAAGTGATATATAATCTAATAACAAAATCTAAAGCGTTTCGGAGTATGTATTCTCCCCCAAGTAAAAGCGTTTAAAAGAGTAAAAGGGGAAACGTGAAACTCACTGTTTGCGAAGAATTCAAAAACAAGTCAACCAAGAGATGCTCGTCACAGAAAGTCCTCACTAGCGTTCTAAAACAAGAATGAGATTTTCTAAGTGTTGGAACTATTATTGAGTCTCTAGACTCGACACATAATACCTATGCATGAGATACGTTTCGTGTTTCGTTTGTGAATTGTGTGTGACTCAACAAACACATTGGTGATGCGTTACATGTGTAAACAACTACTTACGTGTCAAGTATTAATATTGTACATTATTAGCAATTACTCCCCACAAGGGCAATTTGGTCAAAACATAGAAATTATTTAACAATAAGCACGTTTCATGTATTTTCACATAATTCAGTAGCTAGTTTTATCACGACAGACTTCTACTTGAGAGATTTCTCTATTCAACAGATCATAGCATATCAATTAATTCACCAAAAATCGTCACAAAAGCATACATGAGTTAGGTTTCCAGGACTATTTTTATTCCACATAGTTTACTCACAAAGATCAATACATTACAGCAAACTCACAGCAGTCAAAATCATGCGCAACAGAATGATAATTGTTATTCCCGTTAAATGAAAAATCTAATTAATGCAAGACCAATTGGGTTAGGTTCTTAACTAAACATGTTAACTTCCAAAAGTGGAACCAACCCATTTGGTCTTGTGGTTCATGAGATATGATAATTACAAAACAGCCTAACAGCAGGTCTCACAATTCAGATTTGCACTTCAGTTTTGTAAGATAATAAAAGTTAACTTTTACTCGTCCAAAAATTATAAACTTGGACTTTATAGAAACTAGACTCAACCTAGTACACTGTAGTGTTAACAATCTCGACCAATTTCCACATTAACATTTAGTTACAGTTGTCTAAACATAACTTACAATCTGTCCAGTAACAGTTTTGACCTTTAATCACATTTAAATCGTTTGAGCAACCAAAACATCTCCAAATTAGGGGTGGTTGGGTTTTCTGAAAACTAGACTCTGAGTACTACCTTTTAGACTCATAATTAATCCAATTTGGTTTTATATTTAACAAGTTACACCTCGTTCAAGTTTAACTATCTCTGCTGTCAAAACTCAGCAAGCACACACAATCGTCTAACATGCATCCTAAACATACGACATATCTCCAAACATGCAATAAACATAATTATCCATAAAAATCAGTAGTAACCCTCTAGGGTTTACAAAAAATCAATGCTCTAACAATCTTTCACCGTTCAAAATCACATATGATCATCTAACTCAATAACCAACGCATAATCAATCATCATCTAATCAAAACCAAGCATATGAACACTTAACACATGATATTCAAGAATTAGGGTTTCATGTTTATACATTAAAAACGCAGAAACAACCAAGAGGAAGGTGAGAGATGCTTAGAAACAAGTGCGGGATGCTCCGATTATGAAGAACCAAGCCAAAACGAAGGTGATATGGGTGTGGGTGTGGCTGCCGTCGCAAAGGACGAGAGGGGGGGGGGTGAGGAGGCCGATCGGGTTTTAGAGAGGGAGAGAGGAGTTAGGGTTTTTAATATTATTAATAATAATATGTTACATTAAGGCCCCTCAACTTCTAATTATTACTTTTCTAGCATAAGTAACTTGTTTGCATTTTGAGTTAGTGTTCTATATAATATTATCAAATAGCACATAAGCCTAACACATAATTATCAAATAATTATTGTTTGGATGTTTTTCGTTTATTCACCAATGGTTTGCTTCAACTCGTTTGCCTTTCGGTGCAATCCCGAAAGACTACATATGTAGTGATTGTCAAGCGTCATTTAAAACCTTAGTTTAAATGTAATGAGATGTGCGTTATAGATCAAGTGATCTTAAGTTTGAACTGACGGAGTTTGGATTAACGGAGTTAACCTGAAATTGACGAGTGTCACACGCACTCCTAGACCTCGTGCGGATCTCATATCGATCAGCGACGCCCCAGGGGGACTTACAAGCTTGGACGAATGAAGCCTTTATCGGAAAGTTCTTCGAGTTGGTTTGATAATTCTTGCATTTCCGACGGGGCTAAACGATAAGGAGACTTGGCCACAGGCATCGCGCCAGGCAAAAGATCGATTCGAAATTCAACCAGATGAATGGGTGGAAGACCGGTGACATCATCGGGAAAGACGTCGAGGAAATCGCGAACAATAGAAATATCTTGGATTTTCCTTTCCTTTTTGTCTTTTGTCACCGTGAGAGCTAGAAACGGAACATACTTTTGGCGTAAGTATTTTTGCGATTGAGAGCACGACATGAGATTAAGTCTTCTAGAAGTTGTGTTGCCGAAGACTTTAAGAATTTTACCGTTGACGAGCAGAATGCGAATGAATTTATCGAAACAAACGACTTTAGCACGGTGCAAAGATACCCAATCCATGCCTACTGTGACATCGAAACTTCCCATTTTCATCAGGATGAGATCGACAGAGAATTTGTGCTTGGAAAGAATGAGAGATCAATCGCGGACGACAGAATTGATGGTAATGGAATTGCCATTGGCGACTTCAACAGAAAACGGTCGGGAAAGCTTGGTTCGAGGCATAGCAAGTTTAGACTCAAATTTCAAAGAAATAAAACTTCTATCGGCACCAGTATCAAATAAAATAGAAGCCAAATGATGGTTCACCAAAAACATACCGTTCACAACATTGTTTGCCACTTGAGCTTGATTTGCATTCATCATAAAATCTCTCCCTTGATTTCCATGGTTGACTTGAGGTGCTTGCGGGGGAGGAGGAAGTGGTGCTTGTATGCCTTGGATGGGTTGGATGAGTGGTGCATTGAGTTGAGGAAGTTGGGGTTGGTAAGTTTGAACTTGGTAGCCTTGGATTTGGTAGTAAGGTACGGTCATGGTTTGGTTAGCAAAAGCGAGGCGAGGACAATTGTTGCGGAAATGGTTAGGATCACCACAATTGAAGCAAGATCGGGGTTGTTGGGCTTGGTTTCGTGGGTAGGGTGCATATCGGTTTTGGGAATTTTGGGGGATGGTTCTTGGTTGGTTAGGTTGGTTTCGTTGGACGGGTCGGTGAAGTTGGAAATTGTTGCAGAGCGGGGAAGTACTAGTATAGGGTTTTCGGGTTTGTGGTGGAGCTTGGGTTTGTTGTTGTGGTTGGGTTTGAGTAACGACAAAGTTTCGGTAGTTGATCTTGGGCTTCTTTTTGTTGTTGTTGTTGTCGTGACGGAATGAGTTGGAGTAGTTAATGGCTTGTGGTACGGGTTCAACCTTGGCTTGCAGTGCGGGTTCGGGCTTTTCCTTCTCACTTGAGGGTTAGGGTACCTGCCTTCACATGATTTTCCGATAGCACACCGGCTAGAGTGATGGCATCCTCAAGATTCACGGGTTTGCTAATTTCGACAAGTGATTACATACATGTAAATTTCGACAATAAAAGGCAATCTAATAAAATTCAATATGAATATTTTAAGATTGAGGCATAGCCTCGAAGTTATAAAAATATTTTAAGAATGAGACATAGTCTCGGAGTAATAAAACATTTTGAGAGTGAAGCATAGCTTCGGAGTTGTGTGTGTGTGCATGACAATAAAATAAACAATTTGCTAAGAAGTTAAATAAGCGTTTAATCTAGCAAGTAATTACGTAAGCTGTAAACAATCAAATAGAACACATCAGGTAAACAGATAAGCATGTATTGGGTTCCTAAACATGTTACTAAGGCACCACTAATGACCTATCTTAAACCTTCGGCTCTGATACCAATCTGTCACACCCCTACCTACGGCGGAAATGCCGGGGCGAACCGATTGCTCACAGCTTTTCAAAGGTTACTATATGCAATATTAAAAGTGTCAATATCTATTAAATTATTTCAAATATAACAATTGCAGTTAAGTACATCAAGTATAACGAAAGTACAACAATGATTAATTAAGTTTGTATCCTAAAAAGCATCTCTACGTGATCTTCATCTTGCTAAACAACCAAGCTGATAACCTACAAATGCGTATAAAATATATTTTTGTCAACAACACATGTTGAGTGAGTAGATCACCAGTTTTGACACAAACAAAAAAATGGTAATAATATATAATGATATAAGTGAATAAAAATAGGCAAAACTGTTATTTGTGAGTATAAACAATTAAACCATAGCACATACATAAACAATCAACCATAAAGAAAGGGCTAAACCGTTGCCATGCGAATGAGCATTGGTTACCAAAAAATGAGGTGTCGGTGAAACCATTGCCAATGCAATCGGGCACCGGCCACTACGACGGTCGTATGATCATACTATAATGAGATTATGTTGGACCTCTCCGAATGCGATTCAAGTAAGAAAGTAAGCAAATAGCAAGTATGTTAGTGCACGGTTTTGCATCTCGAGTCTTTGTAATTATCGTTAAATGTTTATTTGATTATTTCAATGTATTATTTAATGTTTGTTTATCTAATTCGTTATGTCATGTCTAGTTCGCTAGGAATGTTAGCGAACTAAGACTAGTTCGTTAAGGTTAGGTCTAGTTCGCTAGGAATGTTAGCGAACTAGGACTTTATAATGTATTCCCTCCTGATTCGTTAGGGGATGTTAACGAATCAGGGGGTGGTTCGTTAAGTTAATTTAAGTTAACGAAGGGGAAGCTGGTTCGCTAGGGGATGTTAGCGAACCAGCTCGTCTTCTATATATAGTGAACCACTGTTCACTTGTAAAGGGGAAGTTTTGAGAGAATTAACATTATTCAGAAATATTTAAAAGTATTCTCTCTCTCTCTCAAGCTTCATATTAATCTTATATTGATAATATATATATTACATAACAATCAAACTGAGGTATAAAAGAGTTAGATCCGTATAATCAATATCAACATATAGATCTGAATCTGATCTAAGTTATTGATTAGCACGAGTGTTAACCAGGGGATCAAACAAGTGGTATCAGAGCTTTCGGGGCTCAAGTCACTTGGTTTGATTGTTTTTATTATAATTTTTGATTTATTTTCTGTTTAGTTTGAGTTTGAATTAATTTGGGTTGTTTTGGATTGATTATGGATGGATTAGAGTGAAACTGGTTTAGTTAAGGTATAATTGAGGTTCAATTGTGTGGAATTGAATTGTGAATTGGATTTGTGATGTGTATTGGGTTTTCGGTTTGAGTCCGTGAACAGGGGAGTGGTTTTGGTTAAAATTGATTCGTGTATTGTGTTAATCGGTTACGAGTTGTGCTGGATTGAATTCGTTTTGCGATTATGAGCATTTTGGTATATTATTTGTTAGTTTTGGTTGACAATTGAGTGTGTAATACAGATCTGGAATTGATGTATTTCTGGGTTTGAACTTCATATTTCTGGAAATTTGTTCTTGAATATTTGAAGATTTGAAGATGATGGCAATTCGCTATAAAGTTTAAAGCGATTCGCTAAGTCTTTAACTTGATTCGCTATCAACTCGTGCCATTCGCTAATCAGTTCGCTAGCTGATTCGTGTGAGTTAATCAATTCGTGTTATCTAGTTCGTTAACTAGATAACTGATTCGTTTGACACGTGTTTGTCTTGGAATTTGTGCCATAACAACTTTTTGCCACGTGGCAAAAAGGAATCAAGTTTGTTACAAACGGTTGTAACAACCTGATTCGTTACATTATAATTCGCTATAGTGTTGATTCGTTATCAACTGTAGCTGATTCGTTATCTTAATTCGCTAAGCATTCCTTAGTAATTCGTTACGTTGACTTGGTTAATTCGTGTGATCAATTCGTTAAGTTGACTTGGTCAATTCGTTTAGTCAATTCGTTAAAGTTGACTTGTGATTCGTTAAGCCTTTATCACATTCGTTATCTGTTTCGCCATTTGGGTGATTCGTTAAACATAGTTGTGATTCGTTAAGGTTGACTAGCTTATTTGACTTTTGATTCGTTAACCTATTCTCCTCATTCGTTAAGACTTGATTCGTTAAGTCTCAATTCGTTACAACTGTTCACAGTTCATTACAACTAATCACAGTTCGTTACAACTGATCACCATTCGCTACTACTGTTCATTGATTCGTTAAGATATTTTATTACTTGTTTATTTTCAAAGATGGCTGGTATGTATGCATTGGCGTCTCAAAATATGTTGATGCAACAGATGTTGCAACTTGATACCGAGATTGGTTCACATTCTAAATGTCCAAGATTGATGAAATTCAGTGACTTCGCCAAATGGGAACCTCGGTTTCGTGCACATTTAGGATCGGTTCATCCTGACTGCTCATATTGTCTTGATGAGGTTTATGTTGCACCAATGATTGGTGATGATACTGTTGGGTATACTCCTAAAGCTGTCTCTCAATACTCACAAGAAGAGAAGAAAGCTTTAGAAATTGAGATAAAAGCATATTCTACATTGACTATGGCTTTACCAGAGAATATTTTTCATCAAGTTGGAAGTATCAAGAGATGTGCATCTTTGTTTCAACATATGCGTATGAGAAGCATGGGAAACACAGCTGAGAGTAAGAAAGTGATGCTCAAGTTTCAATTTCGAAACTTTAATTTATTAAAAGGAGAAACAGTTGAAGAAATGACTACCAGATTTAGTCATTTGATTGCTGAAATGGATAAAATGAGAATGGAAATTTCTGAAAGAGATAAAATCGACACTATCAAGAGTGTGCTTCCTAGTTCCAATTCAACATTTCTCATGGTTTTGAAAGAGAATGATTATTTTCTGAATGAAGATTTGACAGCACTTGAATTCCTACAAAAGATCGAGGCAAGAGAATATGATCTTAAGTGTCAAAAGTCTTTAAAAGAAAATCAAGATCCGGCTTTCTATGGTTGAAGTATGCCTCCGAGTTCAACAATCTCACCTATCACTGCTTTTCTTACTCATGCCGCAAGTGAAAAAGAATCTGCTTTATTTAATGATCCAAAAGTTTGTTTCTACTCTGCTGGTAATTCAGGTGGTTCTGGAAGTTCTACTAGTGCTAATCCATTTGCTACACCTCCTAGTGTGAATATGAAGGAAGCTGAGCAAAACTTTGCTTTTCTGACGGAATTTATGTCTTCATATGAAAACCTGGTGAGTAGTAAAATTGCCACGAGTGAGTTAACAGATGAGGATTATGATCAAATAGATCCGGATGATTTAGAGATCATGGATTTAAAATGGAATGTGGCCATGATCGTTCGTAAAGTTAAAAGATTCATGCAGAGAACTGGAAAAGATCTTCCAGCGTTAAACAAGAAGTTGGGTTTTGACAAATTGAAGGTGAAGTGTTATATTGTCAAGAATTCGGTCATTTCGCGAAGGAATGCGACAAACCAAGAAAAGAATACACTGGACCTCGTGGTCAAAGTCAAAACGCTTCTTCACCACGAGAAAGTGATGCTGAAAAGAAACCGTCTACTTCTACAACACAAGCGATGTTAGCAGATGGAACTGATTGGTATCAAAGGCTATTGTGCAATGATGTTCAAGCAAATTTAGCTATGTTTGGGTTACATGAAGATTGTCAAGATGCTACTGCTAGTGTGATGTCTTCAGATAATGATTCTGGATCTGATTCTGATGATTCTTGTGACAAGTCTTCTGAATCAATGTTTGCTTGCATGGCTAAGGTCAATGAGGTTAGTAATTCTATCTCTTCTACTTCATTTGTTAAAGCATCATGTGTTGACTGTGAATCTAATAACTCTAAGTTAGAAGCTTTGAAAAATCAAAATGATAATCTTATAAGAGAAATTGCTTCTCTTAAGGACACTTATCGACAATCTCTTGAGTCTCAAATGATATCTCGAGAAAAGATTGAAGCATTATTGACAAGTAATCATGATCTCAAAGCCAGTTATCTGTGAAAATGACCATTAATGACCAAAAGTTTCAGGAAATCTTGAAACATCGTTCTAAAATAACTGAGCTTGAGAATGAGGTTCTTGAGTTGAAGAACAAGTTGGGTAAATTTCGAAATTCTTCGTTTTTATTGAATGAAATTATTGAAGTTTCTGGAAAACAAAAAGATTCTAAGAAAGGTATTGGTTTTGTTGAAATTCCACCACCTTTTCATAATGATTATAAAATTAATCCTTTTGCAAGAAAAGAAGGGGATTTGATTCAAAAGGAATCTGTAATTTCTGAAAAACCAAAAATGGTTAAACCTGAAATTGTCAAACCCCAAGTTGCTCCTCAAAAATCTCATGTCCAAAGCAAAAAGGTGTTTGTTGAACACAAAGACGAGGTCATTATCGAGGATGTGTTTGAACCAGAGATTATACACAAGAATAATAACATTCCCAGTTCTAATCATATTCTGTGCGAACCTCACGAATTTGAGGAAGCAGTGTATGGTTCACACAAACCTCAAGAGAAAAAGGAAAATTCAAAGAAAGAGAACTCTATGAAGGCAAAGAAGTCAGTTAAACCGAAAATTTCTTGAGGTTCACACAAACCTCAAGAAGTCATTAATCCTTCTAGTTCTAAGCCATCTGCTGCTGGAGTTTTTAAGTTAAAAGGAATGGACACAATGTTCACTGAAAAAGATATTCCAATTAGTATCATTAAGCCTGAGCTAATTGAGAGTGTGTTTTACAATGAAAATTCAAAGGTTTGTGAACTTGAACGTGTGTATGCTCAAGCGAAAGCATCAGTCTCATCTGATCCATTGACTAAGGCAAAACAATTTTTAAAGAAAGCTAAGAAGAATAATTTTGTTAAGTCAATTGGAACAGATACACTACAAAGTTTTTCAAACAATTCTAATTTAGATTTTTATTTAAAGAAGAAATCTGAATTATCTGATGAGTTTGCTAAGAGCATGACTAAGAATGTGAGTCATCATAAATCATCTATTCCAATTACTTCTAAACATCATCTTGTGGACATGCGAACATGTTTCTTATGCGGTCAACAAGGTCATGTTGTGAGAAATTGTAATCAACAGAACTTTCAGAATCTTCATCCTTTTATCAGGGACAAATCTAAACCAATTCCAGTGGTTAAGGAGATTCTGAAACGACAAATGTCGTATACGGATGATACTCATATCTTGTTCTCTGATGTGAATCCTCGGAAGGTGTTTCAGATCAATGAGACACACGGTCAAGTGAAACCAAAATTCATTCCAACTGAACCTTTATGTCAAAACAGGAATTCAAACATTGTTCAGGCAGCTTATTTAAGACGAAAGTCTAAGAAGCCTGTAACTTATTCCCAAGTGGCTGAACAACAATTGAAAACTGTTAATGTTAATGATCAAAGAGAAAACCATAAGGTGCCCAAGACTGAGGCCTGGGCTGCCTTTTTGAACTAATCACTTTTGTTTATGTGTAGGGTTCATCCAAGACCATTTCTGGTGAAAACTGGATCATGGATAGCGGATGTTCTCGTCATATCACCGGAAATCTCGACCTATTAACCAACGTAAGAAATATTCAAGGTGGTTATGTAGCGTTTGCTGGGAACTCTGGGGGTATGATCACACAAGAGGGTGATGTTTCAAATGGTCATATTACATTTGAAAAAGTAAATTATTGTGACAAGGTTGATCATAACTTATTGAGTATATCGCAGATTTGTGATAAAAAGTACACTACAATATTTACTGACAAAGAGTATCTTATCTTGAAACCGGGTTACGTGATTCCCGAGGACATGGTTATCATGCGATCACCACGATCAAATGATATTTATGTCTTAAACATGAGTTCTAAGATATCAACATCAATCGAAACATGTTTTGTCTCGAAAGCAACCGAGAAAGACTCGATTCTTTGGCATCGAAGAATGGGTCACATTCATGTTAGAAAGATGAATTATTTAATGGCAAATAATTTAGTTGAGGGTGTCTCGTTAAAGAAATTTAAGTTATCTGATTACTGTGTTGCATGCAAGAAGGGCAAGCAGAAGAAGAAGACACATCCATCTAAGTTATTGAATTCCATTAATACTCCTCTTGAACGACTTCATATGGATTTGTTTGGTCCAGTGAATCGTGCGAGTATTTCTGGAGACTGGTATTGTCTTGTCGTGATAGATGATTATTCAAGATATTCATGGGTGTTATTTATGAGTTCAAAAGATCAAACACCGGTTTTGGTACAAAACCTTATTACCAAGATCGAATCACTGTACAAACAAAAGGTGAGGAGAATCCGGTGTGATAATGGTACTGAATTCAAAAACACTATTTTGGATTTCTTTTGTATTCAAAAGGGAATTCATCGAGAATATAGTGCACCTTATGTACCACAACAAAACGGTGTTGCTAAAAGGAAAAATAGAACTCTGATTGAAGCTGCACGTACCATGCTTGCTGATTCAAAGCTTCCTATTCAATTTTGGAATGAAGCAGTGAACACAGCTTGTTATACACTTAATCGGGTTCTAACTGTAAAGCGACTCAAGAAGACAAGCTATGAAATATTGAATAACAGAAAACCTAATTTACAGTACCTGGAACCATTTGGGTGTCCGTGTACAATGTTGAAGAAGGATTCGGGTAAATTTGATGAAAAGGCTATCGAAGGATATTTCTTGGGCTATGCGTCTCCAAAGAAAAGAGTATTTAATTTTACATCTGGCTGTGTTGAAGAATGGTACCATGTGGACTGTCAAAAGTACACAACTCCTCCACAAGGGAAAGGTCCAGAATGGATGTTTGACTACGATAGTTTATTTAATTCGTTTACTCCTTCGACTGATCACATCGATGAAGATCTGGTTAGAGCTTACTTTGAAGAACAATTGAACATTTCAAGCTCTTCAAATACTAATGCAGATGAAGTTCAACCCGATGTTACAACTGAAGAATCTCAAGTTGTTCCTCCAGTTGTTATTGATAGTGCCTCTACCTCTTCCGATGATGATCAAGCTGAGATTCAAGTCATTGATCTTGATTGTGATAATGTCTCATCTCCCGAGTTGGGTGAACATTACACTAATTTATTTGACAATGTTGTTGTTCCTGAAAATCCTACTCTTCGGATTCATGGATATCATCCACAGGACAATATCATTGGAGAACTTGATGTGGGCGTTCGTACACGTCATCAAGTTGCTTCGTCAAGCGACAATAACGTATTGTGTGCTTACACTAATTTACACTCTTCGGGAATTGTGAATATTGCTAAATTCAATTACTTTCTATCTCAAGTTGAGCCAACGACAGCTCGTAAGGCACTTGAAGATCCTTCTTGGGTAGAAGCTATGCAAGAGGAATTACAGCAGTTTGCACGATTGGGTGTTTGGGATTTAATAGACAAACCTGCTAGAGTCAAGAAAGCTATTCCGACTAAGTGGGTTTTTAAATGTAAAAAGGACGATCGAGGGGTGATTGTCAGAAACAAAGCACGTCTAGTGGTGCAAGGTTTTCATCAGCAAGAGGGTATTGATTATACTGAGGTATATGCTCCAGTTGCAAGATTAGAGTCGATTCGAATCTTTCTGGCTTATGCTACTTACAAGAATATCAAGGTTTACCAAATGGATGTTAAAAGTGCTTTTCTCAATGGTGAACTACATGAGGAAGTGTTTGTTCAACAACCACCTGGTTTTGAAGATCCTGATTATCCTGACCGTGTTTACCGTTTAAACAAGGCCCTGTATGGTTTACATCAAGCCCTGAGAGCTTGGTATGGCACACTCGCCGACCATCTAACGGATAATGACTTCAAACGAGGAACTGTCGACTGCACTTTATTTCATAAAACTGTTGGTGATGATCTTCTTCTAGTCCAGATTTATGTTGATGATATTATATTTGGGTCTACAAACGACACTTTATGTAAGGAGTTCGAGAAGTCCATGCAAACAAAGTTTGAAATGAGCTCGATGGGAGAGATGAATTTCTTTTTAGGGCTGCAGGTTTATCAATCTGATAAGGGAATCTTCATTCATCAGACTAAGTATGTGAACGACGTCTTGAGCCGGTTCAAGATAATTGCCGGAAAAATCCCTTCAACTCCTCTTCCAGTGGGTCACAATTTATCACCGGATGAATTGGAGGATACCGTTGATCCGACCCTTTATCGTGCTATGATTGGTTCTCTAATGTATTTAACTGCTTCTTGACCAGACATAATGTTTGTTGTTTGTGTGTGTGCTAGGTACCAAGCTAGTCCCCGAGTGACTCACCTGGCAGCGGTCAAGCGTATTTTGCAATATCTACGGGGAAATCCTGACATCGGGTTATGGTACCCCAAAGATAATTCTTTCGATTTTACCGCCTACTCAGACTCAGATTATGGAGGATGCAAGATCAACTTCAAATCAACGACTGTAGGATGTCAATTCTTAGGAAACCGGCTTGTTTCCTGGCAGTGTAAGAAGCAGACAACGGTCTCTACTTCAACCGCCGAAGCTGAATATGTTGCAGCCTCGAGTTGCTGTTCCCAGGTTCTGTGGATACAACAACATCTTCGCGACTACGGTTTGAAGTTTCTTACTACTCCCATCTTGATTGATAATTCTGCTGCTATAAGTATCACCAAGAATCCCGTACAACATTCTACAACGAAACATATCGAGATTCGATATCATTTTATACGGGATTGCTATGAAAAGAAATTAATTGATCTTGAGAAAGTACACACAGATTTTCAAAAAGCCGATCTATTTACCAAAGCGTTTGATAAAACACGTTTTACTTTTTTGCTTGGTTTAAATGGATTGAAGACCCTTGCTGAGATCCTAAAATTAGGATAATTATCTTTTAATTGCTTTATAGATTTAGTCTTATTTTTTTTATGTTTTAGATTTTAGGGGGTGAAAAGTATAGAAAATACAAAAAGAATGTGCTTTCGTTTGTATAGATAAAATACAAAAACATTAAAAATTTTCAAAATTCAAAAAATATTGTGATTTTTGTTCTGTAATGTTTTCCTTTTAAATATCTTGAAAAACCAAAAACATTTTAAAATTTTGAAAAACCAAAAAGAATGTGTTTTATGTTTTGTACAGAAAAATCTGAAAAACCAAAAATATTGTGTTTTAAAGTTTGTACAGAGAAAAACCAAAAATATTTTTAGATTATTTTCTCGCTGAAAATTATGTCGGTTATTTAAGTTTGTGAAACATGCCTGCATGTCTTGGTCCTATGATTCACTTGTGGATTGAAGGTTAGCCATTTGTTTATTAACTTAAGTTAACTGGGGCGATTAAATTTATCTTTATTTTGTTTTTATGCTACACAAAATATTGAGTTTTTGAAGCAAAAAGAGAAAATGATAGTATATTGATTATTTTGACCCCAAGTTCAGCAAAAAGTAAGCTTAAAAGACTGTGTGCTTAATTGCATTGGTGCATTGGTAGGTCTTAAAACAACCCAGTAGAGTAAAGTATGTGATATAAACATAAAGAAACGCCAAATTGAAAGGGGTGTTAGTCTCTAGCAAAAGTCTTGGTGAGGATGGCAGAAATGTAATAACCAGTCATACTCAAGCCTTATATTTGTTGATCACCCAAAAATCAAATAAAGCAAATAACAAGCGTTAAGTTTCTGGATATTGTGAGTCTTTATGCGGTTTAACCATCTGGGTATTCATATGCATGAATATTTCACTCGCTTTCTAGAGCAAACCCAAAGTCATTAAACTTGATCACTGCTGTACCTCGTACAATTTACATTACTGACTTGATCAAAATCCGTTGTTAGTCATACAAATTGTTCCTCACTTGCGTGCGTCTTAATACCATTAAGAAACGGACCCCAGGGGATACAATGTATGTAAGCCAACAGATGGACTCGTGCATACTCACTCACAGTAAAAGAAACTTGATGCATTGCTCAAAATTTCTCAATTGGTATCAAAAGTTTTGATCAACAATATAATGGTTTAAGTCAAGTTGGGGTGATTTGGCAAAAATCAAATTACGCATGAACCAAGATTAGAGGCTGATAATTTCTGATATTCTGTGCTCTAATTGAACTAATTAATCATATCACAAAAATTACTTGAATGTGTGTTATTAGATTTATGTGGACAACAATACCAATGACCCACTTACCGCCAGTCATAATATCGCTGAAATATAAAACTGTGATGGAAGGGCAATTTGGTCAATATGATTCTCTGCTCAAACTCGACAAAATTACAAAAATATGTACTGCTTTTGGTAAAATCGTTAAAAAATGCAAAAAGATTGTCTATTTTTAATTGTTCGGATATTTTTTTCTGTAAATACATTCTTTAATTCTTAAATTTTTACAAAATACCAAAAATATTTTCGTTTTCTTTATACAAAATATTTAAATAAAATTTAAGTTATGTTTCAGAAATCTGAAACAATTTTAACGTATTAGGTTGTCGGGATATAAGGATTTCTCGATAATTTAACTTATTGATTTATTTCATTAATTTATTTAATTTAAAATTAAATAAAAAGGGTTTAATTCGCTAAAATCCATTCGTTATTTATGGACAACGAACTAGGTGATTCCTTAGCGAACTAGCATCTGGTTCGCTAACCTAATTCGCTTCCGCACTCTGTAACGAATCATCCCTTCGTTATACATATTTAACGAATCATGACACGAATCGTGTCTTGATTCGCTATCTTTAATTTAACGAATCACATTGTGATTCGCTAACATAAGGTAACGAATTGAGTTAGCGAATGGACTAATTCGCTAACCTTTAAGTTAAACGAATCGTCTGATTCGTGCAAGCTGTACCTAGGGTTTCGTGAATCGCTATATAAGACAAGATAACGAATAAGCATTTCACTGTTCATCTTCTTTCTTCATTTTTAAGAAACTGTTCAAATTCTCTCTGATATTTTCGATCTTTGTGTTTGAACATTTCAAAGATTAATTTGAGTGTCTAAGGTATACATGTCTTTGGCGACATCATTTTCATCAACAATGACATTGATTTGATTGTTTAATTATGTAATTTTAGAGGTTTAAGGGTTTTGAACTTCTGAAACCATTTTGTGTATAATTTATGTTTTTAATTGTCTGATTTTGATATAATTTTGATCAGAATCTCTTTCCGATACCCTTGGTGGACTCTAATCATCTTTTGATTATTGTTTGTTGAGTTAATTATGATTGTGTGTAATTGATGGTTACTGTTGGTTCGTTGATCATTAGTCCACTTAGGTAATGAGTCTCAATCTCATTCACCTACATTTACCAATGTGTTTCCGAGCTCAACGAGTTGATTATCGTGTTGGTTCAACGATGGTTATAGCCGAATTGAATCTGGGTTACGATGTTGACTATTATTGTTCTTGATAATTTTGACCTTGACTTTGTGAAGTCAAAGAAAAAGTCATAATTTTAACCATTCATTAGTCTTAGCGAATTGGAACAGTTTCGTGTCCAATTCGTTAAGATTTCATACGAACTAGCTTAGCGAATAAGACGTCACATGAATCAGAGTTTGATTCGTTTAAAATATAACGAACTAGAGTTTAGTTCGTTAATTTAATTAGTGATTCGCTAAGTCCAGTTCGTTAAGTTATTTACTTGATAGCGAATTGCCTGATTCGTTATCTTTGTATAACGAATCAGTGTGATTGTTTAACGAATGACATTTAAAAAAAATATATAAAAAAAAATAACAAAAAAAAAATTAAATTAATTTTCTAATTAATTAACTAAATTGAATATTCAATTACTTTAATTAAAGGATTTAAATCGTTTAATATGCGTAACTAGATTAAATACATATCTCTTTTGAATATATATGGTGTTATTTATTCTTATATACGGTTTTTAATTTATATAGTAACAATGGCTGATCAAGAACAACAAATTCAACCGCCACAAGAACAACCGTCACAGGAACAACCACAAGGACAACCACCACAACAAGCTCAACAGGCTGAAATGGTCTTATTACCGTTCGATAAGAAGCAAAACATCTGTGCTTATGTCGATCATGATGTGGCTGATTTAAGGACGTTCGGAGCGATGTTGAATTTCTTACGCCGTTCGAAGATACATTATGCAATCACTGCTAAACCTAAGGTGTATCTTAGTATAATCAGGCAGTTCTGGAACACGGCGATATATGTTGAGGAAAGTAATTGGGGTTAAAGCTACAATAAACCAACTTCGATCACGATTGATGTAGAGGTCATTCGTCGGGTACTTAAATTTGACGATAGTGACGATTACCCGAGTGAGTTTGACAGAACGCTGGTCAGGGGTTTATTTACAAGATTAAATTATAGGGGTGATATTCGTCGGTCCATGTTGAACAATAATGGTTTATGCCCACCTTACAAGTATTTGATGCATGTCTTGCTTCATTGCTTGAGTGGACGCCGCGGTGGTTTCGATGAATGTAGACTGAGCTTACAATCGGCTTTTGTTGCTTTAATTCTGAACAAGCCATTCAACTATTCAGAACTCATCTTTGATCATTTGAAAGAGCAAGTTCAGCAAAATCTACCGTCAAAGAAGTTCTTGATGTATCCACGCTTTCTACAATTAATTATTCAAGATTTGATACCGGATTTGGTGATTGATCGATCGTTGGTGAATGATGTTCTTGATATGGAACATATGAAAGCCGAAACGGTGCATCGGATGTTAATTTATCGAAACACAGGACAAAAGGATGATTGGCCATATAATCAACCCTGATTATGTATGTCCTCCTAATGAGCGCTGGATCCATGATGACTCGGATTCCGAGCGTGAAGGGGGAGAAGGTGGGAACAATGATGGTGGGGATGATGATAGTAACGATGGTGATGATGGAGCTAGTGAGCGAGCTCTGAAAGAACAACAAGATGCAGTTGATGCTGCTCTAGCTGCCACCATAAAAGCTCAGCATGAAAGAAAACGAAAGGGTAAGGCTGTAGCTACTGATGAGCCACCTAAGAAGCCCCGTGTGTCCTCTGGGGCTGGTGTAATTATTGGTGCACCACCACCTCGTCAATCAACTACTCAAAGCTCGGCGGTGCCGCTAACTACTAGCACCCCGATGCTCACATTAACAACGACGATGGTGTCACATGAGAGGCTCGGCTTGATTCCTCAAACGGCGTTGACCGAGATGCCGAGGCTTCCAGCTGTGTTGTCAACTGTTTCTTCCACCACTACAATGGGACCTTCTCCTCTGCCAACAACTACATTTCCTCCATCTCTGCCTAGTGATGTCTCTTTCATGAGAATCACTCGGCCTCAGGGTATGACAAACTGAAAATTTTTCTTACTTTTTCAGACACTCATCACGACTTGACTTAAATTTTAGGGACGAAAATTCTCTAACATGGGAATGATGTGATAATCGTCAATTTCAGGTTAACTCCGTTAACTCAACTCCGTCAATTCAAACTTTAGATCACTGAACCTATAACGCACACCTCATTACATTTAAGCTAGGGTTTAAATGACGCTTGACACTTACTACATGTGTAGTCTTTCGGGAATTGCACCGAAACGCAAACGAGTTGACGCAAACAATTGGTGAATAAACGCAAAACGTCAAAACAATAATTATGGGATAATTATGTGTTAGACTAATGTGTTATGTGATAACATTGTTATAAACGTTAATTCAAGGTGCAAGAATTAGTTAATTAAGCTAGTAAAGTAACATTTGAAAGTTAAGGGACCAAAGTGTATTATATTATTATTATTAATATAAACCTAAAACCCTAACTCTCCTCTTCCTTTCTCTCCCAAACCGACGGTAGCCCCTCTCCCACTTCTCCCTTGCGATCGGCCCTCATACACACACATACAATCAAGATTGTTCAAGTTTGATTGAAGATTAAGGTGCTAGGAAGGTATAAACAACTATCCTATGCATCTTCTATGTTTAATTTCGATTTTAATGGGTTAATTATAAACCCTAGGTCCGATTTTTATATGTGATTATGTTCATGTGTCTTGTTTTGATTGAAAGATGTATTGATGGTTGAATTGATAGCTAGTATTGGTGTTATTGCATGTTAATCGTTTGTTTCTTGATTTTGAGTTCACGTAAACCCCTAATCATGGATGTAATGTGTAATTGATATGCATGTATAGTGATTATGGTGTTTAGAGTGTTATATGAATGGATTATGGTCTATAGATGGTTAATATGTTGAGTTTTGTTGCAAACAGTTTCTGGACAGATTGTGTTGTTGATGTTCAATTGACTGTATCTGGGTGTAAATGTAAAAATTGGTTGAGATTATTGATACTACAGTAAACTAGGTTGAGTCTAGTTTCTAAATAATATAAATTTGCAATTTTTGGATGTGTAAAAGTTAACCTTTATGATTTTACAAAAACGTTGTGCAAAGCTGAGTTGTTAGACTTGCTGTTAGGTAGTTTTGTAAATGTTATATCTCATGAACTACGAGACCAATTGGGTTGGTTCCACTTCTGGAAGTTGACTTGTTGAGTTAGGAACCTAACCCAAGTGGTCATGCATTTGTTGGATTTTTCATTTAACGGGAATTTCAAATAACATTCTGTTGCGCATGAATTTGACTGTTATGAGTTTGCTGTAATGATTTGATTATTGTGAGAAACCCATGTCGAATAAAAATATAATAAAATATGTTCTGGAAACCTAAGACGTGTATGCTTTTGTGGTTATTTTTGATGAATTAATTGAGATGCTATGATCGGTGGTATAGTATAATCTTTCAAGTAGAATTTCTGTCTCGGTGAAACTAGCTGCTGAATTTTGTGAAAATGCATGAAACATGATAATTGCTAGTTAATTGCTATGTTTTGACCAAATTGCCCCTGCGGGGAATAGTTGCTAGTGATGTATATTATTAATACATGACACGTAAATAATGGTTCACACACGTAGTGTATCACAAATGTGCTTGTTAAGACACACATGATTCACAAACAAACACGAAACGTATCTTGTGCTTAGGAATTTTGTGCCGGGTCTAGAGACTCGATATTAGTTCCGATACTTAGAAAATCTCCTTGTTGTTTTAGAACGCTAGAGAGAGTTTTCTGTGACGCGCATCACTTGGTGATTTATTTTGGGAATTCTTCACAAACAGTGAGTTTCACTTACCCCTTTAAACTGTTTTAAACGCTTTTCACTTGGGGGAGATAACATACTCCGAAAACACATTTAAGATTTTGTTAGTAAATTATATATCACTTGTAAATGCAAAGTGGCAAACGAAACAATTGAAGTCCTACACATCGAACCGGTTAATATTTGGATAATAGCGAGTCACTGTTGAGTAGTACTACTGGGTTTGACAAACCCCACCCAATGCTAAACTCGACTGGAGGTCGAGCGGGTGTAATTTTGGCTAACACGTACCATGGTCTGGATGACCTGGTGACAAGGCACTTGATAAACAGTCAGCTTCGGTGTCGAACACTTAGTAATACTTGTTGTATAGGCTAGCTACCTATCGATATATAATTGATTTAACACTATCTGGTAACGCAAAACACTGAACGCAACACGCTGAACGCAAAACGCTAAACGCTTTATTTTATATAAACTTGTGAACTCACCAACCTCGTGTTGACACTTTTAGTATGTAGGTAGCCGAGTCGGGCGCGCGGTATAGGATCATGCATGGTTTTTGAACATTCTGATATGCAAACATGTTTTTAACTATTATTACTTGGGTTTTAAGTCGTCCTGCGTGACGCAACTTTTGTCTTTTGGTTTTTACGTTTCCGCACTTATTTTCATTTAAACGTTTTTATGGTTTGATTATAACTAATGATTCCGATCCTGTTAGTTCACACCCTCTGACGGTAAAACTCCGTTAGTGGATTTTGAGGGTGTGACACAGGGTCCTATTCAACCAGTTCATCCATCTGTATACAATTTGTCACCTGGACGTCAAACAGAAATGCTGCTTAATCTGTTACACTTATATGAAAACCAAATGGCAGCTGACCGACTCAATCAAGAACGACTCATGGAGAATCAAAGAAAAATGATGAGTTACATTTCGTTTTGTCAGAAGGAGACCAAGTCGTTGCGTGCGATTGTTGAGTCTCAGGGGGTGAAATTGAAAGAACAAGATGAGTTAATTTTACAATTAACTTGTAAAGAAGATGCCCTTAAGAAACTCAAAAATGATGATGATAATCCTGACGAGTCTGATGCAGGAGGTGAGCCTAAACAATCACATGGTTCATCCTCTGGTGCTGGGGTGAGTGGCGCTGATGATTCAAACAAACAGATAATTTCATTTCAAGATCCAACAGCGGCCAAGCCGATAGAGATGATTGAGGCTAACACGGTAATATTTATTGATGAATTGGGGATAGTTAGAAGTATGGTGAACAGAGATGAGATACAGATTGGTGAGTTTGTGGTTAGATCTTTGACAAGGGAGCAGATCTCTATTCTACTTGGGCTAAATGACGATCAGCTGACTACATTAGAGACTGAGCCCGATGTCGAAGTGATCAATGAGGAAGAAATGGAAGATGATCCGTTATTTATGAATACGGACTTTATTTATGAGAACGAAGAGATTGAAATGGAGGATGTTACTGCTGAAGAGTACCCGGACTTGTATCAACACGTAAATGTTGATCAAGGTGCTCCGGTATTTCATGAAGACGTAATTAAAGAAACTGAGGACGATTTGGAGAAGATTGTGCAGCGAACGGTTCCTTCACTCAAAGAAGTGACTAATGATGACATTGAAAGATGGTTCAAACGCCAGAAAGTGGGTAAGATCATCAGTGCTTTTCGGTATGTAGATAAAGAAAGAAAGGATACTGCTGCTGCTTGGATTGTGGCAAATCAAATGACTACCTTCAAGACAGTGTCTAAGGTACATGGTGACATTGTCTCCTGGCTCTATGATTCAGACCTGAAGGTATGTATTGTGAAATGGGAAAAAGGTGTGCAATATTACGAGAGGATAATGGATGTGTTAACATTACCGCGTTGGGATGTACGCACCCTCGCGAGACGTCCATTTATCAATCGTGGGGCAACCGAACTGCTGAGTGGTTTCATCAACACTTACTGTTCGAGGTCAATCATGGCTTCAAGTTCTTCAAGCCCCAGGTCCCAAGACGTAAACGTACTGATGAGATTGATCCGAGGACTGGCTGGAAGAAACTTGTTTTGAAAGTGAAGCCACCAAAGACAATGAAAAGAGTTCCTGTGAAGACAATGCCGCAAGATATTTATCTGTCTTTCAACCGTTGGTACTATGACAATCGTACTGGCGAGGCCGTTATTGTTCGTGGTCGAGGACTACAGACTGAGCTCATCAAGATAATCGACCCGATGTGGTTGGTTAATTTATCAGAGACAGACAATGACGTGCTATACAGGAAGCAAATTTTGTTTGAACGCCAAGAAGATTACGACCTGGCTATGCAATTCCAACGTGTTGTTCGTGTATGCCATGAGCACGGGATTCATAGTTGCAGAGATTGGCAGACAAAGCGTTTCAAATAAGTTAAAGACAAAGAGCTCAAGACGAGGGGGTGTCTGTTAGTGCACGGTTTTGCGTCTCGAGTCTTTGTAATTATCGTTAAATGTTTATTTGATTATTTTAATGTATTATTTAATGTTTGTTTATCTAATTCGTTATGTCATGTCTAGTTCGCTAGGAATGTTAGCGAACTAAGACTAGTTCGTTAAGGTTAGGTCTAGTTCGCTAGGAATGTTAGCGAACTAGGACTTTATAATGTATTCCCTCCTGATTCGTTAGGGGATGTTAACGAAGGGGAAGCTGGTTCGCTAGGGGATGTTAGCGAACCAGATCGTCTTCTATATATAGTGAACCACTGTTCACTTGTAAAGGGAAGTTTTGAGAGAATTAACATTATTCAGAAATATTTAAAAGTATTCTCTCTCTCTCAAGCTTCACATTAATCTTATATTGATAATATATATATTACATAACAATCAAACTGAGGTATAAAAGAGTTAGATCCGTATAATCAATATCAACATATAGATCTGAATCAGATCTAAGTTATTGATTAGCACGAGTGTTAACCAGGGGATCAAACAAAGTAATAGGCAATCATTCAATTGATACACAGCACAAAGATCACAGTTTGCGTTTGAGAAATAATAAGATAAATAATATGATAAATGGTACGCAAGTGTCCCCAAAACATTTGAAAACAAGTAAAATAGGGGAGTGATTACTCACCTGATCGGATGAACGAAAGATAAGTGAGGATGATGTGAGAAAGATGAATCATTCGGGATATACCGTCCAGGATTCCTAGTTAAATAATGGTAACAAGATTAATTATAACGATATAACATGATTTAATAAATTACGATTTTGGTGGGATTTGAGTTATGATTGGGATTCTAAGATTATGAATTTGAACGTTTGATATCTTTAGTGATTATTATTGCAAGGACTATATTATTGTTTATCATACTTATAAAAGTATTAGCTTAAATATGGATATAATACTAGTAATATACAATTTATAAATAAAACATGAGATATAATACGCTTATATAATTATTAAATAAATAAATGTTTACATGTAATGTAATCATATTAATAAATATAACTTGTAATATATTAATTAATTTAATACAAGCGTTTAAATATATATTTATTATACAATATTTATCTTGGACTATTTAAAGAAAATAAAATTTTATAAATATATTTAATGCGTTCAAAAATACGATTTTCACAATTTTTTAAAGAATGATACATATATATGTTTATGTACAAAATTTATATAAGCGAATTTATAAAAATCGTTCAACGACGATGAAAGTGGATTAAAGTGTCGGGTTTTAGTAAAATAATGACGGTTTGATTATTATAAGGATATAATCTATACATATATGAATATATAAATATATATATATACGAAAACTTATACGCGAGATTAATTCACAAGGAACGTTGTCTTTAAAGGTGCCGATTTTAATAAATATAAATTAATTATTGATTTTATACTAGTGGCGGTGGCTCGAACCCGCGCCCCCAACCACACCAAACCTTAACACCACCCTCCTGGCCAACTGGCTAGAGGGTTGTTTGATTAAGATCTTAAACAAATTAAACATAAACTGCAGCTAAACGAACCAGTTTATACACCAAAACCCTAGAACATCAAATCGATTATATCTTGTTTATATGTTCAATTAATCTTGGGGTTTACCTAGAGAAGATCAAGATGAACTAAACCATAACAAATACTTACCTTAACGATTACAGATTACAGGTTAATCAGATCCAAACAGAGCCGGCCAAAAACAGTGACGAACAGGTTACTTGCGGATCGATATAATCAAATTAGGTTTAGGGGTTTTGATTTCGATGTCATCAAGATTGTTTCTGCAAGTTTAATTGTAATATGATGAAAGTAATATGTATATCCCCAAAGAAATAGAGACAAGTTTCGCTATTATGAACACGAAATCAGTTTTTCAGATCCTTTATTGTAATTAGTACGTCGGTGAAGCCGGAAATGGTAAGATATACAAAGATCATTTCATTTCACATGACACTATTTAAAGCGACAATATTTAACAAACTCATTTCATTTCACAACATTTAATGTCACACAAACATACTTGTTCACAAGATAATTATAACAAAATATAGCAAATCAAATATTGTTCATTTTGCTAATATCCTAAAGGTCTTGATGACGTTTTCTCCACGCTCCATAATCAACCTAAATGCAAGCCTGTAACATTTCGTAAAATAAAGTTTATCAACACAAAGGTTAGTGAGCAATTCATAGTATTGAGCATATAAATATACAATAAGAAAATCCACAATCTCGTATACGAGACAATAAATAATTGCAATAATTTGGATAAAAATATATCACTAATAAGAATACATTAGTGACACCTTGCTATAAGGTGATGCCAAATAGACTAGGATTTAATATTTATCGTTAAGAAGAATAAATTAACGTCACCTTTCTATAAGGGGATGCCAAATAGTCTAGGTTTTATAGATCAACCAACCGAAAGCGGTAAACACATAAGCATATAATCATGTAAGCATAGAACATAAAATCGAGCAATTATTTAAGTAAAGTATACAATAACGTTTGTGGTTTAGGACTCAAGTATAAAGCATTTAAGTTAAATAAGTATGAAATGTCACCACAAAATGAAAAATGGAAAACCGGGTATGAAAGTACTCACGTTCAAGTAATAAACTTGAAAGGTCGATAAATTGAAGGTTAACCGGAATGACGAGTTTAACGAGAAAAGCCTGGATAAAAGAAAGTCTTGAATTAAAAGGTTGTCTTGAAGGTCTTTAAATAAAATAAATGTTGAGAAACGTAACCAATTAAAGTTCAAGGTTTAAAATGTAACTATTTAAGAAATTATAACAATAGTCCTTTAAAAATGTAAGTTTGCTCGAAACCGGGTTAAAGTATCTAACCTTAATATTTACTCAACCTATGTTAAGTAATAAGGTGGGTAAAAATGCAAGAATGCAAATCCCGTAAAAATAAAGATGCTAAAACGGGTTTTAACGAGTGTTCGGGTTGTTGGTTCGGGTCTTAATAACTGGTCAAACCCAAAGTCAACTTTCCAAAATATTAAATGTTATGAGATAACTCATAAAAATCCAATAATACTTAACCAAGTATGTAGTTCTATTGTTTTAGAACTAATAACGTACGTTAAGCGAGTGTTCGGTTGTGTCGGTCCCAACTTTGTTATGAGATCAAGTTGGACCCAACATTTCCAAGTACTTAAGAAAATAACTAAAATCAGTTTGTAAACTATTTTTAAAGAAATATACAAGTCATGATAGCTAAACACACACTTGTGTGTCTTAAGCGAGTGAAAATCGGTTTAGTTTGGTTTCCATCTCACAATAAGTTAATAGATGGTTTCCATATGCCCAAATATCCAAGAAATGGTATAATAATGTACAAATGAAAATACCTAAGTTTTACAACCAAAAAGTTAACAACAAGGTCTTTAATCAAAATTCGGTTTTCGGTTCGGATCTTGGTTCGGGTTAAGACCGAGGTAAGATTCTACAAACCCGTAACCATATATCTCATAAAAATGATTTTATAAACTAAAATCTAACATTAAACATGTTTAAACAATTATTTAACAAAAACTAGTAAAAAAGATTCGGTTTACGGTTTAGAGCTATTTACGGTT
The DNA here is from genome assembly GCF_021521415.1 of Bidens hawaiensis. Lineage (NCBI taxonomy): Eukaryota > Viridiplantae > Streptophyta > Magnoliopsida > Asterales > Asteraceae > Bidens > Bidens hawaiensis. The sequence goes on from NW_027494368.1 coordinate 55,640, forward strand.
AAACCGAGGCTAGACTCTTAGAACCCATAACCATGGAACTTGTAAATATGATAAACAAACTAAAATGAGCAGAAGTTAAGCATGAATAATATATATAAAAAAGTTATATATATATATATATATATATATATATATATATATATATATATATATATATATATATGTATATATATATATCAAGGACACGAAGTCCTCCATGAAGCCTTGCCTTACGAGGCCCGAAACCTCACTGAATGGAGTCGGAGAAGTAACCACCAAAGGTAACAAGGGGTGTATATTATATATATGTTGTAAAACCATAAACAAGTATTAATAAGACTACATAAGCTAATTAAAATGAAAGATTTAACTCAATTTGACTTTTGGAAGTCAAACCTTCAAGAACACTAAAATAACAACCTTGAATCTTTGAAGTTTGAGAGAGATTTTGGAGTTGTAGCAGGGGAAAATGAAGGAAAATGGTGGTGTATATATAGGGTAAGTTGAAAGGGTCAACGATAAATAGTCTTGCATGAAATTGAGTTGGTTTAAGTCACATGTTTGCATAAAAACAACAAAAAATGAGTTCTGGTGCAGACTCCCTTTAGCGCGGCGCTAAGGTCTCTGCCCTTGACCTTAGCACGGCGCTAAGGTCACCTGGTGGAAATTCTGAACTTTCAAAATTGGCAGTTTTAGCCCCCGGAGTTGTTTTAAAGCGTTTTAAGGCCATTTTAGGGATCGAAAAGGGTGTTTTTGAGACCCGACAAGTATAAAACAATATTATAATATAAATCCATCATTTTGATTATATCATAAGAGTTCGTGTTACAAAATGGGTTGGGTTACATAATAAAACAAATACGAAAGTGACCCAAAATTGACGAATGTCACATAAAGAATGTTTTATGATTGACAGGTTAAATGGAGAGAAGGTAAAGAAGAAGTCAAGAAGTAGAAGAAGAAAAAAGGTGGAGTTTGATTGTTACAGAGATTTGTGTAAATTTTATGATCAGGTCTGGGAAATATCTAATGATGAGAGTAGAACAAGTTTAGGAGCGGAAGGATGCAAGCACCCTACGAGACCACCATGAACCACACATAAGGTATGGTCTGGCTGAAGACCTTAACAAAAATTTAGCGCTTACCGGGAGGCAACCCGGGGTTTGTAAGTGTCTTTTCAATTTTTTTCATTTTATTGAGTCATGTATTTGGAACTTTTTGGGTGTGGTTCACTATAAACCCTCACGTGACCTTACTCGTCTACCCGGGTTACCGGGGGGTTTAAAGGGCTTGTTGCATACGCTAAATGCAATCGTGATTCCTACGAAAGTGAGTTAGGCCTTTTAACATTTTTAATTAGTTTAACAAAATTTATTATGAAATTAATTGATTGGCTCGGTAATTGTTTTGATAAAATTAACAGAAAAATCATTTTTACATAACTCTTAAAAGACCTATGTCTTACACTTGTGAGAAGCTTGCTTCTACACGTCTCGAGATTTTGCAGATTCGGTTGTTCAGTTGGAATTTGAATGAGACGAGTGTCTACAAGAGTTTACGAGCCGCATGTTTGCATTGCATTGTCATTCACATCAGGTGATTTCAGTTTCATAATCTATTTTGTTAATCTAATTTTGAGTGTTAGAATGTAATTGTATAATAGTTTGTAGAACCATCACATTAGAGCCCCGAGTTTTTCAATTATTAAACTGTCAATTTCAATCCCGTCCCTCAAATGTTCATTAATTGTTTAAATATTTTAACATTGAGGGCAATGTCAACCTCAAGTGTGGGGGATGGGGGTAAAATTAAATTTTTTTCTTTAGAGTAGCTTGATTGCGCGCAAAAGCCGGAATTGTAACTTGTTAAGTTTAGTATTAATGCCAAGTAGAGGTCTTTGGTCATGGTCGGTTTTTAAGCTTCTCGAAAGTCTTCCCATGCAAATGTTTTTCAAAAATAGAAAATTAAAATTGACCGTTTAGATGGGGATAACGAGTCATGGGGACGGGTATACATGTTTCATATCGGCAACCTAATTCCTCCGGTACATGTGTGAGATTTGCTTTATATATAATACACGTATAATATAGAGTATATACACATGTCATATGAGTGCCATTATAGAGAGTAACCGGTATGTCCATGATATCTAGAACTTGGTTGTCTCATGCATTTCGAGATCTTAATACCACCACCTATATGGAGAAATAGGACTGTAGAAAACCCACTTTATATTGGCCTTACATTTAACAATAATAAAATAAAATAATACTCCCTATCTTACATTATCCTTTAGGAGCCAAGTTTGTGCATTTTCCCTTTCGTTTGTTTAACCCACATTAAAAGTCGTGTCTGTCTTGGCCTTTATTATTTTTAACCACGTGGATGAAATTCGGTATGTCAAGAGTTGTATAAAAGTTGTTTGTCGATCATAGTACACAATGTACGTATGTCTTGGGTCAATTGTTTGTATATATTGATGTTAGTGTTTGTCAAAAAAAATGAGAATGAAAAAAAAAAGAAAAAATGAAAAATCAAAGAAAAACTCAAAAAGAGTTCGTATTTAAAGTCAATATTGGTTGTAAATAATAGTTAGTGAGTTTGTTTGTTGGTTGGTGTCAATAAATTGGGTTTCATCCACCATAAGTCACTAAATAAATCAACTTTCACACCCTAACCTAAGCCACAACATAACCCTTAGTTCTATTCTCTATACAACCGGTGGGTAATGAGTGGAGAGATATTATATTATGAGGGGTATGAACATGTGTGTCTTAACCGGAAACAAAGTACACTCGTTTGGGCGGTTTCATAGTTTTAAAACGTATCATTAAATTGTTTGGTGGGTTATTAACATTGACAGTGTCATTTCTTAGGAATCGGGTATGACCTTATACCTCACTAGTATTAATACTAATAATTGATGAATCATCGATCGAGGTGTATGTGTTCCATGAGAGTTTGCTTGAGAGAAAACAAATGATAAGTGAGGGGATGTGATGTGTGGGTAAAAGTATGTTCATTAAGAGTCTAATTTCGTGTGTTTTAATTAATTATATATTGTGAACACGAGTACTTTGAGTGCGTTTATGGTTACAGGTGTTCGGAGCTTAACGGAGCTTATGCGGGACTAATTTGGAGTGTTTGAGGATGGAAGAATCAAGATTATGTGAATAGAGGTGATCGAGAGCTTAACTGGACGATCGGGAATAAAAAAGAACAAGGAAACGGAGAACTGAAGAAGAGCCAGCCGTAAGCTACGCCTTCCAGGCCGTAGGGACTTCTATTCCGCTTTACGTCCTCAACTAGGCCGTAGCTTACGGCCTAGTTGAGGACGTAAAGCGGAATAGAAGTCCCGTAGCTTACAGTTGAGCCGTAAGCTACTCCACCTGAGCCGTAAGCTACGGTGGCCTGGCCGTAGCTTACGGCCTGGTCTGACGGAAAGTTGACTTTCTGGTGTTTTTCATGCCATATTTAATGGGAAAAACCCTAAGGTCGAAATTATTCATTAACCATCAGTTTTGGAACTTCTTGGAGGCCACTTTACACCACTATTACACATCCTAATCACACGATTGATCCATGAAATTCTTCTTCCACATCATAATCAAGAGCATGAAGATCGAGATGCAAGGCTAAAGACTTCATAACCATCTCCGGGTGTAGGGTTGAGTTGCATGTTAGGTTTTGCTATTATATACTTTAACTTTGGATTTGGAATTGATATTCATTCGGTTGATCAATTATTTGTGTTTGCTTTTGTGCTTAAACGACTTTTATTAATTGATTGCTTAATCTTTTGTAGTTAATTGATTTGTGGTCATCAATAATAAGGATTAAGTTATATCGTCATTGACATGTTTATCGTTAACCATATTATTGATTTTGTGTTTTAACAAGTAAAACCAATAATCAACTAGATTTTCATTAAACCGTGTCAATTGTTCGGATTCAGTCTGACGATCAACACAGTCAATCGTTAAGTCTTTTGATTTACATATTTTATAAGAAACCGTCCAAAGAAGTTTATCAATTCCCTAAATTTCTTCGAAACCCGAACCTTAGAGTTTGGTTATTTTTATCTCATTTTTTACAAACTACTCAACTAAACCGCTTGACATCGTATGTCCACTTTAATTATTTTTCTAATAAAATTTGAGTTTCACTTGCACTTTCCACTGATTCTCTGTGGATTCGACATCTTACTTGACCTAGCTAGTACATGTATTTCATAAGTGTTTTTGATTGACCTTTCGACATCGATCACCTATGGCGCCTGCCACCACCACCACCCGCCTCCGCCGCCACCACCAACCACCACCTATTAACGCCGCACACCACAACCACCACCAACCATCTCTCCCAGCCATCACCATCACCTCTCGCCGATTACCACCACCGCCACCACCCACTATCATTACCACCTGCCACCACCTACAATCGCTCACGTCCATCGCCACCACCGCCCACTACCACCATTACTGCTCGCCGCCCACCGCCACCACCATCCCACCGCCACTTACAACCATTTTTATTTTATTCTGGCTTTTTCTAGCTTACCAAAAAATAGAAACTAATAATTCATGTCATTCCCACATGGTAACCAAACATGTCAATGAAATGGTAACGATCCATTCCATTACTTCGTCCATTCCATTCCCTCGCTCATTCCATTCCATCACCCATTCCATTCCATCACCCATTCCATTACCTCATACCAAATAGACCCTTATATACTCCAAATAAGTACAAAATACCAAATGTATCCGTATCTATACCCGATTGTACATGTACCAAAATTCAACAAAAATAAGTATCAATACCCGTAAAGAATAGGCTAAATCGGTACGGATACATATACATGTACAAGTGCAAGTACGAGTATTTGAGACAAAATGCCCATCTCTAGTCGGGGTCACCCCTAGCACTTTACGGTATTATACTTTTATCCAATGTTTTCATAACCGGACGGCCTACCGGTTCACCGGTTCAACCTGTCGAACCGGTTGGACCGCCCGAACAAATTTGGTCAAAAATTCCGGATCAAGCTTAAAAAATGATTTTTCAAAAAAATAAATATTTTTTTCCTTAGAAAACCGGTTCAACCGGTCCGGTTTTCCGGTCCGACCAGCCGAACCGGTTCAGACCGGCCGGTTCCCTGGCAGCCGAGCGAACTATGTGAACCGGACCGGTCGGTGGACCGAATCCCGGTTCGACCGTCCGGTCCGGTTTCAACAACATTGCTTTTATCATCAGTTAAACGTATTAAACAAATACATGACATTAAACAATTTTTTTATGTTGGTATTCCAGATTTTCTTTTATTAATAAATGGACGAGTGACCATTTTGTGGTTGTGTTTTTAAACGCAATCAATCAAATTTGCCTATGGTATAGCGGGAAACATATATGTATTGTAAAAATAAAGAAAAAAGTTTATTTATAATAGTTTAACTACACAAAATTCGTATCATATTCAACAAAAATAAAGTCATGTTATGATTAAAAGAAAATCAATATGTGTTTTATATCAATTGGAAATATAATGATAAATATATTTGTTGGTCGATATCAATTGGGTTTGTTTCCTTATTTTTATTTCAAAATAATAAAAATATACAAATTTTAAAGGAATATTTGATTTTAATAATCCATATTAAATGGTATTAACCGATAATAATCCTTATATATTTTATCGCCACTGATGGTCCCAAATTCAAAAAAGTTGGCCCCCAATGGTCCCCCGTTAAAAGAACTTAACTGAGTTATATTTTTTCCGAATTTCAAACTAAATTTTTAGGGCTATTAATCGGAAGGAAGATACGAGTCGAATGATATAAAACTTAGCTCCAAACAATGATCTAAACGACTTGATTTTGGTTAAGTGTAAGTTCAAACACCCGATTAGAAGCATTGTTTCGTCATTTTGAAGCACTGTTTCGAACTAAGTTTTACACCAATCGACTCGTATCCTCCTAACGATCAAAAGCCCTAAAACATTTGTTTGAAATTCAAAAAAATCTATAACGCCGTTAAGTCATATTTAACGGGGACCATTGATGGCCAACTTTTTTGAATTTGTGACCGTCAGTGGCAATAAAATGAATAAGGATAATTATCGGCCAATACCATTCAATAGGGATTATTAAAATCCAATATTTTAATTTTAAATCATACAAAAGGTTCTAGATACAATATTTTAAATTAGTACTCTCCTTTTTCTTCATGTCTTTCTAACTAATCCTATACCAACCAAACATGCAACTTTTTAGGTTCGAACCACCACATGTAATTAACTCGATCGTATTTCTCTCTCAACTTTTTCAAATTTTATTCATAAAAATGTATAAATTTTAATTCGTATAACAACTTATAAATCATATATATTTTCTTCTCTCATTTTTCTCTTCATGCCTTTCTAAACCTATGCATGTTCCTAGATTATTATCGGCCAATACCATTCAATAAGAATTATTAAAATCCTATATTCAAATTTTAAATCATACAAAAGGTTCTAGATACAATGTTTTAAATTAATACTCTCTTCTTTTTCTTCATGTCTTTCTAACTAATCCTATACCAACCAAACATGCAACTTTTTAGGTTCGAACCACCACATGTAATTAACTCGATTGTATTTCTCTCTCAACTTTTTCAAATTTTATTCATAAAAATGTATAAATTTTAATTCGTATAACAACTTATAAATCATATATATTTTCTTCTCTCATTTTTCTCTTCATGCCTTTCTAAACCTATGCATGTTCCTAGATAGAATCGTTGATAAACCAACGTCACCTAAATACATTTCAAGATACAATATTAAAAATGTGGCAATGCTTCAATGGACAGTTAGCTTTCGGAACAATGAAAAGAAACGACCACGTATCACTTTCACTTTCTTAAATAGTCAGAAAACAGACAACACAGTTGTTGAATAAAGATGCCAAAGAAAATAATAATAATAATAAAAAAATAGTTTCACATTCACATTTAAAATGCTAAATCATTAGAAGAATGAAAGTGTTAAAAGGGACTCAATACCAAACTGCATCATCTAAGAACAATTAACAAGCATCAGAATTCTAACTCATAATTAAGAGATTTTACACATTGATTAATATCATAATCACATTATTAGAAGAATGCGCGACTACCATAGAAAACCCGCCCACCGTCTTTCTTCTTGTTCTCGCTCTCCACATCGTTATCCGGTCGTTGAATAACGTCCCCACGATCCCGGGCTTCAACCGTTTTAAGATTCATCGGTAGCTTCATTTTAGCTAACGACTCGGTAAATTGTTGCATACTTCTCATATACATATCAACAATTTGTTGTTGCATCTCGGATTCTTCCTTTACCTCATTCTTTTCACTCAACTTAGAACACGAACTCTCAACATTAGCAGAAATGGTTGATTCGCCTGCCAAACCATTCTTCTTATCCAGCGAGTCAGCTGAGTTCCTATCATCACTTAAACTCGTCATAGTAGAGCTAAACAACCCTGAATTCTGGACACTCTCGCTGGGGGAGATTGACCCAGATTTCGTCACCATGTCATAGTCATCCACTGGATGGCTGGACCCGGATCCACCTAAGCAAAGAAATGATCCGGGTCCAGCAACTCTAGCCCCATGCCCAATAAGCCTGGGCCTGGTGCAGAGCCCAAAATACTGAGAAACCATTTGCTGATTCTCTTTAACTACATTGATATCCGGGAACTCGATCCTGGAGTAATCAACCGGATCTAACAGCACAACCTCTGACGCGATCGATGATTCGTTAACCGGACTGATCGTGTGTTTAAACTTAGCGGGCATATTCGTGTTCAACGAGAGGCTCAATTTAACCGTTCCAGCCGGAGAATGAAACAAATCAGTTGAAGAAAGACTAAAGTCTTGAGTCAACTCACCATTTTCAACAACCAAAGAAACCGGAACCAAAGAGAAGCCCAGAAGTTGATCTTCCATAAAGTACTTAGCTCTACTCAACATCCACATTTCACACTTAAGAACAGCATCAAGTTGCTTAACTTGGATCACCAGTTTCTCATTAAACTCCGGGTTTTTACCCCCGCCATTGATGATCCGAGTCGAGAACGTCTCATCGGGGTTGTACGTAAGCGAGAACTTCGCATAAACATCTTGTTTTTCATAAATACATATATTATGTATGTTCCTAGCATGATGAATAAAGATTTCAAGAATTCCGGTGAATTCGGTCCCGCCTTCGGTCGGATTGTAACGAAACTGAGTTGTTTGATCGTAGGTATCCATACCCAGATTATATTAATTAGCTTGTAAGAAAGTTCAATATGTTCTTGTAGAGAGAGAAAGAAAAAGATTAGAGTTGATTTTTTTTGGTGAGTGGGTGGGGCAAAGAAAGGAAGAGAAATGATCATATGGCATGATGGTGTGAGTGGTTGAATTTGTGTGCAAAACGTTATATCTTTCTCCACTCATATCTCTCTCTCTCTATATATATATATAATATATATGCAGATATATATATATATATATATATGTATAGAGTGAGAGTTGTGGTAGGTGATTGCTTAATATTGCAGACTCCACTTCCGGTGAGTGTAGACGGCCCACAAATAGGAAGAGCACAAACATATGCATACACTCGGTTTCATAGGTGTGACTTATGACAAGAGGCATATTTAGGTGTCTCCAATGTTGGGGAAATTTTACCTTAACTAATTTTAACAAACATATTCAACTAGTTTTTTATGTACCGGGGAAGTTAAACCCGAGCTTTACAATGATGAGTTGACGTGAATTTGATCGGTATTGGTTGCGTTCGTTACAGTATAGACATCGTTGGTAAAATTTTGAGCATTTAAACACAAAACATTTATCTCGTCAAATTAGCATATAAAAAGAAAAAAAATATGTTTAAATGGATGTTTATTTAGTCGGCAAACCCGAGCGATGGTAAAATCCAAACGTTGTCGGTCATGGGTGTTGAGGCGGTAACTCGATACAAATTCGTCCGGTTTCAATTACGTTCATTACGAAAGTGGAACTAAAACAAAAAACATATAAAAAATAGAGGTGGACCAATGGCCATTGGGGGGGGGGGGGTTGTCGGTCGGTAAACTTGCGCTTTGGTTAAACCTTAGTGTTATCGGTCATGGGCATTGAGGAGGTGGTGAGTCTACGCGAATTCGGTCGGTTTCCGTCAGGTTCGTTATAGTATGAAAAGTATATAAAAAATTGACTTTAATTTGGCCGGTTTCTGTCATGATCATTTTGATAACTGAACTAAATAAAAAAAAACCACAAAATTCACAGACTAATATGGTGCTAACAGGTGGCCCAATAGGGCAGTTTGTAATGGTGTATCAACCGTTTACTTCACCACATTCATCCACCATTTATTTGACGAACACACTACCTCACTTATCAGATTTGATCACAAAGTTGTGTCGGTAATTTTTTACGAAAACATGAGCTATTGCTTTTAAAAAATCATAAATTCGTATTCGATTTATATACTCGAAATGAATCGAATGGAAATGTTAAAATACAAATGAAGACAAATATGGGAAGTATGAGAAGGATTTATGGTCACACAAAAATCCATCAACAAAGTTTTTTTTAAAAAAATCATAACTCAAAATATAAATAAAAAACGAAAAAAATTTAGCACCTCATATATTTCCTCCCTCATTCTCGTTCCAAAAAAAACGACGAAAAAAAGACACAATGACATAAATTAACAAAAGGCACAAGCACAATTAAAAAAAGACACAATAGATCGCAAGATATAACGCAATGCCGAACAAAATATAACACAATATTGAGTAATATAATACGATATCAAGAAAACAACACAATCAATGACAAAAATAAACACAAAACAAAATGATAAAAAAAAGATACAATGATATTTTTCCCTCAACATTGTTTTTTTTAACGAGGAAGACGGTGGAAACATTTTTCTGTTTTTATTTATTTTGTTTTTTTATTAAGTTTTGAGTTATGATTTTTTTTGAAGGGTTTTTTGTGTGGCTATAAATTGTTCTAATTTTTGTTCTTGTTTGTATAGTAACTCGACCCTCGAATTGAATTCGAATCTTAATAATCAATTCGAATTTTGAATGTTTCAAATTCAAATCGAAATCTGAACACCCCTACTTACGAATTTAGATGCAGTACCGTTATAGCAAACAATATTGTGAGTTCATGGTGCCATTTTGAACTAATTTTGTAACTCTTGTTAATCTTCTCATCGCATAAGCTATGCTCACCATTTGATCTTCTAGTAACCATGGTATTTGTTGCTACAACAAAGATAAGACCATTGATAGTGAAGAGAATGGTTAGGCTAACAGGCTTCAAGGGTTCAGGTTAACCTAACTCAGGTCGTGGTGTCCCTCTACGTTTGCAAAACGTAGAGAGAGGTTCACTAGTTTGTTGTTTGTTATACTCACCGGAGATCCAAGACCGAGGAGTTGGTGACCGGTTTTTGGATGAAGTTCTTGGTGAAGCTATGATATTATTGAAGTAAGAAAGAAATAAGCAAAGTGCATATTTCTAAAGGAAGAAGAAAAGATCAGAGAGTATGTGTTATCTCCCTAGATCTGGTGTGTTCTTGTTTATGGATGGATCATCCTTTAATATAGGGAGATGCAAACCTTTTATCCAGTGTGTAAACTAGTTAACCTCCAGTTTGCTTAGAGAGTTGACCTTTTATGGGCGGGAACCTTTTGACTGTTGGTCCATGATTATAATAATATTACTTTTTCTGAGCATGTCCTTTGTTCAGAGGGAACAATGATGTGGACAGTGATTTGATGTTGTACTGTTGCACGTGGTTACTGTTCATGTACTTGTTCACATAAATTGGGCAGGAAACGAAGCTTTTAACCTTCTAACCCTTTTAGCGTTAATGTGTGAAGCCATTTTATTAATTCCTTGGGCTACCCCCGTCATCAGCCCCCCCAAGTCAGAGGTGTTTGAGAAGTAGGCTCAAGGGCTTCTGACTTTTGCACGCATTTTGTTATTGCTTAAAGGCTTCGAGGTTTCGAGGCTTTATCCGGTTTTGATTATTTTTGAATTTCTGACAAGACAGTTGATAAGATAGTTACTGCATGTTGCAGTTCCCAATAACTGCTCTTAATAATGGTTTATAACTGTTCACTTTCTTCATATTTTCTTTTAAAGTTCCACATATTCTCTCAAATATCCATCAAGTTTCTTTCAATCCTTCATCAGGTTAGTTAAAATCCTTCCCCTTTCTTTCGATTTTATGGGTGCTCGTAAGGATCTGTCGGTTAGTTTTTCCCGATTAACCCAAGAAGAGGTTGAATCATTCTGTCTTGAATGGGGTATAGGTTTTAAGTTTAAACTGATTACTCCGCCGGCCGATACGTCAATCGAACGTTGTCCGGCGGGTTTTATTGCCCTTTATTGTCGTCATTTTGAATTCTTGAATCTCCGGCATCCGTTTTCGATTTTTGTTTTGAATGTATTTGAGTATTACCGTGTGTCATTTGGTCAAATTCACCCCTTAGGGCTTGTTAGGGTTTTACAATTTGAGGTTTTATGTAGAGCCTTAGGATATGATCCGTCACTCTTGGGTTTTCGCCGTTTCTTTCGTTTGGCGAAAAATGGCGACTGGTACACTTTTGAACATACTCAAATTGATACATGTTTAGTTTCTTCGGCGGTTACGACCCTTGGTTCTTGGAATGACCTTTTTTTCTTTGTTTCCGACTCCATCCTTCCTTTTAAATCCGTTTGGAGACAGCCCGAGGCTGTTTTGAATGAACCGGAGCCAAACCGAATCAGAGTTGAATGATGTGTTTCTGAAGTCGATTAGGAAATGTCCACCGCGTCTTCGTCCTCTTACCGAACATCTTCTTGTGTTGTTAGGAATTAGCAAATGGGATAAGCCTAATCGGGGTGCTTATGAGGGATGATAAGGGTATGCATTTGCTTATCTTGCATGTGCTTTGTTTTCCTTGTATGCCTTTTGATAGATTTCTTTTGTTTTTGTAGTTATGTTGGCTTTGGATTTTTTGAAGAGTGATGACACTTCAGACGTTGGATTTACGGATGTTGCAGCTACTCCTGGGGATGATGCTGTGGTTCAAGGGAAAGAGGGTAGGTTCGAAGGTTCAGGGTATGTTGGGGTTCCGAACGTTAAAGGCTTTACCAAGGCTGCTGCTCCTAAGGCTTTAACTCGTCGTTCCACACGGCGTTTGTTGAAGTCTGTTGGCCCATCATCTCCTCACGAACCGGTTGAAGTTAGTGATGATGTTCAAGTTGCCGAAGATCAGGTCCAAGTGTGGAGGTGGAAAAGGAGCAGGGCTTGGTTATTTCCAAGAAGAAGAAATCGACTGGTAAGAAGGTTGCGATGGCGACGGTTCAAGGGTTGGATGGAAATGAAGTTTATGTGCCTGAGTGGAATGTTAAGGTCGGAGATAGCTTTAAAGACCCGGAAGTCTGTGCTGATGTGTTGGCTAACTTTTCTCCTGCTGGTGTTCGTAACACTATTTCTGAGATGGAGGGTGATTCCATGTTGTCGAGGTTAATCTTGAGTTCTTGCAACCTTTCTGCCCTTTTGGCTGAGGGCGTTACTCGTTTTCGAAAAGGGATGCAGGAGTATGAGGAATTTTCGAAAAAGAAGGAAAAGATGAAGGCCTCTATGACAGCCATGAAGAAAGAGGTTGATGGTTTTCCAAGAAGGATGAGAGTTATGTGAAGAAGATTGATGAGTTGTCTCGTGGTTACGAGGTTGAGATAGCAGGGTTGAAGAAAGCAATGGAAGCTAATAGAGCTAACTGGGAAGCCTTTGAAGTACAGAGGAAAGCCTTTGAGATGGAGAAAAGGCTTCAGTCACCCATACTACTAACGACAACCGGTGGCTAATTGAGCACGGGTTTTATCAGGTTGTGACTTACCTGCTTCATTCTTCTGAGTTTAACTCGGTGTTGGGCGATGTTTATACGAAGCTGCTGGGCTATGGGAAGCATTTGGGCTTTGTTGCTGGCTTCAAACATCACGAAGCTGGTCAATCTATGAAGCAGTCGCCCATGTTCAACTGTGAAGCTTCCAAGCTCTTCTCAGACTCAGTTCGGGCAATGGAAAGGCTTACTTACCCTTATGTGGGTGAAGTTTTGTCATGCTTTGGTAAGCCTCTTTCCGTTTTGCAGGGCTTGAAACTAGCCGGCCTTGATGAAAATGTTTACAAAGAGGTGCTTGAGTCCTTGTCTAAAAAGCGCTCCCATTCCGGTGATAGCGAAAAAACTTTATCTAGAGGTAGTGACGGGTCTCATGTGGCAAGCCTCGAAGGTTCGGCCGTTGCCGGTGGTGGCCCGGAAGTGAAGAAATTGAAGAAAGTTAAGAGTGTTGAGGCTAGTACTTCAAAGCCTGCTTCTGGTGTTTAAACAATTTATTCGTAGCTTTCTTAGCGCTCTTGAACAATGTTATTTAATCTTAAACACTTTAGGTTCAACATGAAACCCTTAAGGTTTCTGCTTTATGGTTGTGGTTGGCCTTTGTTGGCCGTTTGAACATTTTCATTGGAATCCTTGTGATCTCCTTGTTTAGCCTAGATGGCTCATTATGGATAATGCTACTTATGGCCTTAAAGGGCCTTTTTATGGATTGTAGCTTTTGGTGTTGTATATTTTTTTGTTGCTTGTCTTGTTTGTTTGATGTGTTTTTAACTAATTCTCCTTAAGAAGTTTTATGCTACAGTCACTTTAGCTTCAAGGCTTCATTAGGTAAAAATCACATGTTGTCTATCTTTTATATCATTACTTGGTGTATATTTGTTTCGTAAACTTTTTTCAAAGCTTAAGAACGAATTGATGTAGGCTGTTCAGACCCGTCTATGAGACAAGTTTTGTTTGAAAAAATTTTCTAAGTCTCATGGAGTTGGATTGATATAGGAACTCACCCCTTATATAGGTTCATTTAACCCTTGAACCTATTGAGCGATGTGGCATGGGAGCTCATCCCCTTACATGGCCCTTGCCATGGAGTTTCTTGCTAGGTTCTCAACCTGATTATAGGATAGTAAAGACAAGTTATGATAAAGACTTCATCATTCATTCAAGAGGTATTTCTTTACAAAAAGGAGAGTTATACATCTCTTGAAATACATTCTAAGTTCTTGACTAGGCATAGAACCTTTTAAGGGTTTTGCCGTTCTAGTGTCTTGGAAGCTTTTTGCCTTCCGTGTCGGCCAATTTGTAGTATCCACCATTGTGAGCTTCAAGGATTGTGTATGGTCCTTCCCACTTTGGGCCTAGTTTTCCTTGGTTTTCTTTCTTGCTGGCCTCGTTGTTTCGGAGCACAAGATCTCCTGGCCTGAAACGTTCATGTTTCACTCTTGAATTGTAATAAGCTTCCACTCTTTGCTTGTACTTAGCCTCTTGTATTGCGGCTTGATCACGGATTTCTTCAAGGAGTTGCAAATTCAACTTGGTCTCATTGTTGTTTGATTCGAGATCCATATTGAGTGTTCTTCGAGTCACAACTCCGACTTCGACTGGGATTACAGCTTCTGATCCGAACACTAGGCTGTAAGGTGTTCATTTGTGGCTTGTTTTCTCGGTTGTTCTTATTGCCCATAGAACATTTGGGAGTTCTTCAAGCCAATTGTTGTTATGTCTTCCCAGCTTTGCTTTGATACCTTCCACAATGGTTCTGTTTGTTCTTTCAACTTGGCCATTGGATTGTGGGTATGCAACTGAGCTAAACACTTGGGTGATTCTGAATTCTTTGCACCATGTGCTAAAAGGCTTCTCGGCAAATTTCTTTCCACTATTCGTGACCAACACTCCTGGCAGCCCATAGCGACAGATGATGCTTTCCCATACAAGTCGATGACATGTTTGCCCGTTATTTTTGCAAGTGGTTTGACCTCAGGCCACTTGGTGAAGTTGTCCACGGCTACTAACAAAAATTTTACCCCACCCTTGGCTGGTGGGAATTGACCAACGATATCCATTCCCCACTTGTGGAATGGCCAAGCCGAAGAGATGGGAACTAGATCATGTTTAGGGCTTTTTGGAACCGGTGCATGAATTTGACAAGCTTCACATTTCTTGAGCTGGTCTGTTGCATCTCGTTGCATCGTGGGCCAAATGTATCCAAGGTTCATCAACTTTTCAACCACCGTTCTTGGCCCAAAATGAGCTCCACATATCCCCTCGTGAACCTTTTTGATCAGATATTGACTTTGTTCAGGGCCCACACTTCTTAGTAGTGGTGCAAGGTAAGCTTTTTTATAAAGGGTTTCTCTTTGCAACACATACTGTCGGGACTTGATTCGAACTCTTTCAGCCTCTGTATGGTCCAAAGGTAACTCACCATTTTTGAGGAACTTTTCTATGGTAGTCATCCAATTGGGACCTTCTTCAGTGATTACATCTTGAACCTCCAATTCTTGGATTGAAGGAGTTTTCAACACTTCAACCAAAACTTTCTTGGTGAGGTGTGCAAATGTGAGGGATGCTAGCTTGCTCAGGGCATCGGCTCTTTTGTTTTGTGATCTTGGGACTTGTTTGATGATGCATTCTTGAAACGTGTTCATAAGCCCTTTTGCCTTGTCATGGTACTTCTTCATGTTGGGCTCTTTTGTTACGTAGCTATCATTGACTTGGCTTGAAACAAGAAATGAGTCTGTGAAGACTTGTAGCTTTTGGATCTTCATCTCTTTAGCCATTTTCAGACCAGCGATCAATACTTCAAATTCAGCTTCGTTGTTGGTGGTCTGAATTTCAAGTCATAGAGTGTAAGGCCCCGAACCCGGTGACCCTACTTTAGCGTCGGATTTACTCATAAACACAGTCCTTCAAATCAGAGTTTAATAAAACTTTTCGCGGAATATAAAACATCAATCATTTGTTACAAAACGTTAAACCTTTTCTTTGATACCATAACACAAAGCTTTATATTTAAAACATCTTTACTTCTTTCTTCAGATGCCAGCCGTTCAATCCATGCCGTGTGTCATCCTCATGCTAACTCTGTAATTAGCTCACCTGCGTGCATACTGAAAGTCAGCTACGCTGAGTGAGTTCTAGTTAATCAGGCAACATACAATTTTATTCTCATACATTCCATAACGTATCCGTAGACACACATTTCTACCTTAACCTCGTATAAATATCCATGGGAGGATCATCACGTAATATCTATTAAAAGAACCTTTACCACTACCATACTATATATAATTTCCATAGGAGGAACCCTATATTTTCCATTGAAGGAGCCCTATACTTTCCATTGAAGGAACATTATACTTTCCATTGAAGGAGCCCTATACTTTCCATTGAAGGAACATTATACTTTCCATTGAAGGAACTCTATACTTTCCATTGAAGGAGCCCTATACTTTCCATTGAAGGAACATAATACTTTCCATTGAAGGAACCCTATCTATAAGTTGTTATTTAATATCCATGTAAGGAGCTAATCACTTCCCTCGACGATACGTGCAATATCCGAAGATCGTTCACGTACCGTCAAGCAATCAATCGTATTTATCACATATACCATACACGACATACATTATCATTTCTTTCTTTCATTACTTTATCACGTTCATACACATAAGCATACGTATCATACTTACCGTACACATAGCGTTACAACCTGACAGTACGTGCAGTATCCGAAGATCGTTCACGCACCATCAAGCAATCCTTCATACATAACATTCCTACCTTATACATAGCTTTACAACCTGACAGTACGTGCAATATCCGAAGATCGTTCACGTACCATCAAGCAATCATTCATTCATAACATTCCTACCTTATACATAGCTTTACAACCTGACAGTACGTGCAATATCCGAAGATTGTTCATGTACCATCAAGCAATCATTCATTCATAACATTCCTACCTTATACATAGCTTTACAACCTGACAGTACGTGCAATATCCGAAGATCGTTCACGTACCATCAAGCAATCATTCATATATTTCACATTATCCATATAAGGCATACACTTATCTCTTAGGATAAGTGTATTAACTATCACATTGAGTATGCACACAGCCCCGAAAACATAACACATAAATGGGGCTAGAAACTCACCTGAACTCTGCTTCTGTTTCTGATAGCTGTAAATCCCTTCTTTTAACTGGGCTCGGCTGACTGAACAAGTTACACGTATCAATTAACTATCACCTCTCATAATGTATTTCTATCTTTATATGACCCACAACGAACGGGGGTCCGGGGGCAGCGCCCCTGGCAGCGGGGTCTAGGGGCGGCAGCCCCTAGCAGGGTCCAAGGGGCAGAGCCCCTGGCTGGGGTCGAGCTGCCAGGTCAGCTTGGAAAGATTTTATTTTCGATAACTGCCTTAACACATTTTCCATTAGGTTTTAATTTATTTTCTAAACGAACCTCACTTCAGGCGAAGTTAAACCTTAGGCGAACTTGGCTTCAGGCGAAGTTAAACCTTAGGCGAACTTGGCTTCAGGCGAAGTTAAACCTTAGGCGAACTTGGCTTCAGGCGAAGTTAAACCTTAGGCGAACTTGGCTTCAGGCGAAGTTAAACCTTAGGCGAACTTGGCTTCAGGCGAAGTTAAACCTTAGGCGAACTTGGCTTCAGGCGAAGTTATCCTTAGGCGAACTTGGCTTCAGGCGAAGTTATCCTTAGGCGAACTTGGCCGTAGGCGAAGTTATCCTTAGGCGAAGTTACGCTTGAAGGCGAAGTTACGCTTGAAGGCGAAGTTCATCAGGCGAACTTAATCTTGCAGGCGAAGTTGTCGCGCTGCAGATCTGTTTGCCCATAACTCATTCGTTTCTTAGCCAAATAACTCGATTTTGGTACCCACGGAACCGTATGATCAGCGCCTACAAACCCCAACCATCAAATCGGCCTAAAATCGACGTTTTAGGGGTCCGATTTGGGCTGTAAGGTTTCGGGTCTGGTTAACCCGTCAAATCCTAACCATTTTCAGTAATATTAGCTTTGCGGGATTAGTTCTTACCTTACCAACTCAGATCTATCAACAAATCTCGGGTCTCGGCTTCGAATCTTGATCGGTTAGAATGTGTGTGTTTTGAGTGTGTATGGAGTGTGTGTTGGGGAGTTGGTGAGAAATGAGATATTTTGGGATTTTGGGGGTATTTATATCCCTAAAATCCCATTCTCATTTAACCCATCTCAATTAACCCAAGTCCACAACCCACATCCATTACCCAACACTAGCCCGACCCATACCAACTCCTATTATATTATTTATTTCCTGATAACCCGAGTAAACTTTCCATCTATTAATAAGTAATATAACTAATATTACCTTAGAAATTTCGGGATGTTACATAGAGCATATGTAAATTCTAACCCTTTGGGGTTGATTAAAATGGGCCCAGCTCCTGGCCCTTCGATGTTGGAAGCTCCATCAGTAGAAAGCTTCCAGGCTTCGGGGTTAGAAGGTTCAGTGGCGGTTGTATGTATTTCAGGAATGACTTGCTTTGGGATTTCTACAATGAAATCCGCCAAGACTTGGGCTTTGATAACTTTTCTTGGGACATAGGTGATGTTATGTTCACCTAGCTCCACAGCCCATTTGGCCAATCGGCCTGAATTTTCTGGTTTTTCAAGCACACTCTTGATGGGTTGGTCAGTGACCACTTGTATAGGGTGTGCTTGAAAGTACCTTCGAAGCCTTCTGGCAGTTTGAATTAAGGCAAGGGCAAGTTTTTCCAAAGGGGGATATTTGATCTATGCCAGTTTTAATGTTTTACTAAAGAAATAAACGGGTACCTGAACTTTGTTTCGTTTGATGGTTAGGACCGCGCTTAATGCTTCTTCAGCGACTGAGAGATAGACAAAGATCAGTTCTCCCGTTTCGGGAGCTGCAATGGCTGGAAGTGAAGCCAAGTGTTGCTTCATTTGGTTGAAGGCTTCTTCTGCTTTTTCCGTCCACCTGAAGTCTTTTTTGTTGGTGCGACCCTTTAGTGTCTTGAAGAAGGGTGGGGATCTTTCAGCGAGTTTGGAGGTAAAACGCTTCAAGGCTGCAAGCCTTCCATTCAGACTTTCCACTTCTTTTTTGCTTTGTGGAGATTTAGTTTCAAGAACAGCCCTGACTTTGTTGGGGTTGGCTTTTATGCTTTGTTTCCTCACAATGTGTCCCAAAAACTTGCCTTCTTTGAACCCAAATGAGCATTTTCCAGGGTTGAGTTTCATGTTGATCTTTCTTAGGTTTTGGAAGGTTTCTTCTATGTCGTCAAGCATTTGATGCTCGGTCTTGCTTTCATGTTGCTTCTGCTGGTTTGGCTGGCAAATGCTTTGTCAATCAAATGTTGGTAGGTTGCTCCGGCGTTTCGTAGGCCAAAAGGCATTTTTTGATAACAAAAAATACCCTTGTCCGTGTGGAAAGCAGTTTTTTCTTCATCTTCTACTTTCATGAGAATTTGATGATATCCCTTGTAAGCATCAAGAAAACACTTGAAGGGATGACCGGTTAAAGAGTCAACCTTGAGGTCCATCTCGGGTAAAGGATAGCAATCCTTTGGACATGCTTTGTTTAAGTCTTTGAAGTCGATGCACATCCTCCAAGACTTGTCAGGCTTTCGAACCATGACTGGGTTAGCCACCTAAGATTGAAACTTGACCTCCCGTAGGATTCCAGCCAGGATAAGATTTTCAACCTCTTGGCATGCTGCCAAGCTTCGTTCAGGAGCCAGGCTCCGTTTCTTTTGGACAACAGGCTTGATATCGGGTGGTATTTTTAGCTCATGCTCTGCAATGCTTTGAGGGATGCCTGTCATGTCTTCTGGGCACCAAGCGAAGACATCGTTATAGTGTATCAACAGCTTCTCAAGGTGTGAAAGAGTTTCTTTGGAAAGGCTTGTGTTTACCCGTACCTTTTGTTCAGGGTACTTGGGGTTTATGATCAAGCCTTGTTCATCATCTTCATTTCTTGAACTTTCCCCTTCAACCGTGTAAACCTCTTGGGTAGGTTGAAGGGTTGCGATTCCCATATCGGTGGGAAACTTTACAGCACCTTGTCCTACTGAGACAGCCATGTTGAACGCACATTGTCCTGGCCTTCCTATGATTACATCATAGTTGGAAGGTATGCTGATAACCACAAAAGTTAGTGGTGTGGTTTTCTTCATCTTGCCTTCACTTAAACAGAAATCAAGGGTTAGTTGGCCTAAAGGGTTCAAGGGTATATCGGCGATACCTTTTATAGAGGACCCAGAGGGTTGAAGCCTTGAACGCTCTTCCTTACTTAGTTGATTGAAGAACCTTTTATACATGATCTCTGTGGCCACCCATGTGTTAATGTAGGCTTTGCTTGTTTTGAGTGTTCCCACATTCGCTTCTACCACCAAAGGGTTTGAGAGTAAGTTACCGTGAGGTGGTGGGAAACAGACACATTGAAGCTCCCAAGCCTCCAAGTGTTGTCGTTTATGGGGAACACCTTGATCTATATTCACCACATTCACTTCTTTGCCTTTTCTTTCAGCCATCTTGTCCTTGACTCCCTTTACCAAATGAGCCAATTCTCCGGACTTAACAACTTCTTCAATTCTTCTCTTGAGTTGAAAGCAATCGTTCGTGTGGTGACCTTTTTCTTCGTGGAACTCACAGAACTAAGTGGAATTTTCGTTTTTCTTGCTTTTGGGAAAGGGTCGAGGAGGTCGGAAGTTGTGTTTCACTTCTTCAGTGGCCAGGATTTCTTGAGGGGTTTTGGTTAGAGCTGTGAAGTTCACAGTCTTCTCCCTGCTTGGAAGGTTCTGTCCTTCACGCCTTCGTTGATCTGAGCTCCTTGGGTATCTATCATAGGGACTGAAGTTCCCTTTCTTTCGGTTGGGGCTGTTGCCTCGCCAACTAGGAGCTCTTTTTCTTTGTTCTTTGAAATCAACGGCCTCTTCTCCTCGGATATGGGCTTCAGCTCGTTCAAGAGCTTCTTCAAGGGTTTTAGGTAGGCACTTGTTGAAGTCCCTTGTGAGGTACTTAGAGGTGATGGCATTCATGAAGCCTGCCACCCTCATTTTTTGTCGGCCCCCACATATGTCAACCCTTCCTTCTTATATCTTTCGATGAAGTCTCGAAGGCTTTCGTCATCTTTTTGTTTTATCTGAAAAATTACCATGGCATCATTGACATACCTCCTTTGTTGTGAAAAGTTGGCCAAGAATCCTTTGCTCAGATCATCGAAGCTTCGAACGATTTGGGCAGGAAGGTCATTGAACCATATCCTCGCTGATCCGACAAGTGTTTGCATGAACATTAAACAACATTCAGCGTGGGACCACTTTTTAATTCTGGCAGCACCGGTAAATACTTGGAGGTGGTCTTCGGGATCCTCGGTCTCATCATATGTTTTTATATGGGGTGGCATCTTGATTTTTGTTTGAGAGTCATAATTGGCGATTTGTTGAGAGAAGCATGACAGGTTACCGGGCTTATAGGGCTTAGCAAGGTCTTCTTCTATCCTTGTAGCAGGATTATGACTCGTTGTTCCTTGGTGAGTACCCAACACTTGGTTGATGAGTTGGGTCCAAGGGAAGTGTGCCATCATTTGAGACATCATTTGAGGCATGAAGTTAAAGCCTTGAAGGTTTTCAGGGGTTGCTGTTGTCTGGTTTGTTCCCATGTGAGTGCTTATTTCTGCACTCTGAGCCAAGGGCAAGACCGACATGGCCTGCTACCATGTAGTGGAAGTAGGAGGAACACTTGAAGATGGTGACTGCCATATTTGGTCGAGAGTGATCTCGTGCCCAAGGGGTTGTGAAGTGAACAAGGGGAAGGCCGTTGGGCTTGGCCTCCCGTAGGTATACAGGGCTGGGTTAAAAGGTTGGTAGGTTACACTTGGACCAACTTCTAAATGAGAAGCAGCCGGTCATGAGCTGCTTAAAGGGGAAGGCGGACGTCCGAGTGACAGTGAGGGTTCTTGGTCGTCATACTCCAGCCTTATTCTTATCCCTTTTTCTCTTTCTTGGCTCACGTGTTGGTTAAGAAGATGTCTTAGTTGCAAGAAATGCCGTGATACCCCTTCCATCGTCAAGTCGACATGCTCCGGGGTGTTCGTGACTCCTGCATGAGGAGAAGGAACTCCAGATCGTGAAGGGGTTAGAGTTCGGAGAGGTGAAAACTCGAGGAACAAAGGTTCCGTCGGAGTTCCTCCCGGGGTGGAAAAAGGTATGGTTGCTGCCGGAGTTTCCTTGCCGGCACTTGGTGTCGGTATTCTTGACACTTGGTCGACTTCATCGGGAGATCCACCTTCCGACATGGTGATTTTAGTGAAAATGGAGCTACACTACTTGTCTTTAAGATAAAGTAAGCGGCGTAGCCCCGGTGGGCGCCAACTTGTTGCTACAACAAAGATAAGACCATTGATAGTGAAGAGACTGGTTAGGCTAACAGGCTTCAAGGGTTCAGGTTAACCTAACGCAGGTCGTGGTGTCCCTCTACGTTTGCAAAATGTAGAGAGAGGTTCACTAGTTTGTTGTTTGTTATAGCTCACTGGAGATCCAAGACCAAGGTGTTTGTGACCGGTTTTTGGATGAAGTTCTTGGTGAAGCTATGATATTAGTGAAGTAAGAAAGAAATAAGAAAAGTGCATATTTCTCAAGGAAGAAGAAAAGATCAGAGAGTACGTGTTATCTCCCTAGATCTGGTGTGTTCTTGTTTATGGTTGGATCATCCTTTTATAGAGGGAGATGCAAGCCTTTTATCCAGTGTGTAAACTAGTTAACCTCCAGTTTGCTTAGAGAGTTGACCTTTTATGGGCGGGAACCTTTTGACCGTTGGTCCATGATAATAATAATATTACTTTTTCTGAGCATGTCCCTTGTTCAGAGGGAACAGTGATTTGACGTTGTACTGTTGCACGTGGTTACTGCTCACGTACTTGTTCACATAAATTGGGCGGGAAACGAAGCTTTTAACCTTCTAACCCTTTTAACGTTAATGTGTGAAAGCCATTTTATTAATTCCTTGGGCTACCCCCATCATCAGTATTACTGACCATATGAGTCTTTTAAGTATTTATTTAATAAAAATATGTTAATCTACTAAACTTTTACATACTTGACACAACTAAAATATAATAATTACCTATATTAATCTTTTTAATGACCAATACAAAATTTCTCCTTCTTACATGATTTAGTGCATCTATAACAACATACCCATACAAACCGATACATTATCGCCACATCAAATTCCAAACTTTTCTTAAAAACCATCACCCTTTTTCACAACAACAAACCTTCACAAACCTATTAAAAACATATTAAATATCCTATTAAAAACATATTAAATATGTATATATATGTATATGTAAATATAGTGTGTGTATAAAAGATGAGGGTCCCGCATTGTAGGTTTGTTGCAAGTTTGAAAAAACAAATATTTCATAAACTTCAAATCTTTACAATGGTTGATTTTAAGTCTTCCCAAGTTTGCTTAGTGCCATAGACTCAAACTATGGGATATGCAACCTATTGTGGGTGCTCTTATATATTCTTTACAACATTACCTTTTAATAATTTTATTTAAAAAATACTAACAAGTTGTTAGCCACATCAAATTAGATGTACCTTTACAATATTATTAGCCCGAGATACATACTCCTACAAGAAGTTTATAATATACTTATTAAAAAGCGATGAGACCCATTCACTCTTCACTCCTTTTTTTTGAAACTTGAATTTTATAAAACCAAACATCAGCAACAAACAGCTACAACAAACCAGCGGCATGCCCCTCTACCAAGCTCGAAGTAACTAGTCAAAACCAGAAAGGAAAACAATTACATTAAAGCATTCTTACATAATCTATGTTAAATCACCTCCCCTTGTTTCGATCTATTTTTTAACCATAAAAACCCCAAAGCTTTTATGTCTCCCATTAAACCTTCTATCTTGATCTCTTTTTCATCATGCAACTTTTCGTTCCTAGCCTTCCATAACCTCCAACATCCGATAATAATTATGCCTCGAAGGATACCCTTTCTCTCTTACCCATCGCCACATGGGTATACAGCTCTAGTAGATCTTAAGTCGAGAAGGCAAAGACTTGAGGGATCTTGCACCATAAACTTTTTGCACACCAAAGTTGCCACCATGCAACCTGATAAGATGTGATCAATGGAGTCTTCTCCTGTGTTGCATAAAACACAATTAATAGACACCACACTTATGTTTCTTTTAATTAACAAATCGGTTGTGGGGAGTCTATTCATGGCTTCTCTCCACGCAAAAATATAGCATTTAAGCCAGACCCACCTACTTCATTTCAACACATATTGCCCATCTCCCACCATGTCTGAAATTAATATTTTCCTAACCCGACTAACTGAGAACTACCAGACGAGTCTCCAAGCCACCTCCACGAGTCACTTTTATTGCTCCAGCAAACCGACCTTATCGAGTTAAAAAGGGCTTCCCATTCCTCCCTCTCCACCTGCGAAGACGGGTTTCTTGATCATTCCTAACCCCAACAAATAATATTATCTTGCTGCCAAATATTTTCTTTAATTTTACGTCTCTTATTCTTTTCTAATTTAAAATTATAAAATTATTAGGAAATACTTCTTGAAAAGTGGAGTTACCAAACTACATGTTTGTCTAAAAACAAATATCCTTCTCATTTGCCACCAATAAAACCTCCAAGCTTTTATGTCTCCCATTAAACCTTCTATCTTGATCTCTTTTTCATCATGCAACTTTTCGTTCCTAGCCTTCCACAACCTCCAACATCCGATAATAATTGTGCCTGATATCCCTTTCTCTCTTACCCAATGCCACATAGGTATGAAGCTCCAGTAGATCTTTAGTCGAGAAGGCAAAGACTTGAGGGATCTTGCACCACAAACTTGTTGCACACCAAAGTTGCCACCATGCAACCCGATAAGATGTGATCAATTGATCATTCCTAACCCCAACAAATAATACTATATTGCTACCAAATCATTTCTTAATTTTACATCTCTTATTCTTTTCTAATTTAAAATTTTAAAATTATTATGAAAGACTTCTTGAAAAGTGGAGTTACCAAACTACATGTCTGTCCAAAAACAAATATCCTTCTCGTTTGCCACCTCTCCTTTAATTGAGTTAATGAGCTTAGTGATGAGCTAAAAGTAGTCAGATAAAAATACACTAAAACTAGACATTAAGTAATACTCTAGACCCTTAAACTTAACTTAAACTACTAACCGGCAAGTGAACCGGTCGACTCTAGTACAGCTAATTAAGTCCGGATATCGAACCCACGAGACTCTTTAAATTACGAAACTAGAAAACAATACTCAACTACAAAACATGACTATTTATTAATAATATTTGAGGAGGAATTTAATACTAATCAATTAAAACTCTAAATAATAATTAACTAATAATAATTAACTTACTAATAATTAACTAATGATTACTTAATTAAACTAATAATAAACTAATTAAAACCTAAACCTAATTAATATAATAATAATAAAACATAATCATAACCTTAAAAATAATTAATTAATATAAAACCTTTAACATAATTACTTTTAAACTAATAAACAATTAAAAACTTAGATTAATTGTTGGTGCATGTTTTGTAACAGATGATCTTTTGTGTTTGTTAGAATTTAGAGCAACGGTCAAAGGGGAGTCTGTTGGTGCATTTTGTGACCATCGCTATGCAATTCTGTTAAGCGAAAACGAAGTGCGAAGTTAGGACAACTTCGGCATAGGCGAAGTTGTAACAACTTCGCCTACAGGCCCAAGCCCGCAAAGTTTATATATATATATATATATGTGTGTCGTGTTTAGGGTTAGTAATCCAGAAATTAAGAGTATTGTGTGATCAGTTTATTTGTCTAGAGAGAAACCGAGAGTGAGAGTCGTGTGGGACGGCCCGAGGTAGAGCTCACCTCGGGTCGGCCGTCTTTCTGTTTATGTTCGGTATGTAACGTGTTTGGTTATTATATAAAAGATCTGCAGATGTGTTTATCCCATTCGTGTGTTTGTTCGTGTATGTGTTTGTGTATAATCGTGTTCTTCGTCTTCTACACAATAAACGAGTCTTGGAGGATTCCGCACTCCTAGACCTCGTGCGGATCTCGTATCGATCGGAGACGCCCCGGGGGGACTTACATTAATTCAGATGACAAAGATAACTATCTAGGCTAGAATCCCCAAAGTTACGGTTATTAATTAAATGGAAAATTCAAGTTATGAAACTGGGATCATGAAATAGACCCTTGACAGAAAACCCGAACAGGACCCTTGAACTTCAAGAAGACACCTATGGATTTCTAACAAGTTTTAAGACTCACCAGTTTTATAAATTAAACTTCCTTACGGATATTTAATAACTTATGTCTAAGTATCTTTATGACGAAAACCTACATTACAACGCAGAAATCAAAGATAGTTGAAAAGACTCAATTAACTTAATAGACTAAGCTGATAATCAAATCTAGATGGACTCATTACGAAGAACTAAATCTAGCAATCCTGACCAACGAAGATCTAATAATAGCCTATCACCTTACAGCTTTCTAGGCTAGCAGCTCACTTTTATCTGTTTAATTGATTTTATTGTTTCTATGATTTTAATCGATATTAATCAAAAACTAGTGAAGAACACACAGTAAATGACCTAACAAAACCCTATCCTATGAACCAATCAACAAGGGCAATGTGAAACAATAAATCCAAATAAACAAAACCAAGCAATCATACGCATTAATTAAATCAAACTCAACAATTTACTTAGAACATAAAATCCATAACGAAACGAAATCCAAACAAAATCAAACCGAACTAAGGTTCATCATGACCTAGGTAGTTTATGGAGTTTTTGCTTAGCATCATAAAGTCTAATTCAAAGAAAATAATTAAAACTGAAAACATGGTGAAAATCTAAAGAACGAAAGATTAAAGGCGATAAAACCCGTAATCTCCAAACGTGAACGTGTAAGTCTTCACCGGCTGTCTTCTTGCCTTCAAAATCACCAAGAAACTCGAAAGATAGCTCCAAGAACTCTCAAATTCTGCTGGTGGCTTCAGGTTATGTTCAAGTTTAAGTTAAAGATGTTTAAATACCCAAAACAAGGCCCAACTTGAAGCAAAAACGAATTAAAATCCATCAGCAGACTCCCTAGGCGCCGCGCGACTAGAGATGGGAGCCTGGCCGCGCGGCGCGGCGTCTCTATAAGGGGGCCGGTCAGACCGGCCCGATCTGACCGGTTCTATGTTCTGACCCTTCTTGACGCGTTCTGGATCTCCGTTTCGGCTCTTTTTGCTCGTTTTTTGTCCTTTTTGATCACGATCAACTCCCGGAACCTACGAAACATAAAAGTGTTAGTAGTATACAATTCTCGACTAAAAACGAACAAAAACTATTAAAATATTAAATAAAATATACGCGGGAAACATAAACGTTTAGCATTATATCAAATATCCCACACTTATTCTTTTTTCGTCCCTGAAAAAGTTTGATGCAGTTGGATCAGAATCGGAAAATTACAGTCTTACAAACATATAGGTTAATTTTTAAAGCTCAGAAAAACGCAAAAACCGCGATCACCGATATTGTTGTCCACTTAAACCCATGGCTTAATTTTTACCGGGACAAATAAGATCTGAAAATAATAGTACTCAGTGGTTTACACAATTAAGACCTGCTTATTTTCAGCTTTTACTGGACCAAGCCACCCCAAATTGACTTAAACCTCAAAATTAGCAGAATTAAAACTTTTGTTGCTCTATTTTTTTTTTCATGAATAGTTAAGACGATCAAGGGTATTGTTGATCCACCTAAGTTCAAGCATCAAAGTCTACCAAGCAGCCATTAGATACGATTAAGGTTCAATTAATTAATAGCTAGTGTTCCCCACAACATGACATACCCCCGTTATCAAGCAATACACCGAACCATACCATAGGTGAGTATGCAAAATTTCATCTGTAGGGCTTACATGTAGCGTGTCCCTTGTGGTCCGTTTCTTAATGGTAATGAGACGCGAGCAAGGGGACCCCACATGGCTAACAGCGTGGATAATCAAGCCAGTAGTGAATTTGTACTTTTGTACTTTTGTGATCATGTTTAAAGATTTATAAGTGTTTGCTCTTTTTGGCTTTATTTTAAAAATATCCACAACCCCACTTAGGAATTGTGAATACCCAGATGAATAAATTGCATACAGACCCATGGACTCCGGACCCGAAGCATCCCATCAATACAATATTTAAGGTTATAAAACCATACGCCGATGAGGTGTAAAACACTAAACTAGCAGTTTAAGATTTATATCACAGGCTACACGGCATACTCTAACGTTAAACCTACCCAAGCATCATATGATAACGTATTCAGATTTTTAAACTTATAATATTTTCAATTTTTCATACCAAAAATTGAGGCTTGAGTATGGCCCGACCTTTCATTACTTATTTTCCACGGACAAAACGCTTTACCGACAAAAGATTTCCGTTTTAACCATTTTATCAAATTGCCCTTTCATTTTCAAGGCTGAGCCTACCGACACATCCCAGGTTAAGTGCGTTTTCTTTTATTTATCTCGTATTATTACTAGTTTGAAAAACCAATTTCCGACAAATATCATCATCTCCCACTTTCACGCAACAAAAACAAGAGTCAATGGACATTTTTAAAACATTTTTTCAATTTTTTTCAATTGTTTTTAAATAAAACTCAAGTACAAAAACGAAAACAAAACTAAAATTAGTTGAAACACTTGTGTCCCATCATCACACTTAAATTTTGAATTGTCCTCAATGCGGGCACGGGAAACACGACTAGAAAAATTAAAACAAAAGCTAAAATTATAAAAATAAAAACAAAGACATAAAAATAAAACATAAAAACATAAAAACAAAGTAAAATGGAAAAGACTTAGCTGGTAATATGTGAGACTGTCAATGTGCCAGTCTATTTCCATGGGTGCTCTCCTCACCGACCGCTCAATCTGAATTGGTAACTCATTCTCTCTCTCTGAACGGACACGGCCACTCCTCTCGACAAACCTAAGTAACATCAAACATAACATCTAAAAAATAAAGGTTACTTATAAGTTTTCAACATCCACCAACTTCCAACCCGCCAACCCAACCAAATAGTCTAAAATTATATCAGTACAGACCAAATAAAAACGAAAACATCATAAAAGATTAAAATAAAAACATCATAAAAAAATTAATAAACTCCCACGTCGGCTCGTCAACTCAAGATCAATCCCCGTCCTCCTCTTCCTCAGACCCCTGCTCAAAAGTGGAATGGCTCTGCATTATCAAATTCTGGATGACCCGGACCGTAAACTGGTGCTCTATAACCATACCCCGAACCACCCGGAGCACTCAACCCGCTCGGACCCGCAACATCCGGCTGTCGGAGAGACGCAGGCAAATCAATCCTCAAACTAGTCATCAAATGCCTCATGCTCATCTTGCCTTCTCTGATTAGCCTCTATCATCCTTTGTTGTTCTTGCATATGAGCATCATGTCTTCTCTTCAACTCCTCACGCTGCTCAGTCACATACCCCCTAATCTGATCAAAACCGGACTCCATCCGGTCAAACAATGAGTCCATAGTAATAGTCTCGGGGCAAGGCTCTCTTACCGGGAACTGAACACCCGGTCTTTCGGATATGTGAAGTGGCCTCTGGTGACGTGTCGGTAAACCGGCTCTCGTAGCCGCGGCAGCCTCGGTGTTAAGTGG
This sequence comes from Bidens hawaiensis, assembly GCF_021521415.1. NCBI lineage: Eukaryota > Viridiplantae > Streptophyta > Magnoliopsida > Asterales > Asteraceae > Bidens > Bidens hawaiensis. Next base: position 85,295 of record NW_027494368.1, read on the forward strand.
TGGATGAATCTGTGGGCCCAACTTAACATCCTCCCACTCTAAATACCCGCTTTTCTCAAATCCTTGACTCCCAAAAAACTCTCTTTCGGGCCACAATCTCATATACTTCGGTTTAAACTTATGAAGCACACCCAAATTTTTAGCAATAAGTGTAATGTATGGGCCCATATCAAGCTTTGACCTATTTTTGGTTCCATCACGTCTCATCCCATGTAACGAACATGCTAAAAGACTCGCGTAATTAATCGGAACCTGATCCACCATCGCCAACAAGCAAAAGATATCCAACCTGTTCACTTTGTTATCACCCGAACCGCGACCAATCAACGTATTCACCAAAACCCGGTGAATAAACCGAAGCACCGGATCCCTAATATCCGAGCTCACCATTGACCCTGAAAACGGACAAATCGCAATCTTGTTCCAAAACGCAACCAACTTGTCCTGACCAAAACTCACCTCCAGTTTACTTGTGAACGCCCCTCGAATACTTGTCAGAAAACCTAGCTCTTTAATCTCATCCTCTGTATAAAACCCGCTCACAGCCGCAAAATCCGCCATAGTCATATCATACAAATTTCTTCCCAAAACAAACGACACCGCATTTGACTGAGCAAAATTGCCATCTTTATATTGAAAAGTGCTAAAAAATTCTAATGTCAGCTCGTGATATTGCGGTTCGTTTTAAACATAGCATGGCCAAAAATTTCGGGCCCAATAACTTTTCCACTCTCTCTCTCTTTGACCAATCGTACTCAACAAATCCCAATCAATCATCTTAAAAGTGAGAAGTTCCGAATTGATTAACTTACACACTCGACCACATTCTTGTGAATCCTCCCCGAACTTAAGCAATGAACTATCCGTAAGCTTTGCAGCTCTTTTAATTGCCACAATCGCCCCGGGTTGGTATACAATCTCACGAGTACCCGACTCCATGAAAACAACCGGGTCTAGTTCGCCTCGCGGTCGCGGTGCCGGACCTTGTTTGCATTTTCCCGCCTCTTTTGACATCTAAACACATTTAAACAAGCAAAAAAACATGGGCGTAAGTAAACAAACTAAAAAGAATAAAACAAAATTGTTTTTTAATTTTTGGATTTTTATTTATTTTTATTTTTTTATATATAAAAAAACTGAAAATAAATTAGATTTGGAAGACCGGGTTACAAAATAATTCAAACTGACTCGTTTAAATGAAAATTGAATAAGTGCGAGTGGTTTATATTTTTACTAAAAAACTAACGGAAAACCAACATTTTAAAGACTTTTACTAGTTTATAAACCCGAAAACATACACCGACTCAACAAACATCACCTCCTCCTGGCACTTTAATTGTCCCAAATAAACCCAAGTGCCGACAACCCGAAAAATTGAGTCAAAAACGAGCGAAAAAACACACTTTTGGTAAAATATATATTGCATAAAAATCGTGTCCCGGGTCGTTTTTAACTACTAATACATCAATAATTCAACATCTCAAACCAAATTCCAACGCTAGATACACTCGGTATAATCCCAAACCGACCCAACCGCAACCGCGAAAAACAAAATTTCAACATAGTCCAACTCGACCAACCGCACCCAAAATCTCAACTAAACCACCAAACCAAACCAAACTGCACCCAAAAATGAACCTAAACAACTTACTTGACCAAAACCCAACAACAAAGTTAACAAAACTAAAGCTAAAACTAACATTAGAATACAAATAGATTACACAAATTACAAGAAATCATACCTTAAATAGTGAAAACCCGAACGAACTTGCAAAAAATTAAGAATTAAAGTGTGTGCAAGTGATGAGATTTGGTGAAGTTTTGGTTAAAATGGTTGGTGGGTTATGATATTAGGGTGATTGTGAGCTTTAATTTGAAGATTAATGGTGAAAAAATGGTGGAATATGGTGGAGAAGAAGAAAATCGCTGCTAGGGTTGTGTAGAAGGAAAGGGGATTTGAAAATTTTGGTGAAAAATGATATAACATGGTTAAAAGATCAAAAAAATTAATGATATGGGGTCTGCTTACCAGCCGTGTCGCGCGACCGGTAGGGACTTGGGCCGCCACGTAGCACGGTGTGCCTTGGTTGTCTTTGGTTTTGCTCCGCGTCGCGCGGAGGTAATGGAAAAGCCCGTCGCGCGCGCGACATGCACTTTTGGCAGATAGTTACGACGTTTTTGAAGCCTATTTTGCCTTAGAAAAATTTTTAGAAAATTACCAACTCTTTGTTATGCCCATTTTATGTAATTTTTATGTTCAAAAACTTACCCGACATCCGTGAATCCTCGTAAAACCTCTCGTTAAGTTGGTGATGATTCCTTGAAATGACTCGACGACGTAACGAAACTACAAAAGCTAAAGTTAGTGACTCAAAGAAACGAAAATAAACAAAAGGAATTATACAAACTCTACACTTGAGTTTTCCCTCAAGAACCCTGTTGATGATTTAATTCGATGGATCGAGGGGAGTTTCCTCCACCTCGGTTGAATCCTCCGGGCCTCCAAGATAATGCTTCAGACGATGGCCATTTACTTTTCACGAAGTTCCATTGTCCGGATTCTCTAACTCCACTGCTCCATACGGGAATACTTCCTTCACCAAATACAGTCCCGTCCACTTGGATCTCAGCTTACCTGCAAATAACATCAAACGAGAATTAAATAACAATACTTTATCACCTTTTTTTAAGTCTTTACCTCCCTTTAAACGTCGATCGTGCAAAACATTCGTCTTTTCCTTGATATCCAACGATCGAGAATACGCCGCATCACGAAGTTCCTCTAACTCATGAATTTGAAAATACCTCTTCCTTGTGGCCTCAGTAAGATCAACATTAACTGTCTTCAACGCTCAAAACGCTCGATGCTCCAACTCAACGGGAAGATGACATGCTTTACCGTAAACTAACATAAACGGTGTAGTACCCAACGGTATCTTGTACGCAGTTCTGAATGCCCATAGCGCGTCATCCAACTTCTTTGACCAATCTTTCCGACTTATTCCTACCGTCTTCTCCAAAATTCCCTTCACCCCTTTATTAGCATTCTCGACTTGACCATTCGTTTGAGGATGGTAAGCGGTAGAGGTGCGATGAGTGACTCCATAACGAGCTAATGCTTTCTCCATGGAGGAATTACAGAAATGAGTACCTCGATCACTAATAATCGCCCGTGGAGTCCCGAAATGAGTGAACAACTTCTTTAAAAACTTCACAGCAACTCTAGCATCATTTGTGGCCAATTTTTAGGCTTCAACCCACTTTGAAAGATAATCTATCGCCACTAAAATATACTTGTGACCACCCGAAACGGGAAACGGTCCCATAAAATCGATGCCCCAAACATAAAAAATTTCAAGAGTTTGTATGGGTTTTGAGGCATCTCGTTTTTAGATGAAATATTTCCGGTGCGTTGACAAACATCACAAGTCTTAACATATTAAACCGCATCTTTTACTACCGATGGCCGATAAAAACCACTATCAAATACCTTCTGAGCCGTGGCATGCGCACCATGATGACCTCTAATTAAACCTTCATGAACATGCTTTAAAATATTCAACCCTTCTTCTTTCGACACACATCTTCTAAGAATTCGGTCACCACCAATCTTGAAAAGAAACAGATCATCCCAAACATACCGAGTAACATCCCGGAAAAACTTCTTCTTTTGTTGAGTAGTCATCCCTTTCAACACAAGGCCCGTAGATAAATAGTTTGCATAATCGGTGAACCATGGAAAACCTTGCTTTTCGGCCGTAACAAAATCAATTGACTCATGCTGGAATCTATCACCAATCTCTTCCTCACGAATCTCTTCTCTCTTCGGATCTTCTAAACGAGAAAGATGATCCGCCGTAACATTCTCCGCCCCTTCTTATCTTTAATCTCTATATCAAACTCGGAAAGTAAAAGAATCCACCGTATGAGACGGGGCTTAACGTCTTTCTTGTGAAAGAGAAATCGCAAAGCTGCATGATCGGAAAAAACGGTGGTCTTAGAAAGTACGAGATAAGACTGGAACTTGTCAAATGCAAACACAACGGCAAAAAGTTCCTTTACGGTGGTGGTGTAGTTCTCTTGGGCATCATTCAACGTCTTGCTCGCATAATAAATTGGGGTGAACATGTTTCTCACGCCTTTGCCCCAAAACCGCTCCAACCGCATAATCGCTCGCGTCACACATGAGCTCAAAAGATAAATTCCAATCCGGTGACACGAGAATAGGAGCACTTACGAGTTGATCTTTCAGAATCTTGAACGCCTTCAAACACTCCTCATCGAACATAAAAGGGACATCTTTCTCTAATAATCGGGTCATCGGGCGTGTAATCTTTGAAAAGTCTTTAATAAACCTCCTGTAATAACCCGCATGACCAAGAAAACTTCTTATAGCCTTAACATTTGTCGGTGGAGGAAGCCTACTAATCGTGTCAATCTTCGCTCGATCCACCTCTATACCATCTCTTGAAATTTTATGACCCAATACAATCCCTTCCGTCACCATAAAGTGACACTTTTCCCAATTCAACATTAACTTCGTCTCGATGCACCTCTTCAACATCCTCTCAAAATTACCCAAACAATGATCGAAAGAATTACCATACATCGAAAAATCATCCATAAAAACCTCCATGGACGTTTCTATCATATCTTGAAAAATTGGTACCATACAACGCTGAAAGGTAGCCGGAGCATTACACAACCCAAACGGCATGCGACGATAAGCATATGTAGCATACGGACACGTAAAAGTCGTCTTCTCTTGGTCTTCCGGTGCGATTGGAATCTGAAAATAACCTGAAAAACCATCAAGAAAACAATAAAACTGCTGACCTGCGAGACGCTCCAACATTTGATCAATAAACGGCAACGGGAAGTGGTCCTTTTGAGTAGCATCATTCAACCTACGGTAGTCAATACAAACCCGCCAACTAGTAACCGTACGCGAAGGGATAAGTTCATTATTCTCATTCATGACAACCGTCATCCCCCTTTCTTTGGAACAACTTGAGTCGAACTTACCCATGGAGAATCCGAAATCGGATAAATTACCCCGCATCCAACAACTTAGGCACCTCTTTCTTGACAACCTCTTGCATATTTGGATTCAAACGCCTTTGGGGTTGAACCACCAGTTTATACTCATCTTCTATCAAAATCCAGTGGGTACAATAAGCGGGGCTAATACCTTGAATATCTGAAAGTCTCCATGAAATCGCCCCTTTATTCATCTTTAACACCTCTATCAACTTAGACTTCTCTTCCTCACTCAACTTAGAAGAAACAATAACGGGCAAATCCGATCCCTCTTCAAGATATGCATACTCTAAATGTGACGGAAGAACCTTTAATTCCAACGGAGCGGGTTTTTCGACCTCTTTTTTCACAAATAATCTCAATAACCTCCATAATCTCCGCTAAGCAAGAAACGTCATCTACCACTTCGTCCTCACTATCCTCCCTAATTTCCGTCAAATCTTCATTCACGTCCAACCCAACCAAATCGGTTCCACAAATATAATCAAGACACTTATCCAAACCCGGGATAAAAGAATTAAGAAAATACACCGAATGGCATGGACCACTAAAATCATCACTATCACTCGGGTGCTTCATCGAATTTGCAATATAATAAGTAACATTCTCATCACCAACCCGAAGTGTGATCCGCCCCTCATACACATCAATAAGAGCCTTAGCCGTTCTCAAGAACGGCCGACCAAGAATAATGGGAACCTTCTCGTCGGCCTCCATGTCGAGTACCACAAAATCAACCGGGAACACAAACTTGTCAACCTTCACTAGTAAATTCTCAATGATACCTCGCGGATACTTAACCGGACGATCCGCCAACGACAACGACATACGAGTGGGTGTAAGCTTACCCAACTCCAACTTCTCAAACAACGAATATGGCATAAGATTAATACTCGCACCCAAATCCACCAACGCTTGACTCATCATATCACTTCCGTACATGGGATTGTAAACACACCCGGATCAGATAACTTTTCTGGGACTCGGTTCAACACTACCGCCGAACAATCCCCGCTAAGTGGAATAGATGAAACCTCTCCCAACTGATCTTTTCTATTGAGTAAATCTTTCAAAAATTTCGCATACTTTGGCATGTGTTGGAGGGCTTCAACAAACGGAAGATTATTCTTTAACTGTCGATACATATATAGAAAATGCCCGTATTCCCTTGTGTACTTTTGATTCTTGAGACGAGCGGGATTGGGAACATGGGAAATATTAATATCGGGTGGTGGCCGAAATATAACCGGGTTTTTCTCAACTTGTGGCTCAATAGTTGGTGTTTTAGATTGTGACTTACCCGGAGCCTCCATCTCAATCTCTTCATCTACTACATCCTTTTCTTCATCTCCAACCCTTTCTTTAACAACCTCGGGACCCAAAACCCTTCCGCTACAAGTAGTAATTGCTTTCAGTTGAGCGGCCGGATTTGTCTGAGTAGAACCCGAAAACTGTCCTTGGGGCCTTTCGTCAAGACGACGAGAAATATCACCAACGGACCTTTGAAGGTCAAGCAAAGAGGATTGTTGATTTTTGAGGAGCAAATCGTGTTCAGCAAACTTTTTCTGTGTAATTTGATCCCTCTCCAATATTTGCTTCATCATATCCTCTAGACGTCCCATTCCTCCATTAGAATCCTGCACATTATTTTGAACATTAGTACCATTGTTATTATTGTACTGACCTTGTCCTTGGTTGTAAGAATTTTGATAGCCGGATGGTGCGCCTGACGGACGCCAGTTGGAGTTATTCTGATTTGGGTTCTTGTAGGTGTTCCAATTCTGATTGTTATTGAAGTTGTTGTTGGGAAACCTATTCTGACCACCAACAAAATCGACCTGCTGATTCATCATCAAGCACTCCAAAGTGCCATGTCCACCTCTACAATACTCACACTTGTCCACCTTAGTCTTAAGTTCCTTCACCTCTCGGGTTAATGATTCCAAAGCAGAGGCCACAGTAGTATCCAGATTAACCTGGTGTACACCTCGAGAAGATGAGGATGTACTGCTAACGGAGTGGAATTCCCGCGTTGTGGACCTTTGGCGAGGTCCGATTGAGCGAAGCTTTCAAACATATCGTTACATTCGGTGACATTTTTCCTTGCCATTAAGTTACCTCCAGCAGCAGTGTCGAAACAAACTTGGGTTTCATATGTCAGCCCGTTGTAAAACTTTTCCACGAGAGCCCATGGTGTAAGACCATTCTGTGAACAACGGGCAAGCAAACTCTGAAAGTGCTCCCAAGCATGGCAATATAGTTAATCTGGTTCCATGTGAAACGAGTGAATTTGATCACGAAGAATAACCGATTTAGCCGGTGGGAAGTATCTCTTGATGAATGCAGAACGTAGTGCTTCCCAAGTGGTGAACGTGACAGGCGGCTGAGTGTCGAGCCATAGAGCTGCTTTACCTGCAAGTTAAAAAGGAATAAGATGTAAGAAAATATCATCGTCAGTAGCACCTTGCAAATTAAAAGTTTTCAAAACGCTATAAAGCCGGTTAATGTGTGTGGGTGCATCTTCATCATCACGCCCATGAAACTGATTAGTTTGAACGATATTGTTCATGACGTATGACAGAATCTGCCATGAGTTGGGATTGTCAATCGCGGGGAACGACGATGCATGACTGGTTTCCGGTTAATCCAACGAAGGCTTGAGCAGCAATTGTCCTATCGTCGGCCATTTGGACGTCTAGTTGACTTCTCGGACTTTCTGGTTGTGAACTGTTTGGTGATGACTTTGGTGTCGAATTAACTTCTGATGGTTGTTTCTCTGATGATGAGCTAGCCTCGATCTTGAACGGAGAAAAATCCAGATTAAACAGTGGTGGTCCTTGCGAACGAAGATGTGGCATATACCTGAAAAACACAACAAACAGTGGTGGTCCTTGCGAACGAAGATGTGGCATACGCTAAAACTAGACACTAAGTAATACTCTAGACCCTTAAACTTAACTTAAACTACTAACCGGCAAGTGAACCGGTCGACTCTAGTACAGCTAAGTAAGTCCGGATATTGAACCCACGAGACTCTTTAAATTGTGAAACTAGCAAACAAGACTCAACTACAAGACATGACTATTTATTAATAATATTTGAGGGGGAATTTAATATTAATCAATTAAAACTCTAAATAATAATTAACTTACTAATAATTAACTAATGATTACTTAATTAAACTAATAATAAATTAATTAAAACCTAACCCTAATTAATATAGTAATAATAAAACATAATCATAACTTTAAAACTAATTAATTAATATAAAACCTTTAACCTAATTACTTTTAAAATAATAAACAATTAAAAACTTAGATTAATTCAGATGACAAAGATAACTACCTAGGCTAGAATCCCCAAAGTTACGGTTCTTAATTAAATGGAAAACTCAAGTTATGGAACTGGGATCATGAAATAGACCCTTGACAGAAAACCCGAACATGACCCTTGAACTTCAAGAAGACGCCTATGGATTTTTAACAAGTTTTAAGACTCACCAGTTTTATGAATTAAACTTCCTTACGGTTATTTAATAACTTATGTCTAAGTATCTTTATGACGAAAACCTACCTTACAACGCGAAAATCAAAGATAGTTGAGAAGACTCAATTAACTTAATAGACTAAGCTGATAATCAAATCTAGACGGACTCATTACGAAGAACTAAATCTAGCAATCCTGACCAACAAATATCTAATAATAGCCTATCACCTTACAACTTTATAGGCTAGCAGCTCACTTTTATCTGTTTAATTGATTTTATTGTTTCTATGATTTTAATCGATATTAATCACAAACTAGTCAAGAACACACAGTAAATGACATAACAAAACCCTATCCTATGAAATAATCAACAAGGGTAACGTAAAACAATAAATCCAAGTAAACAAAACCAAGCAATCATACGCATTAAGTAAATCAAACTCAACAAATTACTTAGAACATAAAATCCATAACGAAACGAAATCCATACAAAATCAAACCGAACTAAGGTTCATCATGACCTAGGTAGTTTATGGAGTTTTAGCCTAGCATCATAAATTCTAACTCAAACAAAATAATTAAAACTGAAAACATGGTGAAAATCTAAATAACGAAATATTAAAGGCGATAAAACCCGTAATCTCCAAACGTGAACGTGTAAGTCTTCACCGGCTGTCTTCTTGCCTTCAAAATCACCAAGAAACTCGAAAGATAGCTCCAAGAACTCTAAAATTCGGCTGGTGGCTTCAGGTTATGTTAAGGTTTAAGATAAAGATGTTTAAATACCCAAAACAAGGCCCAACTTGAAGCAAAAACGAATTAAAATCCATCAGCAGACTCCCTAGGCGCCGCGTGACCAGGGATGGGAGCCTGGCCGCGCGGTGCGGCGTGTCTCCATTAGGGTGCCGGTCAGACCGGCCCGGTCTGACCGGTTCTCTGTTCGGACTCTTCCTGACGTGTTCCGGATCTCCGTTTCGGCTCTTTTTAGCTCGTTTTTCGTCCTTTTTGATCACGATCAACTCCCAGAACCTACGAAACATAAAAGTGTTAGTAGTATACAAATCTCGACTAAAAACGAACAAAAACTATTAAAATATTAAATAAAATATACACGGGAAACATAAACATTTAGCATTATATCACTTAGACTCTCCCAAACGAACATCATTAAAAACTTTTTGCAAACGGTTTCCACGAGCTAGAAAGATATATATTAACCGAAACCACACTAACCCAGCCTTTAGGTTTGTGAATCCATTCTAGTACTCTCTTCCAAAGACCGACCTTCTCGGTCTTGTATCTCCATACCCATTTAGTGAGGATGGCAATGTCGGCCACATCTAACTTACATAAACCAAGGTCTCCCAACTTTTTAGGAGTGATAACCCAATCTCACGCCACCCAATGAATCTTTTTAGAGACGTTAGACCCTCCCATAAGAAATTCATCATACCTTCTAGGATTTCTTTGACTTTGACTGAGACTTTAAATAGCGACAAATAATATACCGGAAGACTTTCTAACACCGCCTTGATTAGAGTAACCCTTCCCCCAATAGAGAGCGTATGAGCTTTCCAAAGTGACAATCAGTATTCAAACACCCGGATTATCAATCAATTCCTTAAAGATTCTATTCTTGTTTGCACCAACTTTGGATCCAAGATATGTGCAAGGGAAAAAGCTTGGCTTGTACTAACACTTCTGCCATATGCTTCAGTTCCTCCCTATCGACATTTCCTCCATAAAGAGAGGATTTGTGGAAATTAATTTTTAACCCTGAGCATAATTGAAAGTATCTCAGAATTCTCGTCCCACCCGTTATTCTTTTTATTGTTTTGTTCATATTTTTTTAGTTTTTATAATATAAAATTTTATATGGTAATTCAAGGAAATATAAAACTATTTATAAATGTTTACCACGGTGTTATATAAAATTTTGTTTGAATGTCTATACAACATTTTCGTCGCTATGTTTCAAAGTGCAGAATCGAACTGCCGTCGCAACGAACCGAAAACATGGCAATCTTTTTGAACATGCCATTTTGAGTTTTATTAGGTTGCTTTAGCATATACAGGTATAGTAATATAGGGTAAAGTTAAAATACGAAGGACAACAAAAATGACATTTGAATGACTGAGATTAATTTAATAAATAAAAATTGATGGAAAGAGTATTAAGGTAATAACCCACCTTTGTTGACTTTCTTTCTTCACATGAAAGGCACATGTAAATTCCACCATCATTTAAAATGTTCATAACTTTTTCATACTACATTATTTTTTTTTAAAATATTCACCAATAATAAGCGTTTTTTTATCTTTAATATGAGTATCATGTTGTTATATAAAAATAAAAAGAAATTAATGGGTTTTTTTAATTGTGCTTTTTTGTTGTTCATTGTGTCTTTTAGTCGAGTTTTCATATGAATTGTATTATAGATTTTGATCATTATATTTTTTAATTGGTACTCATATTAAAGACAAAAATTAAAACAAAGATTACGTCATTATGTTGTTTTGTTCGTCATTAACTTTTAGTCATTGTGTAATACGTGCATTGTCTTTTATTCAGATTGACATATGACAAAGTCATTTAATTTGAGAAAAATAGTATTGCGTTCATTGTATATTACGTTCAAGTCATTGTGTAATATGTTGTTTCCATTATATTTTACGTTTCAAGTCATTGTGTTATATATATTCACCATTGTGTCTTACGTTTTAGGTCATTGTGTTATACGTATTCACCATAGTGTCTTAAGTTTTAGGTCATTGTGTTATACGTATTCACCATTGTGTTTTACGTTTCAAGTTATTGTGTAACATGTATTAATCATTGTGTTTTATGTATTAGATAATTTGTTGTTATTTTATCATTATTTTTACATATTATTATTACACAACGGTGTTATTAGTATTTAAAAAAAACATAATGATGAGTTGAAAGACACAATGACGAAAAAAGACACAATGATAAACGAAAAGACACCATGACGAAAAAAGACACAATGATAAACGAAAAGACACAATGGTGTGCGAAAAGATACAATGGTGTGATACAATGGTGTGCGAAAAGACACAATGACGAAAAAAAGACACAATGATAAGCGAAAAAAGACACAATTGTGTGCCAAAAGAAACAATGGCGTGCGAAAAGACACAATGACGAAAAAAAGACACAATGGTGTGCGAAAACACACAATGGTATGCGAAAAGACACAATGACGTGATTTTTGTTTTAAATTTTATGTAACAAAAATCATACTCATATTAAAGATAAAAAAACGCTTGTTATTATGATGAATTTTTTTTAAAAAATATCATACGAAAAAGTTATAAACGTTCTAAAATGTTGGGGATATTAACATGTGTCTTACATATGGAGAGATAAAATGTGTTCAATTACCTTTATACCCTTTTTCTTTTGGTCCCCACTTGACACATGTCAATTATTTATGGCTTCTAAACACTTCTCATTTTTGTTACCTTTTGTAGAATATTCTGACCCTAATAACATGTGGCGGTGGTTATGAAAGAAGACTACTTTAAATAAAACATTCTTTTAGTATTGTAAATAGGGGTGTTCATTGGGTCAACCCGATCGGGTTTTAGGTTAATCGGGTCGGGTTATTCGGGTTTCTCTTAAAATATATCTAACCCGAAACCGACCCTATTAAGGTTCGGGTTAGTCGGGTTCGGGTTATTCGGGTTTCGGATTAGTCGGGTTGGGTTAGTCGGGTTAGTCGGGTTGACCATGTTACTTTATAATTTTAAGTTTGTTTTTATGCTTATAACTCGTGGGTTGCAAAATTTCTCATTCCACCCAATTTTTAATGACTTTCACAAGTAATTATCTAATAATTACATATAGGCTTGTAAACGAACCAGACGGACATGAACAAAGGTATGCCCGTGTTCGTTCGTTTAACTTTAAAAGAATACGATCATGAACACTTAATCGAACATATATTTGTGTTCATGTTCGTTAGTTTAAAATTAACATGTTCGTGTTTCTTTATAATCGTTCATTTAAAATCTAAACGAACAATTCACGAATATAGATGAAAACATTTAAACAAAGACAAACGAACATGAATGAACATGTACATACGTTAACGAAAACAAACATACATAAACGAACACACATGAACACATTTAAATGAACACAAATAAACAAATATAAACATATTATGGCGATATGATTTCTAAATGCAAATAATATTTAATAATTTTCTATTAATATACAAACGAACATGAATGAACGTAAACAAACTTAAATGAACGATCTTAAACGAGTGTTCACGAACCTAAATGAACAAGTGAAACATTTGTTCATGTTAGTGCGTTTATTTTAAAAGAATGTCTAGTCTAACAGTTCATGAACAAGCAAAATAATTAACTCCTCTATAAAACTCCCCGTACTGACTTTTTAGTGCTTATTTAACATTTTTATTATTGTATTTTCGAAGTAAAGTATCACCACTAATCGAGTTAACCAGAAACCCGATTTTTTTCAAAAATGAACCCGAAACCCGACCCGAATAACCCGATTAATACTTTTTGACCCTATTTAACCCGACCCTAATTAGCTTCTTTGGGTTCGGTTCGAGTCGGGTTAATCGGGTTCGGGTATTTTGGACATCCCTAATTGTAAACCATATACCAAGTGTCACTACTTAGTACTTACTGCCATACCCGACTGCACATCACAGGTACCGATGTTGGCATTATCGATGCCGGTATCGTTATTCGTTTATGGTCTTAGATCAATGTAAAACACACGCCAAAATCCTTTATAGCATAGGTACCGGTGTCGGTATCATAAAGATTGTATTGGTATTCATCTTTTTTATATATTTATGAATGTAAAATAAATGTCAATATCCTTTATAACATAGGTATTAGTGTTGGAACTAATATCACTATTAGTATTAGTTTTAATGGTTTTCGGTCGATGTAATTTTGTAAGATTACGCCAACGCATAGTGCAGGTGTGTTTACAAGTAAGTTTTATGTTAGATATAGGTTTTCCTTCTAGAATGATTTAAGCCAATTTAAGCCAACATACCCTCAGTTTTACACCCACGATAGTAAAACGTTAGCATATATGAAAAATCAAAGAAAACAACTTGAGAAGACTTTACAGTTTTGACTTTTGAGTAATAACTCAAATCTTCTTAATGGCCAACAAATACAGAATTCCTAAATGGCTAACAACTACAGAATTCCTAAGTACTTCATACAGGGTGATCCAATAATTAAAGGTCACCGTCAGCTGGTCTAATCCAGCCGTATAAATCTTTTAAGCGCCTCCAAGTTATCTCTAGTTTAGAAAAAAAAAACTCACCCACCTGAATGCCTGCTTGTGGTAAAACCAGAATGACCTCAGGATCGAACTGGAGATCACAAAGATCTTGGTCTTCCTTCATTGAGCCATCTATATCTCCCAAAATGTTGTGAGTGGAAATTAAACTTAGGTCTTTATAAAGAAAGTAATGCTTCCTACCACTACAACACGTTGAAGAAAAAGATACTCAAATCCCCTTCTACTAGTTATAGATTATTAGTAAAGATTTCCCCTTTTTAGTCTTTAGTTAAAAGTAATTAATCAGCAAAAAGAAAGGTAACCTAAATAAGAAAGCATAAGTATAATAATTGTACGAGTCATTCTACTCCATAAAAATCTTTTTGCATGCTTTCTCTTTAATTATGTACTTACTACTATATATATGTTGACCGCATTAATTATTGATGTTGTTCAAACTGAATGCATATTAAATTAACATAACAATACTCCATAATGTACACATTAGAGCCTGGTCAAAACTTGTATATTTAGTCTCAAAGTTTGACTGAAAAAATCATCATTCCTTCCTAGAACACAATATCTTCAAGAAATATATATATAATGATAAAAAAATCAAAAACATAAAATCCAAAAAGCTTAATTGTCAGCAACCTTAATAAACTTGAGTAATATCAATATGAGATCCTGCACAGTATGATTGTATGAACCCCTTTCTTATCACTAAAACTAAACCAATTATTCAACATATGTTGAAGAACCACTCTAGAGAAAGATGAAAAACTTGGCTCACAAACTGGTTAATCAATCGCGCCCTAGCTTAACCATATGCTGCTGACGTTTTGCAGCTTCGGCTTCACGTCTGAGTGCTCGCTTGGCCCGTCGCCCGACTGCCGCCACGTCACTGGCGGCAGCATCTCTCTGTTTATGTCCACGTGAAGAAGGACCAACAACCCAGTCTTGAAAACGAGGTTGCACATGAATGGGCCTTGCCTCTTGTTTTCCGGACAAACCTGTTATTACCCCACCTTCGAATACTAGTCTGCATGTTGAGATTTGATGAACGGCCCAGGTACACTTCTAGTTCATCGACTACATCGTCATCTAGTTCATCCTACACCTCGGGGTAAAATTCCCCAACACGCAATGGATGAAACCATGAAGCTCTTAAAAGGGCGAAGGCTCTCCTCAAACATATAGTCATGAATGCTGAAATAAAAAAAGAGAAATAAAAGTGATTTTGACCGATTAAAATAAATTAATGAGTGTCATGTTAATTAAACAACCGATTCATGAAGTTAAATGTGTACCTGCCATCAAGAGATCGATGGATATTGAGGGAGTCAAAGGGTTGCTTGCATTGTGGACATGTGGGTTCCTTCTTATATGTAGCCCATTGGAGGATACACATCACACTACAGAGTAAACAAATTAATCTAATATATTTAAGTGAAAAGATGTATATATGTGTATATATGATGTATATATGTGTGAACCCTCGGGTGGGCAAAAATGAAATTGCACTAATTTTGACGTTATTTTACTAATCTCGTGAAAATAACGTTAAAAGTGACGGACGGTTAATCAGGCATCATGTAGTGGCGTTGATAGCTGAAAGATAAGGGTACATGCACCGATCAGCCGGTGTCCCGATGATTGAGTGCTATGTGTCTTATGTCCAAGGCTTGATGCAAAACTACTATCGAGCCGGGGGTCTCACCGGAAGCAGCCTCTCTATCCCTATGGGGTAGAGGTAAGGCTGCCTACATCTTACCCTCCTCAGACCCTACCATAGCTTTGCTATTGGTGGGATATACTGAGTACGATGATGATGATATTTATGTGAAAAGATATGTTATGCAGACAATAACAGCTGCCTACAAAGTCACCAGTACTACACATGGTCTAAACGTACGAAAACAAACTAACAAACCAGTAGGCATGGTCGCAGCCTTTTACGAGGGCGGTTTCGTGTAAGGATATTTGATCCAAACAAATAGCACAAAATTCATGGTCAGCTGCCGAGCATTCAATCTGTTGCTCCCCCTGTGAATATCAAATTGATTACATTCATAGTTTACGTAAAATCAAAACCCCAACTAGTTCGACATCGATTATATTAACAAACAATGATTGAGGGTTGGCTACCTGGAAATGGACCGTTAGATCTGTAAACGCGTTCATGAGTATAGTATCCATGGCGACAGGAGAGGAGAGCCCAGACAAGAAACAATGGTTAGGTTCTTTCTCTTTATATATTCACCGACTCTGCTTTTGGGCCTCGTTGCTTGCTTGGGCTAATTAGCATACAGCTTCAATTAGAGGCGGCCCGGGTAACTTAAAGCAAAATTAAATTAAATTACATTATTATTATCTACCATTTATTAATTATCTTATCTTAGTGTAACTATCTATATAATTGGAAAGAATTACAAATTTTGTCCTTTTAAATTATCAAAATTATGAAATTGTTCCTTTTTGAAAACGAGTTTCATTCTTTATCCTTTATTCGCATATTTTCCTCGGTTTTAATCCTTTACACTAACGATCATCCATTTGTTCAGTTAAGTCCCCCCATGTGCAGTGAGCATGAGGGCATTTTAGTCTTTCTAACCTTTTAGGGGTTGTTTATGTAACTAACTCAAAGACATAGTTCCAACTAAAACTCACCGTTTATGTATATATAGTATTATATATGCATATGTCCCCAAACCGTTTACGAAAATCGAGTAAAATAGGGGAATGATAAAACTCACCTTAGACAGAAGGCAAGTGATTAATAAATTCGACAACGAACTAATAATTTAAGCGAGTCGTCCAATACGCGTCCAACGAGATTAATGATCAAAATCTGAAACTTTGTGATATGAAACTATAAATAAAAACCAACTTAATTCCGCTGGAATCAATCCAAAAGGATGGGTAGAACTCTAGTTATGTTGATTTTAATGTTTAAACGAGTCGAGTCTGACCAGAATCCGAACTTCGATTCGGGAGTCGGGTTTTGGTCAGAACCCTTAAAATTTAATTATGAGAAGAACAGTCTTCTGGACCGAACGTTGAATCCGACCAGAAGCATGAGAAAACGAAAAGTCAAACTTGTTGACTGTTTTTACCCTTGATCGGTTTTAAAGCAATTGACCAGTCAATTCCCCTCAATCTCAGAAATTGATTAAAGGCTATTGACTAGGAAATGTGTATGAACAATTCTACAGTTTACAACTTACCCGTAAAGTGAAAGGATTGACGAGAAACGAAAGTCAAAGATCCTAAAGCAAGCAAAGTCAACGAACAAGTCTTGAATCTTTAACGAAGATGCAAAAACCAAAGGGTTGGAGGATGAAAAGAGGTAGGTGACGGCTATGGGATGTTCTTTAGGGTTTGATTAAAGTTTACAGAAGATGAATGGGGCTTGTTTATATAAGAATACATAACACGAACTAATTATGGGCTTTTTGGCCCGTTTAAGCAAGTAAATACGTTTTAAGGAAATAATCAATGATTTATACATAAAGATCTGGTCTTGGGTAGTAAGAAACGAATTAGCACTTGTAGTTTAGTTAAAGGATGTTTACTTGGACCTTAATTCACTCAAACATGCCTAAAATAAACGATTTTATGCCTTAAACGAGTTAGGAAACGAAATAAAGTTAAACGATCTGACCAGTGGTGTGGAGGAGGCGTGCGACGGGGGTGAGGAATCTTCCCGCGTGGCGCTCCGGCTAGCCAAGGAAGGAACTTTGGTTTTTCTTTTGGCAATAATGGTCCATAAACATTCTGAAATGTTCAATTATTGACTATTTTAAAGTTTAAACCAAAAATAAATAAATTTAACAACTTTAAGGGTATAAAATGAATATTAGAAACTTATTTACTTATAAATATTTGAGTTTGATTAAAATTAAGAAACTAAAATATTTCCGAGTCGGGTTAAATGTTAACGAATACGGGTTTGAAAAATCCGAGATGTTACAGTATCCCCTGCTTTAGAGAATTTCATCCCGAAATTAAGGAAAACAAAAAAATTATCGTTTTGAAAACAATTTAAACTTTTTAAGGAAATATCATAACATAGAACTTCCAATAACCGAAGCAACCTCAAATGGCAATCCGATAAGGGCACTTATATATAGGATGTACCAGCGGCGTATCCTCCATGTCCTTATCATCTCATCATTCGTACCGTTACCCAAGCTACCTTAAGTTCTAGATAATGACACATAATTGTACGTATTATGATTTCCATGTAAGGACTTTGAATAATTATGTTCCAGACCATAATTAGTCTTATCGTCGGATGGTCCGCATAATTCGTTCCATCATGTGGGTTATAAAACATTTAAAATCATCATTTTGTAAGAAACAAACGTTCTGAAATAAAATTTTTAAGAGAAAACAATTGTCTTGATAATTTTAAATATAATTTCAAATGATAATTAATAAATGTTCTAGTTGAATCAATAAAATCATAAGATTTCGAAAACCTCTTTTGCTTTTAAAAGTAAAATTTTGTAAATTGAAGAAAATAGATTTGGTAATTTTGCTGTTATTGAAGATAATCGAGAATAAAGGAAATGAGATGGAGAAACAAGATCCTAATTGATTAATCTTCGATAAAGGAATTTTATTAAAGGGATGAATTACGCAAAGGTTTAATTTATAACATTTCTTAAGATCAAGAGTATAAGTTTAAATGGAGATTTTGTTGTGTCGAGTTCAGTTAGTTGAGAATTTATGAGATTTATATAGGAATTAATTATAAATTTATATCTTTTCAAGTTGGTGATTTTGAGATTAGATTAATTCGTTTAAGATGTTCTATAATATTATAATAGTTAGTAATTAATAATTTAAATATTAAATTGTTAATAGATTTAACTGGGAAGTGGATATTCCCGAATCAGCGAGATCGTCCTATTCAAATTAAACCTTTAAAATTGTATAAAATATAAGTTAGGTAATTGATAAATTAGATTAAATTAGGAATTCGTGGATTTTTCCTAAGTAATTTGAATTACCAATAATGGAAATTTGAGTAAATAATAAATTTTAAATTAAAGTGAAGCATATAACATATTGAGATAAATGCGAGGCTAGAAATGCATGAACCACCATGAATATTCTAACAACTACAAATTTATCATTTAAAACGTTCAAAATTTTTCAAAAAAATCAAAGTAGAGAGTTGAAATATTTACGATGAAGGTTCAATCAAAAAGTCAATTTAATAATAAAAGTTAAATTAATGGATTTTTTTAGAAATGGAAATTAAATTTAGAGAATACATAATTTAGTTTAATAATAAAATTTACAATAATTGAATTTTAATAATGAAGATTTATAAAGTGGAAAATAAGTTGTGAAAACCATCATGATATTGAGGAAAACAAGAGATAATAAAAAATTTATAGTTTAATGTTGAGGATACGGATTTAAATGTACTTAGAAATTTATAGTTTGAGGATATGGATATAAATAAGAAAATACAATTTAAATAATAATTTAATGGATATTAGTTAGTATAAGATTTCTTGTTCGGCGTATTATAGTTTTGTCGAGATTGGCGGTTGGTCGATTAATAGCATACAACAGCACTCCTTGGTGATTCTAGTAGTCGAACAGAAATCACGAGAAGTGGGTAAATGGCGTTGATTACGATAATTTCCTAGGGAAGACATTCTACGAGAACCAAGGATGAAATTTTAATGAAATGATGGGTAAGTTGTGGGAATGAGTTTATATGAGATAACGGGGATGCGTATATGTATCTGTATTAGTACTAGTGAAAACTCAAGGACAAGTCGGGATTTAAAATAATATGTATGAGTTTGAAGTATTTAAGTAAATAATGTTTAATAAAATTTTCCCAAAAGAAAATAACCAAGCAAATCAAACGAGTTAGCCTCCCATGAGCTTTCCATGGCAAGTTGAATGGCCCAACTAAATAAGCAACATAAAGTTTGTGAACTGGCCTCCCATGAGCGTTCCATGGAAATTTGATGGCCCAATTCAAATAACGAGTAACAAACAACTGAGTTGTTCAGCCCATGAGCGTGTACATGGCATTTAACTGACCCAACAAATTAACGAATTTTCGAATCAATGGAGTTGTTCGGACCATGAGCGTTACATGGCATCTAACCGACACACATAAGCACATAAACAAGTAGATTTGATTAATCACACACAATTACACGTTTGCTATTTCGATATGTATGTATGTATATATAGATATGTATATATAGTATTATATGCGCATATGTCCCCAAAACGTTTATGAAAATCGAGTAAAATAGGGGAATGATAAAACTCACCTTAGACGGAAGGCAAGTGATTAATAAATTCGACAACGAACTAATGATTTAAGCGAGTCGTCCAATACGCTTCTAACGAGATTAATGATCAGAATCTGTAACTTTGTGATATGAAACTATAAATAAAAATGCCGCTTGAATCAATCCAAAAGGATGGGTAGAACTCTTGTTGATTTTAATGTTTAAACGAGTCGAGTCTGAACAGAATCCGAACTTCGATTCGGGAGTCGGGTTTTGTTCAGAACCCTTAAAATTTAATTATTAGAAGAACAGTCTTCTGGACCGAACGTTGAATCCGACCAGAAGCATGAGAAAACGAAAAGTCAAACTTGTTGACTGTTTTACCCTTGATCGGGTTTTAAAGCAATTGACCAGTCAATACCCTTCAATCTCATAAATTGATTAAAGACTATTGACTAGGAAATGTGTATGAAAAATTCTACAGTTTACAACTTACCCGTAAAGTGAAAGGATTGACGAGAAACGGAAGTCAAAGATCCTAAAGCAAGCAAAGTCAACGAACAAGTCTTGAATCTTTAACGAAGATGCAAAAACCAAAGGGTTGGAGGATGAACAAAGGTAGGTGACGGCTATGGTATGTTCTTTAGGGTTAGATTAAAGTGTACAGCAGATGAATGGGGCTTGTTTATATAAGAATACATAACACGAACTAATTATGGGCTTTTTGGCCCGTTTAAGCAAGTAAATACGTTTTAAGGAAATAATCAACGATTTATACATAAAGATCTGGTCTTGGGCAGTAAGAAACGAATTAGCACTTGAAAATTAGTCACAGGATGTTTACTTGGACCTTAATTCACTCAAACAAGCCTAAAATAAACGATTTTATGCCTTAAACGAGTTAGGAAACGAAATAAAGTTAAACGATCGACAAGGAAGGAACTTTGGTTTTTTTTTTTTGGCAATAAGATTCCCTAAACTTTCTGAAATGTTCAATTATTGACTATTTTAAAGTTTTAACCAAAAATAAATAACTTTAAGAACTTTAAGGGTATAAAATGAATATTAGAAACTTATTTATTTATAAATATTTGAGTTTGATTAATATTAAGAAACAAAAATATTTCCGAGTCGGGTTAAATGTTAACGAATACGGGTTTGAAAAATCCGAGATGTTACAATTTCTAGGATTAAATACATTAGATTTAATGTTCTTGAGTTAAGCTTGAAAGTTTGAATGCATGGATGATGATGTATGTATGTAGGATCCGTATGTATGTATGTATGTGTAAGAAAAGAGATTAAGCTCACTTATGCATACATACATTCTTGAAAGATCATACATTGATTGATTGATAGGATTGATTATAAACATTGTTGAATTTCTTGATTGTTTGGTATAAAACTTTGAAAAACTTGATGTTAGGGTTTGATGATAGAATGGAATTGGGTAAATTGTTTATCATTAGTATAATAATATGGACTTGAATCATTGAATAGTTGTTGTTAGAGATGAACATAAGAAGAACTTGTTCATAATTGAAAATTTGGGGATTTTTGGATTCTTAGATCAATTGAGGATTATGGATGGATTAATGAATCAAGGTAATGTTATGGAATAATAAAATTGGAAATGAAATGATTCAGTTTCTTTCTCCTAGGTTGAAAGAAAACAAGTCAGGGGCTCGGAGTTTTAAATTAGATCTGGAAAAATTCAAATTCCAGAAGAACGGTTGCAAATGCAACAACACGAGTTGCTGCAGAGTATGAACGCATGTTGCGGAATGATCGTGTATGTGCGAGGAATTTGACGTATGAAGATTCACCTCCTTCATCTCCTTCTCCTCCACCAACAATTTTTCATAGTAAGCTTCATGATAACGTTAAACCGTGGCATATTCTGTTCGGGTTATGCAAAATACCTCGAACAGAACCACATATGATCAGATTCGTGCTTCTCGGAGTCAACGTGATGTTACATATCGGCATGATAATGCTGGTTATTCAAGTGATGATAGTCGGATTCATGTTCGAGAGGAAACAAGTCGCCCACAGAAGGGGATAACGCATACCGAGTATTGCAGTGATGCGAAAGTTGATTTCTACCAAGCCATATCTTCCCGCAACGTTTGTAGAAACCTCCGAGTTTATTCCACGGATTGCTACTGCTCCTTTCCCATCAAACATATAGATTCCAAGTAATATGGGGAAGTATAATGGTATGACTGATCCTAGTGATCACTTGCTTAATTTCACAGCAGTTGGAGGTGTCAGCGGCTGGACGTTGTAACATTCGGAAAAAATTTTCACTAATGTAATCATGTTTATCATCCTAATATCGTCTTATTAATAAAATCCTTCTTTATTAAGATTCTATATCTTCCAAAGTTAACAAAAAGTCTAAATTTCGACACGTATCAAGTAAAACGTGTAAAAACCTCGGGCAACGAGCCAAAAAGTAAATAAATCATTATAATTATTAAATAATTCCAAAAATTTATAATATATGTTAAAACATATGAGAAAATATATAAACATAATTTAGGAAGATTCGAATCGTGAAAACTGAAAAATAAGTAAGCCAAAGTCAGTACAGGACCCGGAAAAGACCCGACACAAACTATTTCCAAAAAAAAGAGTTTTTATGGTCCATACTATCGGGAATTTGATTTCGTTCAAATTCTGACAAAAAATATTTAAAACGGGATCCATTTAGATATATAAAACACGCAATATGTTAAACGATTAACCGCAATATGTTAAACGACTTCACCCCCTACGCCGAGCCCTCCTCCACCTCATCAATTCACCTCCTATTACTTTATTTGAACCTCCACCAACTCATCCCTTCAATCATTGCATGTTCTAGAAGCTATGTGTGTTGGATGATTAAGAGATAACCCAGATAACACTCTACTTAACCCACTCATCAAACCTACACACTCTCCCTTTGTCTATAAAGCTCATGGCCAAATCCCTCCGCGTTTCATACACTTAAATTCAAATTTTACTTAAACACACACACACATGCAATCAAATATCATGGAAGATTAATCAAGATAGAAGATCAAGTAGCTAGGAAGAAAAGTTGGAAGAAGATTATCACAATCACCCTCACAACACCTTCATTCTCATCCTCAAATCTTCAAAAACACAAGTATGGTTATAGGTTGATTTCTAGGATTAAATACATTAGATTTAATGTTCTTGAGTTAGATTGAGCTTGAAAGTTTGAATGCATGGATGATGATGTATGTATGTATGATTCGTATGTATGTAAGTATGTATGTATGTATGTATGTATGTATGTATGTATGTATGTATGTATGTATGTATGTATGTATGTGTAAGAAAAGGGATTAAGCTCACTTATGCATACATACATTCATCTTGAAAGATCATACATTGATTAATTGATTGATTATAAACATTGTTGAATTTCTTGATTGTTTGGTATAAAACTTTGAAAAACTTGATGTTAGGGTTTGATGATAGAATGGAATTGGGTAAATTGTTGATCATTAGTATAACAATATGGGCTTGAATCATTGAATAGTTGTTGTTAGAGATGAACATAAGAAGAACTTGTTCATAATTGAAAATTTGGGGATTTTTGGATTCTTAGATCAATTGAGGATTATGGATGGATTAATGAATCAAGGTAGTGTTATGGAATAATAAAATTGGAAATGAAATGAGTCAGTTTCCGATTGAAACTCCGGCGATAACAAAACGAACTGTCGTTCCCGGAGGTTCTACTTCGGAAGACGACGGCGAGTAACTGGGGAAACTCGTAACTGGGGAAACTCGTCGGAATCTTCGACATTCAGATTTGGAAGACCGATCTGAGGATTCTCGTAGGTTGAAAGAAAACAAGTCAGGGGCTCGGCGTTTTAAATTAGATCTGGAAAAATTCAAACTCCAGAAGAATGGTTGCAAATGCAACAAGAACGAGTTGATGCAGAGTATGAACGCATGTTGCGGAATGATCGTGTATGTGCGAGGAAATTGATGTATGAAGAATCACCTCCTTCATCTCCTTCTCCTCCACCAACAATTTGTCGTAGTTAGCTTCATGATAGCGTTAAACCGTGGCATATTCTGATGAATTTGGAGATGAGGGAAGTCGCGATAGAGGTCGTCGGGTTATGTAGAATGCTTCGAACAGAACCGCATATGATCAGATTCGTGCTTCTCGGAGTCAACGTGATGTTATATATAGAGATGATAATGATGGTTATTCAAGTGATGATATTCGGATTCATGGTCGAGAGGAAACAAGTCGCCCGCAGAAGGGAATAACGCATATTGAGTATTGCAGTGATGCGGAAGTTGATTTTACCAAGCCATATCTTCCCGCAACATTTGTAGAAACGTCCAAGTTTATTCCGCGGATTGCTACTGCTACTTTCCCATCAAACATATAGATTCCAAGTAATATGGGGAAGTATAATGGTATGACTGATCCTAGTGATCACTTGCTTAATTTCACAGCAGTTGGAGGTGTCAGCGGCTGGACGTTGTAACATTCGGAAAAAATTTTCACTAATTTAATCCTTCTTTATTAAGATTCTATATCTTCCAAAGTCAACAAAAAGTCTAAATTTCGACACGTATCAAGTAAAACGTGTAAAAACCTCGGGCAGCGAGCAAAAAGTAAATAAATCATTATAATGATTAAATAATTCCAAAAATTCAAAATATATGTTAAAACATATGAGACAATATTTTAGGAAGATTCGAATCGCGAAAACTGGAAAATAAGTAAGCCAAAGTCAGTACAGGACCCGGAAAGGACCCGCCACAAACTATTTCCAAAAATAGAGTTTTTATGGTCCATACTATCGGGAATTTGATTTCGTTCAAATTCTGAAAAAAAATGATTAAAAATGGGATCCATTTAGATATATAAAACACGCAATACGTTAAACGACTAACCGCAATATGTTAAACGACTTCACCCCCTACGCCGAGCCCTCCTCCACCTCATCAACTCACCTCCCATTCCTTTATATGAACCTCCACCAACTCATCCCTTCAATCATTGCATGTTCTAGAAGCTATGTGTGTTGGATGATTAAGAGATAACCCACATAACACTCTACTTAACCCACTCATCAAACCTACACACTCTCCCTTTGTCTATAAAGCTCATGGACAAACCCCTCCCCCTTTCACACACTTAAATTTAAACTTCTACTTAAACACACACACATGCAATCAAATATCACGGAAGATTAATCAAGATAGAAGATCAAGTAGCTAGGAAGAAAAGTAGGAAGAAGATTATCACAATCACCCTCACAACACCTTCATTCTCATCCTCAAATCTTCAAAAACACAAGTATGGTTATAGGTTGATTTTTAGGATTAAATACATTAGATTTAATGTTCTTGAGTTAGATTGAGCTTGAAAGTTTGAATGCATGGATGATGATGTATGTATGATCCTTATGTATATATGTATGTATGTATGTATGTATGTATGTACGCATGTATGTGTAAGAAAAGGGATTAAGCTCACTTAATACATTCATCTTGAAAGATCATACATTGATTGATTGATAGGATTGATTATAAACATTGTTGAATTTCTTGATTGTTTGGTATAAAACTTTGAAAATCTTGATGTTAGGGTTTGATGATAGAATGGAATTGGGTAAATTTTTGATCATTAGTATAATAATATGGACTTGAATCATTGAATAGTTGTTGTTAGAGATGAACATAAGAAGAACTTGTTCATAATTGAAAATTTGGGGATTTTTGGATTCTTAGATCAATTGAGGAATATGGATGGATTAATGAATCAAGGTAGTGTTTTGGAATAATAAAATAGGAAATGAAATAGGATATATGCTTGTAAACTCATGAAACCCCTAATTAAATCTTGAAGATTGTTAAAGTTGCTAATTAAGAAACTTTATTTATTGAAAAGTTGAATTTTGGATTTTTATATGAATACTTGGTATGAATGTGTTTAATGTGTAATAAAATGTATCTTTGAATTAATATAAGATGCATGGTTGAAGTATATAGTAGTTTAGCATATTGAATAAAGTAACAACTAGTTACTAGAAATGGAAACTTTGTTACTTGATTAAAACTTGAATAGAAACATAGGATGCATGAAACTCTATCAAACTAGTTGAATGATTTGATTAAATGATTGATGATGATTGAATGATTTAGTTGAATGATGTGATGAAGTGATAATAATAAGAATGAACAGAAAAGCTAAAGAACATGATCTTTACTTATATGATCACACATGTTAGAATATTCTAAAGCAGAATAAAAGAATATGGTCGTAAAGTGATGTTTTGACTTATTGTGAAACCTATAATATAAGTTTAAAATCTGGAATTTTAGGATTAAATGATAATGTTGTCAGTGCAAAAAAGATTAGTATTTGAGACTGAAAAGTTAGTCTCTAATACACACTAATCAGTACCTAAGGGTTATCCGGGACTGATTTACCAGTCCCCGGCCAGTGACAGATACTTAGTCCTAGATACTAGTTTTTGTAACTGAACATCAGTCCCCGTTGTATGACACCAATAGGGAGTAACAGCCAGTCCCTGATACACAAAAATTCAGTCCTTAATTTATCCCCCCATACTACATCTTTTCAGTCTTAAAACATTTATTCAGAGACTGCAAATCAGTATCGAATACAATGATATTTTAGTCCCTAATGTATAACTTTAGGGACTGAAAATCAATCCTTTAATCAACACAATAATGTCCCTAATACGTTTCATTAGGTTCGTGATTCTATATCAAATCAGTCTCCAATGATTGTTTTGGACAAAAATCTGCTATGGATAATGTATCCAAATCTGTAATTGTGTGGTATAGTGCTACGGTGTTAACAATGATTATATCAATGAAATTAGGATGAACAACATGATTTGTTGCGAGGAAAAACCCCTTGATCTTGATTACATCAAAGGAAAAAAACCCCGGGTGACGACAACTTGTCGATCACCACTTTATTAATCAAAAATCGGGTTACAAATGGTTGGAAGCTATGATCAGCGATTAAAATGATGACTAAGGGTGTATCTAATGCTAAAATTACAGAGTAAATCATATGCTAGGTGGGTTATGTTCTGTGTTTTTTCTAACTGATCAATAGCTTCAATATATACAAAAAATAAGCTAACAATAAGTCCTATTTTCATGGCACTACTCCCACTAGCTTAGTCTTCACTTTTGACCACGTTCTGAAGGTGCCTTGTAGCAAAATATTAGGTAGACCACGTCTTATAGCCGTTATGCCTATCAAATATTAACCTACACATGAGAAACAATCGTTAGTAATACCAATTACTGAGGATCCTTGATCCTGACAGGGTCTGTAACACATGCTAAGGATAACTGATCCAGACATATGCCAGGATAACGTATCCACAGTGTCAAATTTATGTGCCCTAACAATTGCCCCCAAAATGGCGGTTGTGATAAGATCACAGATGTCATTTTGCCTATGAATTCAAACTTCTTGCAAAAACATATGAGATTTGACAAGCTAGATATAATTATCATATATCTATAGAGTTTTCTTGGGAACTTCCCTTCCGGCAATAAATCCAACTTCTCTTATTTTCCCTGCAAATCATGAACAACTAGTAACACCTGCTTAACCCGAGTGGATGGTCCATCTTTCGTATGGTGAAATCCGGGTTAAGGATTTCGGGTAAGTCCAAGTGACTTATGATTAATAATAATCAAAGACTTTTGACTATTTGCTTGTTATTTGTTATTCTGAAAGTATGATGATATAGCTTTAGTCTTGTTGAATGTTCTAAGAAATATATTTGAGTAAAAAGTTTAAGGATAGAATATCCTTATACAAAATGTACTAAGTATATTGAATCCTTGCAAAAAGAATTAATAAAAGATTTTAATCGAGTAAATGTAAATAGAAATCATACCATAAGGTCTGATTAGACCTAAGTTACCACAAGTATTGATCCATCTACAATCCTTGGAAAGATAAACTAAAGATCTTGAATCCATAAGTGGTGATACTCCTGTGATCCTCGTGATTGAACTTAGGATAAATGATGCAAATAACTTATGATATTAACTAGGATTAAACCCAACAAGCTGGGGACAAACCCGTGAACTGGGGACAAGCCCAAATATCATGATGTTAAACTGGGGATAAGCCCAAAAACTGGGGACAAGCCCAAACTAGGGACTGGCCTAAAGATACAGATGTCAACTGGGGACTCGCCCAAACCGGGATTTAGCCCAAACGTAAGATAACATGAAAATGTTATAAACCGGTGGTATGGTACGTCTACCATAAATCGTAGGATCCTCCATATAGCCGAAGACAACGAAATTGTCAGCCACTAAGCGTGTACTAGTCCCACTGCCCCGGACTATACATTGGATAGCGTGCGCTCTAGGCGAGAGTGTAGAAACTCTAACTTATAAGAAATGTGAAAACCTTTAAACCTTGGAAGATATGACCATCGGGGGTCATACCTTAATCGTTGGCTAGGCCAAGGGAAACAGTAAAGTACCTTAAATGTAAAGTAGATGTGGCCAACCTCTTGGTCATTGAATATCTTACTAATATATTGCATTGTTACATAAAACTTGGAAAATACAAATGTTAACAATATGTTATCCTTAAACTAATAAAAATCATAAATGAATAAGTGATCAGATAGATATTACCAATTTTATGATCCTTGATCCTTTAAGGATACTCCATCCTCAGAGGATACTGGATCCTGATAAGAAAAAGTACATCTTGAGGTGGATAGCATTTCATGCTCTTGGTAACCTGTTGCCTTCCATAGTGAGCAAATGATATGCCCACTTTCCTGCTTCCGACTCGATCAGATAAGGGCCTTCCCACTTGGGTGCAAGCTTTCCATCAGCCGGATTGGTTGTATTTGGAAGGCTTTCCTCAAGACCAAATCTCATTCTTGAAATCTTCTGATCCTTATACTCTTGTTGTATGCCCCAGCTACCCTTTGTTGATATGCCGCCATTCTGATCTTGGCTAGGTCTCTAAGTTCTTCCACACTGTCCAAGTCTTCGAGAAGAATTTCTTTATTGGCCTCAGGATCACGGTTGCTTGTTCTGGCTGTAGGAATCACCATCTCTGTAGTGATTACTGCTTCTGATCCAAACACCAATGAGAAGAGCGTTTGGCCTGTTGCATTCTTGGGTGTTGTCCTGTCAGCCCACAGAACATAAGGTAGCTATTCGACCCATTTTCCTTTCTTGGATCCTAGTTTCTTCTTCAAGTTGTTGATGATTATCTTGTTGCTTGATTCTGCTTGGCCATTAGCTTGAGGATGCACTGGAGTAGAGGTAATCATCTTGATGCCCCAACTGCACAAAAGTTAGTGGTTGTTTTCCCGATAAACTGGGAACCATTATCACAAACAATTTCTGAAGGTATACCGAATCTAGTAATAATATTTCTTTTAATGAAAGATATCACCTCTTTTTCGCGGACTTGAACAAAAGATTCAGTTTCTATCCATTTTGAAAAGTAGTCAGTCATTGCAAGCATGAATATTTTTCCGCCTGGTGCCTTTGGTAGCTTACCCACAATATCCATGCCCCACTTCATGAAAAGCCATGATGAGGATATAAGATACATAGGTTCTGCTGGTTGATGTAGGATGTTTCCATGCCTTTGGCAAGCATCACACTTCTTAGAGTATTCCATGGCGTCTCTCTTCATGGTTGGCCAGAAGTATCCTGTTCTTAGAATCCTAGAAAACAGAGCTCTACCTCCAGTGTGATAACCACAATCTCCTTCGTGAAAGTCTTTGAGCACCTCTTGAATTTCAGGATCCTCGTTACACCTTAAGTATGGACCTGCAATAGATTTCCTAAGCAGAATATCATGTAATAAAATATATTGTGATACCTTGAGTTTGAATGATTTCGGATTCTCTGTGGCTGGAATTTTTCCATCTTGGATGTATTTTTTTATTGGGAGGATCCAGGATCCTTGGTTATTTGAGGATGATGGATCCCAAAGTACGATTTGTTTATCAGTTGTTATTTCCCCAACTTCTTGTTCTCCTATTGCTTGCGAGAGTATATGGATGATTGGGATCTTCGTGTCTTCTGGAATCTTCAAAGATGAGGCTAAATTTGCTAAAGCATCTGCCCAGTGTTCTCTTCCCTTGGTACCTGATCAATACTAAACAATTCGAAGGATTTTGCTAATTCCTTCACAACATCTAGATATTTGATTAGTTTTTCACCTTTAACATCATATGAGCCATTAAAGTGGTTAGCTATCAATAATGAATCAACATATACTTGAAGATACCTTATCCTCAAGCGTTTAGCTAATTGCAAACCTGCGATTAGAGCTTCATATTCTGCCTCATTATTTGTCTCTTGGAACTCACAGGCTATAGACTGGGGTAATATGTCCCCCTGTGACAATTTCAGTAGGATACCTAATCCCGTTCCTCTTACATTGGAAGCTCCATCTGTGAAGAGGATCTAAGGATCCTTAGTTTCTTCTAATTGCTGGACTTCTAAGTCAGCTTCCTTTTGCATATCACTGCTGAAATCAGCCACAAATCCGCCAGTGCTTGCGACTTAATGGCTGTTCTGGGCTCATACTGAATATCATATGCACTCAGCTTCACGGCCCATTTGGCCATCCTTCCAGATAATTATGGTTTTCTAAGCACATTCTTAACAGGATAATTAGTTCTTAAAATAATAGTATGTGTTTCAAAGTAATATCTTAATTTAGTAGAAGCCATAATAAGTGCAAGAATTAACTTTTCTAAATGAGAATACATGGCTTCCGCATCTAAAAGACTTTTACTTACATAATAAACGGGATGATGTTCACCTTCATGATCCTTAACGAGGACGGCACTTACTGCATTTCCTGAAATAGCTAGGTATAGATATAAGGATTCTCCATCCACAGGCTCATCAAAGCTGGTGCTGAGGATAAGTAATCCTTTAAGGCTTTAAGTGCAACTTCATGCTTCTCCGTCCACTCGAACTTCTTATTCTTCCTAAGGATGTCATAGAAGTCTTTGCACTTCTCTGAGGATCTGGAAATGAATCTGTTGAGAGAAGCTATTCTTCCCGTCAGCCTCTGGACATCCTTAGCATTTAACGGGGATTTTAGATTGATGATGGCTTCTATCTGCTCGGGGCTTGCTTCTATCCCTCTTTTAGTCACCATGTATCCTAGAAACTTTCCAGCCTTAACACCAAAATGGCATTTTGACGGGTTCAGTTTCATATTGTATTGATCTAGGATATTGAATGCTTCTTCAAGATCTCTGAGGTGATCCTCAGCTCTCTTCGACTTCACCACCATGTCATCTATGTAAACTTTCATGGTCTTGCCTAACTGATCCTTGAACATCATGTTGACCAATCTTTGATATGTTGCCCCTGCATTTCTTAGTTCGAACGGCATAGAAATATAACAGTATATGCCGGTAGAATTCATGAATGTTGTATCCTCTTGATCAGATGGTTCCGTATGAATTTGTTGAAATCCAGGGGAAGCATCCATAAAGGTGAGCATCTCATGTCCTGCCGTTGCATCCACCATGGAGTCTATATGTGGTAACAGGCAAGGATCCTTGGGGCATGCCTTTTTTAAATCAGTAAAATCGACACACACCCTCCACTTTCCATTCTTTTTAGAAACAACAACATTAGCTAACCATCAAAGATACTTAACCTATCTGATTATACCGGCCTTAAGAAGTTTTTCAACTTCTTCTTGTATGATCGTGCTCCTCTCAGGAGCGAATTTCCTTTGCTTATGATGAACGGGTTTAACAGATAAATCAAGGCCTAACTTGTGAGCAATTACCTTCTTAGAAATACCTGTCATGTCTGAATGTTTGAAGGCAAACGTGGACTTTCTTTGCTTTAGGAAAGATATTATATCCTCCTCGATCTCACAAGGGATACTGGATCCTAGGAACACTTTCACATATGGATCTTCGGGATCCAAGTTCACCTCCTTTATGTCTTTCTCTCGAGCTTCCAGCACGTCCCTAGGATGTTGTTGTGGTTGCTATGCTATCGTCTGTTTAGCTGCTAACTTCATTGATGAAGAATAGTAGTTCTTGGCTTTGACTTGGTCACCATCAATCTTTACTACTCCCCCAAAGAGTTGGTAGTTTGATGCATTGATGGTAAGTTGAGGCTATTGCCTTCATCCCATGTAGCCAAGGCCTGCCCAAAATAATATTGCAACAAGAAAGGTTATCTATAACACAGATTTATGGTAAGATTTTAACCCTTCGATGTATATTGGGAGTTTGATGTCCCCCAATGTTTTCTTGGTCTCGCCACTGAAGCCGACTAGCACCGATGTCCTTGGGATAATCTCTGAGTCTGGTATATTCATCTTTTAAAGCACATCGTGCTGGATGATGTTGATCGTGCTTCCACCATCGACTAGGATCCTACGTACATAATGGTTATCAATAAACAAAGTAATAATCAAACCGTCATGATGGGGATCCTGGATGCTTGATTTATCTTCTTCATCAAAGAAGATACTTTTGTCTGTTATCAAGGTGGTGGATATAACCGGCCGTTCCCCGTTATCCAGCTTGGTCTCCTTGGCCAGCCTCTTAACTGCGGAGAAGGAAGTTCCACATATGTCTGAGCCACCGGAAATGAAGTTGATCACTTGAGCATCTGGTGGGGGCGGAGTTGCTTTTTGAGGAACCTCTTCAGGATCCTGGATCCTTGACTTTTTTCTTTCAAAAAGTTCCTTAAAGTGACCCTTGCTTAGGAGGTATCCGATTTCCCTCCTTAAACCGATGCAATCGTCCGTCATGTGACCAAAATTCTCATGGAAAGCACACCATTTGGATTTGTCTATGAAGGTGGTTGACTTCTCGTTCTTTCGGGGCCACCTTGCCTTCTCCCCTAGATCCTTCATGGCATAAATCAAGCCATGGGTATCTACGGAGAAGCAATATTCTGAGATGCTGGGGTAATCTTCAACATCATCTCCTTCTTCAACTACTCAAACGTTTTGATTGTTGAATTTGGAGTATGGCTTCGAGTTGTTGTTTCTGTACGAGGATCCCTTATGCTTGTCAGGGGATTCTTGCTTCGTCTGAGCCCCCAATCATTCTTGGATCCTTTTGTCATCCTCCAGTCGTATGAACCTCAGTGCTCTGTTCCTTACTTCATCTAAAGACCTGCAAGGAGTCATCACAAGATCATCATAAAAGGGGGAGCCCTTCTGAATTCCCATCTTGAATGCTTCAACAACAGTAGCCATGTCAAGGTTGGGGATTTCCAGGGCTTCCCTGCCAAACCTTGTAACAAAATCCCTAAGGGATTCATCACTAGGTTCGATAACTCAGTATAAATCACTAGATAACTTCTCAAATTTACTACTACAGGAAAATTGACTGTTGAACAAGTTAACTAAGTGTGAGAAATAAGTAACAGAAAAGGGAGGAAGACTTAGCAGCCATTTCAAAGCAGATCCTGATAGTATAGCTCCAAAACCTTTGCACAGACAAGCCTCCTTAAGCCTCTCAGGAATCGGGTTGATTTACATCCTTTCTCTGTATTGAGCTATGTGCTCTTCAGGATCAGTGGTCCCGTCATACACTTTCATGTTGGGGGTTTGAAAGCGTTTCGGGATTTCAGCGTCACAGATTGGTGGAGCAAATCTGGACAATTTGTGGCTTCACTCCGGTATCTCGGGGATTGGACGGATCACGCCGGGTGCGCTGGATATCACATCCTTAGGTTTCTTCAGTTCCTTAGCCATGGCTTGGTTGATACCTGCATCCTGCATGGAACCACGGTTAGCATTTAAGGATATAGGATCATGCGTGTTACCTCTTTGTTGTGTAAAGGTTGGCATTCCAGAAGAATGGCTGAGATAAGAAGCTTCTGCTACAGGAGTTGGTCCACCGGAAGCTATGGTCTGCATGGGGATTATATCTCCTTCATGGACCTTAGAGGACCGCTGATGTTGAACCTATGAGAATCCTTGATCCTGAAAGAAGGATCCTTGATTATAGACGAAGGATCCTAGCGGTTGGGAGTTGAAGGATTCTTGAAGATACGATCCGGAGGATCCTGGTTGAAGGATCAATGGTCCTTGCTGAAAGGTTGAGGATCCTTGAATTGGTTAACTCATGGACCCCTGGTGAAGGATAGATGATCCTTGCTGAAAAGTTGAGGATCCTTGAACCTGTTGACTCATGGACCCCCGGTTAAGGATAGATAATCTTTGCTGAAAAGTTGAGGATCCTTGAACCTGTTGACTCATGGACCCCGGTTTAAGGATAGATGATCCTTGCTGGAAAATTGAGGGTCCATGAGTCTGTAGATTCATGGCTCCCGGTTGAAGGAGGGATGATCCTTGAGTAGATTGAGCCAAGGGTATTGGAGTGTTAAAATCCAACACCCTGGGCACCAGAGGAGTTTGATCCTCTACCGGCCTCTTAGTCATCTTGAGATCTTCTATCTCACGAAGGATCCTCTGGTTAGTCTTGTTTTGTTGCTCTATGTATGCTTTGACCTGCGAAATCATATTAGAAACATCATTGTTAGTATTAACTACCGAAGTGGCAGCAGTAGTTTTCGAGCTCTGGAAGATTGGTAGTTGCATCTTGTTTCCAGCAGCAGCGGCCCTTGTTGTTCCCGTGATTGGAGGAGGCATCGGTGGCAAAGTTCTTGAGGAGAGAGGAACTGAATATGGCATGGTTGATGAAGTAGAGTTTGATTGAGAGGCCATTGATGGTGATATTGGTATGAAAGGTTGAAAATTGATAGGGTATTTTCTGGATTATAGCACCAATTTCCCCACGGTGGGCGCCAAATTATTTTGGACAAAAATCTGCTATGGATAATGTATCCAAATCCGTAATTGTAAGGTGTAGTGCTACGGTGTTAACAATGATTTTATCAATGAAATTAGGATGAACAACGTGATTTGTTGCGAGGAAAAACTCCTTGATCTTGATTATATCAAAGGAAAAAAACCTCGGGTGAAGACAACTTGTCGATCACCACTTTATTAATCAAAAATCGGGTTACAAATGGTTGGAAGCTATGATCAGCAATTACAATGATGACTAAGGGTGTATCTAATGCTAGAATTACAGGGTAAATCGTATGCTAGGTGGGTTATGTTCTGTGTTTTTTCTAACTGATCAATAGCTTCAACATATACAAAAAAGAAGCTAACAATAAGTCCTATTTTCATGGTACTACTCCCACTAGCTTAGTCTTTACTTTTGACCACGTGTTGAAGGTGCCTTGTAGCGAAATATTAGGTAGACCACGTCTTATAGCCGTTATACCTATCAAATATTAACCTACACATGAGAAACAATTGTTAGTAATACCAATTACTGAGGATCCTTGATCTTGACAGGGTCTGTAACACATTCTAAGGATAACTGATCCAGACATATGCTAGGATAACATATCCACAGTGTCAAATTTCTGTGCCCTAACAATGATATTCTTTAAGGACTGAGAATTAGTCCTGTTACTACTTGATTTCAGTCACTAATATGTCACTTTTAGGGATTGAAAATTATTCTCATATGATATGTTATTTTAGTCCCTAGTAACTAATTTTAGAGTCTGATAATCAGTCTCCTAAACTAGTCTCTAATGTGTTATGTTCAGTGACTATTTCTAGTCTCTAATAATATGTATATTCCAATATTTTTATATATGGACTGAAAAATAGTCTCCCATACAATTTAATTCAGTTCCCAACATGCATTCATAATCCTGAATAAATCCCTTCAAGAACTGAAAAACAATACCATTAAAGTAACTGATTTGTAGATTTGTATATAATTCATAAATTTGATTTTTGATTCCACAAAATCCAAATATAATAAGCATTAATATCATAACAAAACCAATCAAAATAACGTCAATCAACCAATTCTAATATATAAAAGAGTATTTGATAAAGAAAAGTAACAAACGCTTATAACTAATGTCCTAGATATTTCCATGGCTATTGTGTTCTTGAAGTCCGGAAACTTTGTGCTTATAAACTCGAACATTTTTTCATATTTCACCTTATCTCGTTTTTGTTTCGCCTCGAGTGCAATAACCTTATTTTTCAGAACTTTGTTCTCACTTGTATCTCGATCTAATAATTCGGCTACTAATTTCATCCAACTATCTTTTTTCCTGAACAAGGGCCGTCACCAGCCTCCCATGCTGATTGTATGGTTTTCTTCCTCCCGCGAACACTTTTTATGGCTTCTTTCTCAATCTCGTGTTCCATAAAAGTAGTAACAATGGTTCCTTCATAAATTAATTTATCCATGGATGCCTGTTTATGCTGAATAATGTTTTCCTAACATAAAAGAAGGCATGTGAACAACATTTAAAACCAGCACCAACCCAAAATAAATATTTGTAAAAATAAAATTCACAATAAAAACTTTTAAATAGGAGATGCTTAGATATTCAAGACGCGAATCATCATTTAGCCATCCCTGTTTCGCGGCATTGTAATGCATCTTATGATAAAGTTCTAACGTGCTAGGCGGCATGTGAGTCTCAGGATTTGTCTATCATCAAATTATAATAATAAAGCACAAATATATTCTAAGAAAACACGAGAATTTAATCTGAGTATTTGCTTGTCATTAAAAAAAGTCATAAAAGTGAAGCATAATGACTTTGTTATCCTATTTTGCCATGTACAGTATAGTATACACTAGTGATGGAAAAAATAACCGAACCCGATGGGCATACGCGGAACCCGAAGCATCCGAGCCAGGTAACGGTTTAGGTAAATGGGCGTGGGATCAGGTATGAGATTAAAAAATAATTTTTTTTCGGGTTCGGGTATGAGAATGGGATTGGGTGATACTCGGCCCCATTACTCGAAATATATGTACCCGATTACCCACAATTATACCCGAAAAATAATCTGCGCGTTTCTAATTTCTTATGTATATAAGACTTTAATTAATAGTTTTATAACTAAATGTTTTATGAATTATTTTCCCAGATGACTCTTTGTATAGCTTTTTCTGGTAATTATCTAAACAGTTGCCGCCCAAGAATTCAACAGTTACCTTTATGAAAAATGGAATTATTGTTTAGAAATGAATCTAGGAATGCAACAACAAACTTATTTTTGTGGATATGTATTTTGGATGCAGAAGCAAAAGTATCCAAACCTGCATATTGTAGTGTCTTTATTTTTTTTATCATGAAGTATTGATGTTTATAGTTTACATTATCTTGATATTTGATATATTATCTAATGGTGATGATGCTATCCTTGTGTTTTATCATATTGAACAAAGTTTTTAAAATTATAAAGTTAGAATTATGAAAAGACAGAATTACAAATTTTGTCTTTTAAAATAAGACGAATTACGGTTCGTGTCCTTTTCTAAGTTTCCTTGCAGGCGGTGTACTTTAAACTTTTTTTTCCTACAAGTTTTGTCCTTTACGCTAACTGGGTTTGAAAAAGTCAGTTAAATCCCATCACGTGAGGCGCATGTGAGGGTACTTTTGTCCTTTCATATATCTCTGCAACTAAGCCCTGTATCACTCTTCCCCCTCTTTTTAACCCAACCCCACCTTCAATCGATTCAATTCCCCGGCGATTAAAAACCCGACAGTTAAACCCTAAACCCTCGTATCCGACGCGACTCAATTAGGGCTTCAATCAATTAGGGCTCGATGCGAAATTCAAATACCAGGGCTCAATTGATGATGGCTTACTGTGTTTGTGGCAAGGTAGCAGTTGTTCGAACTTCATGGACTGATAGAAATCCAGGTCGTCGGTTTTTCTCTTGTCCGGACATGGTAAGTGTGTAATTCGATTTAAGTTCCAGTCAGTTGTTTATACTTCATGTTTCACCTCTTTTCCAGACATCGGATTGCCCCTTTCTTGGATGGCGTGACCCACCAATGTGTGAACGGGCATTGGAGATTATCCCGGGCTTATTGAAATCGAAAAACATGGTTGAACAAAGTTTAGAGAGTTATAAAGAACAAGCAAGGAAGATGAAGAACAGATTGGTCATTAGTTGGATCATTTTCAT
This sequence comes from Bidens hawaiensis, assembly GCF_021521415.1. Lineage (NCBI taxonomy): Eukaryota > Viridiplantae > Streptophyta > Magnoliopsida > Asterales > Asteraceae > Bidens > Bidens hawaiensis. The sequence continues at coordinate 123,466 of NW_027494368.1, forward strand.
TGCAATTGTAATTGCAATGAAAATGTAACTAGTTGACTGAATTTGAAGTTGTTGACTATTTGTATTTTGACTTTATTAGTTAATTTAGGACTTTATGCAGTTTAAGTATTATGTATTTTGACTTTATTTTGGATGTAATTTTGGATCCCTTTTAAGCAATGTATCATCAGTTTATTTTGGATTTAATTTGGATCTTTGGTTAGTTTATTTTGGACTTTTGGATGGATTGTATACACAATCTGCACATTGTGCACTATCTACACATGATGCACAATCTGCACATTGTGCACTATCTACACATGATGCACAATCTGCACATTGTGCACTATCTACACATTATGCACAATCTACACATTATGCAGAATCTGCACATCATGCACAATCTGCACATTGTGCACTATCTACACATCCATCTACAACATCCATAAACCAAGAGATGAATACTGCATAATATGATCTGATCTGATCCAAGGGCAAATAAGTAAAAACTGCCAAACCATTAAATTATGTAAAATCTGATCCAAGGGCAAATATGTCCAAAACCTTAAAATAAGTAACATCTGATCCATCCATCTGCAGATCCATATGCACAAAAAGATGAATGAGTCATCTGCACAAACATCCATCTGCCAAACCATTAAATTAAGCAAAATCTGATCCAAGGGCAAATATGTCCAAACCCGTAAAATAAGTAACATCTGATCCATCCATCTGCAGATCCATATGCACAAAAAGATGAATGAGTCATCTGCACAAACATCCATCTGCCAAACCATTAAATTAGGTAAAATCTGATCCAAGGGCAAATATGTCCAAACCCTTAAAATAAGTAACATCTGATCCATCCATCTGCAGATCCATATGCACAAAAAGATGAATGAGTCATCTGCACAAACATCCATCTGCCAAACCATTAAATTATGTAAAATCTGATCCAAGGGCAAATATGTCAAAACCCTTAAAATAAGTAACATCTGATCCATCCATCTGCAGTTATGCACAACCATTACCATACCATGAAAAACTTCAAAAACATGAAAAACTTAATACATCCATACAAGTGTTTGAAAAACTTAAAATAAGTCCAGACAACAACTTAATACATACATACCATGAAAAACTTCAAAAAAAGTCTAACAACTTAATCTGCAAAAACAGTCATAAAAATATCCATACCATAAAGTCATAAAAACTACAAAAACAGTCAAACAGTAGGCACATTAATCTGCAAAATTTTTCATGCATGATCTCTTGTTGTGACCCTTTTGACCACATGTCCCACAAGTGTTTGATCCTTTTGGCTTTGTCTTTCTCACTGCCTTCACTTTCTGGCCTTCACCCTCCACAGCCTTTCCCTTGCCCTTTGCATCAACCTTTGACTTTTTCCTTGAACCACCATCTTCCCTTTCCACTGCTGACTTTTTCCTTGATTTCTTTGGCCTTCCAGTTTGCTTTTTTAATTTAGGAGCTGTGATCTGGATTGGGACTTGTGATGTGGGCCACATACTCATACCATTGATGGGATACACATTGTAGCTATACACTGCCTTCCACCTATCCATTGTGTAAATTGGTTTGACAAATGTTTCTGGCCTGCCAACAGATATGTCATGTGCACCCTTCACCCAAATACATGCCACCACATGTCTACAAGGTATCCCAGTTATCTCCCATCTCCTACATGCACATGTACTTGTGCTCATGTTCACTACACACTGATCACCATATGGACCTTTTACCTGATAATGATCCTCACCATTCCAATGCACAGAGTACCTATCATCCAAATATGTAAACCATTCACATCATTTACCAGACAAGTAAATATTCACATACAACTCACCTGCTTGCTTCCTTCTTCACTGACTCCATAATTTGTGTAGCATATGGTGTTAGTAACCCTGATGACCTATCAATTACCTTCAACACAGTAACAATCTTCCTCATCACATATTCTCTGATGTATTCCAGCAATGTGATAATAGGCTTGTCCCTTCCATCTACCAGCTTTGAATTGAAACATTCACACATGTTGTTGGTCAACACATCAGACATTGCTCTACCTATTATAACAAAACACAACAGATAAAGGACAAAACTTGAAAGTTATGAGAGAATAAAGGATACAAAATTAAAAACTTACCAGAGAAGTGTGACCTTGACCATGTTTCTGGTGGGATCTTAGATACCCAAAGATGACACCTTTTGTTCAAGTTTTTTAGGTTGTTCATCTCTCTCTCATATTGTGTAGGTGATGTACATCTAGCCAGCTTCCAAAGAGCATCCCTTAAAAGCTTTCCTTTGAAGAGTGATCTTAGGTTATCTTCAATGTGCCTCACACAAAACCTATGCTCTGCAGAAGGAAACAACTTATCTACAGCCTGTATAAGACCCTTTTGCCTGTCACTCATAAAGGTAAACTTGGATCTGTTGTTTATATCCAAGTCATCACCAAGGCATTCCAAGAACCATTCCCAAGAGTTCAATGTTTCAGCTTCAACTACAGCATATGCAACAGGGTAGTATCCATTGTTTGGATCTAGAGCAACTGCTGTTAAAAGTTGACCAGGCCAAGTACTTTTAAGGAAAGCCCAATCCAGTCCCAACAGATCCCTACCTATTACTTTGAACCCCTTTTTCAAAGACCCCAAACAGATGTATATCCTCTTGAATTGTCTTGTCTTAGATGTTGGATCTGAGCATTCTTCTAATTCAAGCTTCACAGTTGTATCTGGATTAGTCCTCTTCAACTCTTCAATATAATCCCTCAATAACCCATATTGGCCTCTGAAATTTCCAATTATATGTTCCCTGGCCAACATCTTTGCCCTATAAGCTTTCATCTCAGACACACCAACTTCAAACCTCCTTTGAAACCTTTCTTTGATGGATTTAACTTTCAGCTTTGGGTCATCTTGAAGATCAGTAACCAAATGGTTTGAGAGGAACCCGGCTGTGCAAGCATAAATTTCCCTAGATTGAAGGCATTTATGTTCATTTATCAACCTTGTAATTTTCCATGAAGCTGTTCTCTTTTGGTATGACAACAACAGTACCCAAGGGCATCTAATAGCAAGTGGGTCTTTCCTTTTTCCCCTACCCCCAATACTTTTCTGGACTGGTCCCTCATCTTTATTAGCACTGCTAGATCCAACCCCCTGCATGTGGGACCCATCTTCCATATCTCCTTCACACACAGCCCTGACCCTTACCAAATCATCTTTTCTTATCCTAATTTGTCTTCTTGTTTCAACTGCATGTGCCTTGATCATATCCTTCACCTCTGCTTTTGTACCAAAAACTTGTCCCACATGGAAAAGATAATCCATGTCCCCCTCATTTCTTTGTTTCTCATTATACATCCTATCATTATCCAACATCACATCATCCATTTCTATGTCCAAAACCTCTAAACTACAATTTGCATCCTGCTGTTCAACTTCAAAATCAGTATGCAGTCTGAAATCCCTCATATCTACATCTACATCATGTGTTTCACCATCTTCATAGTTGAAGTCACTATCTGAATCACTTTCTGAATCTTCATCACCATCCCTAGTTTTCTTAACATTTTTAGATTTCTTTTTGTTCTTAGATTTCTTCATATTCTTTGGTTTCTTAACTGGACAACCCTCTAGATGTTCATCATCATCAGAACTCTCATCTCTCATTTCATAATTAGAATCCCTACTATCATCAGTTCCACTTTCATCTGAACTTGAAGACTCATCTCCACTTTCTTCATCTGAAATTGAAGAATCTTCACTATCTTCATCCCCACCTCCATCCCCACCTCCATTGTAATCCATATCCACCTCATTTGTAGGCTGCACACCATATCCACCTCCATCCCCACCTCCATCTACATCGCCATTGTAATCAATCTCCACCTCATTTGTAGGTTGCACACCAAAAGCATCCTCTCCAAACATAGGGTCAAATTCTGGATCCTCATGACATATATCAATCTGGTCTTGTTGTTCAACAACACCAACATTATTCTCTTCTTGAACATTCACATTTGCATCCTGTTTGTCTTGTTCCACAACTACCTTTTGAACAACAACCTCATTTGTGCTATCTTGCCATTCCAACAACAACCTTTCTTAACTGAGTTTGCTTTATCTAGTACGACCTCGCTTGCAAGAAACTCCTCATTTGTTATCTCTTCAATGGTAAACTTTGAGGTTGAGCAGAAGTATGTGTGTACAGAGGTGAACTCATGCTCAACATACACATTCATTAACTGATTAAAAGCTCCAATATACTTAGCAAATCCCCTAACATCATCATCACTTCCCAAAGCTCTAAGCCCCCAATCCAATTCTGAACCCGGTACTACATAATGGTAGAATCTAACCTTATCTATAGGATAGGATAATTCAAGCAAGATTCGATCAAGCTCGTGAACTGAAAACTTGTCAATATCTAGCATGTCAACAAAATGGACAACGGCTCTGTTATAAACCCGTCCAGGAAATTTAGTGAAACTGCCACCATGGTGCATCTTGATCGTGAACAAATGTGGATTATTTACTACACAAACAAGATTAAACAGCTGTTAGTTAAATAAACCCAATTATAAACCCTAAAGTTTTAACTTACCATAAAACGCATCAGCATTTGATTGTTCATCAGCTTCACGAATGTAGAATCGAGGAGGAGGAGGATCATCCATCTTACGTGTTTAAGTTCTGAGAATGATGTGCAAATTAAGGTATTAACTGTCGGGTTGTTGAGTCGAGTCGGATACGAGGGTTTAGGGTTTAACTGTCGGGTTTTTAATCGCCGGGAATTGATTCGATTGAGAGGGAGGGGGAAGAGTGATACAGGGCTTAGTTGCAAAGATATATGAAAGGACAAAAGTACCCTCACATGCGCCTCACTTGATGGGATTTAACTGACTTTTTCTAACCCAGTTAGCGTAAAGGAAAAAACTTGTAGGAAAAAAAAGTTTAAAGTACACCGCCTGCAAGGAAACTTAGAAAATGACACGAACCGTAATTCGTCTTATTTTAAATGACAAAATTTGTAATTCTGTCTTATGAAAATATACTTAGAAACTTCCAAGGGTATTTTTTTATAAACTACCAGGTAAACCCGATACCCATGGGTATCCCTGTTATCCGACGGGTAATTACCCAATAAATACCTGACGGGTAATGGGCCGTGTATGAGACACAATTTGTTGATGGGTATGTGTTTGTGATTACCAATACCCGGCCCGTTGGCATCCCTAGTATAAACTTTCGTTTTTCATAAATTTTTACAGCCAAGTCAATACGCGGGTACGGCCATTACTTAACATGAATAACAGATTGCATTATTAGTCGAAATTTTCAAAATCTTACCAGCTGGAATGTATGATTGGCTATTGATCGAGATCCCCCTCTGCTTATATTAACTTGTTTTGCTCTGTTAGCTTCCATTTGCTTACTATATTTCTAGGAAAAATCAAATTTGCCACACAAGTTAGAACTTAAAAAATAAGAAAAATATTCACGAACATTTGTTATGATTTGTAAAAAGAAATTCAGCATACATGAGTTTTTTCTAACTCCCAATAATCACACATATGCTTCCAAGCTTCTTCACGACAATCAAATTTCCTTTTCGATCTTGCCAACTCGGGATTGGTTCTTCCTCCATTTTTTTTCCAGTGCCGACTCCCATTACATCGGGTGCGTTTCCAATGGATTTGAAGTCGAGCATTCACATACTCCATGGAAACCTCATTTTATCTCAACAACTCGAATTTTCCCTTTAAAGAATACATTGTGTCCATGTTTATAGAATCAATATAATGGCCTACTGATTATCACTTGCGTCTATAATGAATAGCAACAATTCAAAGACAGTCCACGTTAACATGATTTATTATATGCATATGTTTATTATTATCTTACATCTAATGTTTTTTTTTCTTTTTCTATCTACATGTCTCCACACGTTAGAACATAGAAGTGTGTACATTCATAGATAAAAAGATGTTGTATTTAACGAAGTAATTATATATTTCATGTAAGCAAAACGTGATTACATAACAAAATACTTCCCTAAAATTAAATTATGATTATGTGTAGCTTTGGGCATAGTGTCATACAACTTGTAAATAGGGGTGTTAATCGAGTTAACTCGATCAAGTTTTGGGTTAATCCAGGTCGGGTTAGTCGGGTTGTAATAATGCTGCAATATTTATCAAACATGATCCTGGAACCCGAACCTAATGATAATACGCGTTAATCGGGTTAACCCGAATAACCCAATTAATAATTTTTGTAGCTATTTAACCTGAACCTAATTAGCTTATTCGGTTTTGGGTCGGGTTGGGTTAATCGGGTTCGAGTATTTTGGCCACCCCTACTTGTAAACTGAACATATGGACTCATTTTATATCAATTTACAAAAATAACTCATCAAAATTCATGGACATGGCAGTGAATATAGAAAAGGGCTATTGAAGTGAAAGTCTAATCAACGAAGATCACTCTCACTCATCAATTCAGCCACATAATGGTATTCAATATCGAACTAAACATATCATTTATTACTAATTGAGTATATATCAAAAATTAGTTCAATTGATACATGAATCTGCAAATATTGATAGACTGAGTAAGTCTCTTGCCAAAATTTCTTCACACAGAATCAACAACTTCAATAGTTTGTAAAGAGGAAGGCTTTCGTGAGGGAGTAATTGTAGCATGATGGGGTTTGCATCATTGATACGGGACGTGGACATACAGGGATTAACATCCCGATTTCTACGAATAGTTGAGTTCCTCTGGAGAGTGATGCCGATGGATACTAGGAGAAGATAAATCAATTTTATTTAATTAGCTTTACATCTTACTTTCTCAACTTTATGTGATACGTAACTTTTTTTTATTTTTTATTATTAGTGTTATCTTTATGAATATTATATACCTACACAAAAACTATAAACTAACACTGCTATAATATATTTCACTAATGTCCTACAACTAGTAAATTGAGTTAGATTTGTTAATATGTTATTAATGTGCTAAAAGTAGTTATAAAATAAATAACTAAAATTATACTAATCTAGACACTAAGTAATACTCTAGACTCTTAAACTTAACTTAAACTACTAACCGGCAAGTGAACCGGTCGACTCTAGTACAGCTAAGTAAGTCCGGATATCAAACCCACGAGACTCTTTAAATTACGAAACTAGCAAATTAGACTCAACTACAAGACACGACTATTTATTAATAATATTTGAGGGGGATTTTAAAACTAATTAATTAAAACTCTAATAATAATTAACTAATGATTACTTTAATTTAACTATTAATAAACTAATTAATATAATAATAAAACAAACCCTAATTATTATAATAATACTAAAACATAATCATTACTTATTAGTTAATCAATAATACTTAAACCTTAATTAGTTTTAACTAATAAACAATTTAGAAAACTTGGATTAATTCAGATGATTAAAATAACTACCCAGGCCGGAATCCCCAAAGTTACGGTTATTAGTTTAAATGGAAAAACGCAAGTTATGGAACCGGTATCATAAGATAGACCCTTGACAGAAAACCCGAACAGGACCCTTGAACTTCAAGAAGACGCCTATGGATTTCTAACAAGTTTTAAGACTCACCAATTTTATATTAAACTTCCTTACGGTTATTTAATTGCTTATGTCTAAGTATATTTTATGACGAAAACCTACCTTACAGCGCAGAAATCAAAAGATAGCAAAGCAAACCTAATTAATTTAATAGACTAAGCTGACAATCAAACCTAGACGGACTCCTTACGAAGAACTAAATCTAGCAATCCCGACAAGCAAAGATCTATTAATAGCCTATCACTTTACATCTTTTTATACTAGCAGCTCACTTTTATTTGTTTAATTGATTTTATTTTTTCTATGATCTTAATTGATATCAATCATAAACTAGTCAAGAACACACAGTAAATGACCTAACAAAACCCTATCCTATGAAACAATCAACAAGGGCAATGTGAAACAATAAATTCAAGTAAACAAAACCAAGCAATCATACGCATCAACTTAATAAAATTCAACCGTTTACTTAGAACATAATATCCATAACGAAACGAAAATCCAAATAAAATCAAACCGAACTAATGGTTCATCACGACCTAGGCAGTCTATGGAATTTAGCCTAGCATATTAAAATCTAAATCAAACAAAACAAATAATAACGAAAACATGGTGAAAATATAAGAAACGGGGAATCGAATATGATAAAACCCTTAAACTCGAACGTGAACGTGTAGCTCTTCACCGGATGTCCTCTTACCTTCAAAATCACCAACAAACTCGTAAAATAGCTCCAAGAACTCCCCAAAATCGGCTGGTGGCTTTCAGGTTATGTCAGGTTTAAGTTAATGGTGTTTAAATAGCGAAAACAAGGCCCGACAATAAGCAAAAACGAATTAAAAACCCATCAGCAGCCCCTAGGCGCCGCGCTAAGGGCATTTAGCCTTCCCCCTTCGCGCGGCGCGGCTTGCTTCTCCAAGGGGCCGGTCAGACCGGCCCGGTCTGACCGGTTCTCTGTTCTGGTTCTTCCTGACGCGTTCCGGATCTCCGTTTCGACTCGTTTTTCGCCCTTTTTAATCACGATCAAATCTCGGAACCTACGAAACATAAAAACGTTAGTAGTATATGAATCTTGACTTAAAACGAACAAAAACAATTAAAATATTAAATAAAATAAAAAAGAGAAACATAAACGTTTAGCATTATATCAAATATCCCACACTTATTCTTTTTTCGTCCTTGAAAAAGTTTGACGCAGTTGGATCAGAATCAGAAAATTATTGTTACATGTAGGGCTTACATGTAGTGTGTCCCTTATGGTCCGTTTCTTAATGGTAATGAGACGCGAGCAAGGGGACCCCACATGGCTAACAACGTGAATGATCAAGTATGTAGTGAATTTTGTACTTTTGTACTCTTGTGATCATGTTTATAGACTTATAAGGGTTTGCTCTTTTTGGCTTTATTTAAATATTCACAACCCCACTTAGGAACTGTGAATACCCAGATGAACAGTCGGCATACAGACCTATGGTCTCCGGACCCGAAGCATCCCATCAATACAAGATTTAAGGTTATAAAACCATACGCCAATGAGGTGTAAAACACTAAACTAGCAGTTTTAAGATTTATATCACAGGCTACACGACATACTCTAACGTTAAACCTACCCAAGCATCATATGATAACATATTCAGATTTTTAAAATTTATGACATTTCCACTTTTCATACCAATTATTGAGGCTTGAGTATGGCCCGACCTTTCATTACTTATTTTCCACGGACAAAACGCTTTACCCACAAAAGATTTCCGATTTAACCATTTTATCAAATTTGCCCTTTCATTTTCAAGGCTGAGCCTACCGACACATCCCAAGTTAAGTGCGCTTTCTTTTATTTATCTCATATTATTAGTAGTTTGAAAAATCGATTTCCGATAAATTCATCATCTCCCACTTTAACGCAACAAAAACTAGACTCAAGGGACATTTTTAAAACATTTTATTATTATTATTATTATTAATTATTATTATTATTTTTTTTAAACCAAATACGAAAACAAAAAAAAAACTAAAATTAGTTAAAACAATTGTGTCCCATCCCCACACTTATATTTTGCATTGTCCTCAATGAGGGCACGGGAAACATGACTCGAAAATATTTAAAACAAAACTAAAAATATAAAAATAAAAAGCAAAAACCTAAAAAAAATAAAAACAAAGACATAAAAATAAAATCATAAAAATATAAAAACAAAGTACAATGGAAAAGACTTAGCTGGTAACATGCGAGACTGTCAATGTGCCAGTCTATTTCCATAGGTGCTCTCCTCACCGACCGCTCAACATGAAAGGGTAACTCATTCTCTCTTTCTGAACGGACACGGCCTCTCCTCTCGACAAACCTAAGTAACATCAAACATAAAATCTAAAATTAAAGGTTACTTATAAAGTTCAAGCATCCACCAACTTCCAACCCGCCAACCCAACCAAAAAGTCTAAAATAATATCCGTACAGACCAAATAAAAACAAAAACATCATAAAAAAATAAAATAAAAACATCACAAAACATAAACTCCTATGTCAGCTCGTCAACTCAATCCTCGTCTTCTTCCTCCTCCGACTCCGACTCCTGCTCAAGAATACGGTATTGCTCAGCATTATCAATTTCTGGGTAACCCGTCCTATAAAAAGGTACTTCATGACCATAACCCGAACCACCCGGGGCACTCGACCGGCTCGGACCCGAAGCATCCGGCTGACGAAGAGAAGCAGGCAACCCAATCCTCAGCTCAATCATCATATATCTCATATGCTCATCCTGCCTCCGCTGGTTCGCCTCTATCATCTGTCTCAACTCGTCCCGGTTCTCGGTCACATAACCCCTGATCTGATCAAAACCGGACTCCATCCGGGCATATAACAAATCTAAAGTAATATCCTCGGGGCGAGGCTCTCTGACCGGGAACTGAACACCCGGCCTCTCTGATCTGTGAAGCGGCCTTGGTGACGGGACGGTAAGCCGGCTCTCATAGCCACAGCAGCCGCGGTCCTCACCGGTGGATTAATCTGTGGGCCCGTCTTGACATCCTCCCACTCTAACAGATCGGACCCCTTCAAAATTCCAGCATTCCTCAAATCCTTAACCTCCAAAAACTCCCTAACGGGTCCCTCTGTCAAAATATCCGGTTTAAACCTATCAAACACACCCAAATATCTAGCAATCCGTGTAACGTATGGGCCCATATCCAACCTTGACCTATTTTTTGTTCCCCCACGTCTCTTCCGATGAAACGACCACGCCAAAAGACTCGCGTAGTTTATCGGAACCTTCTCAACCATCGCCATCAAACAGAAAATATCCAACCAATTTACCTTATTGTCGCCCGAACCCCGACCAATCAAAGTATTAACCAAAACTCGGTGGATAAACCGAAGCACGGGATCTCGAATATCCGACGCCACATTCGCTCCCAGAAACGAACAAATAGAAATTTTGTTCCAAAAAGTGACCAACTCGTCCGAACCAATACTCACATCATGCTTATTCAAAAACGCACCCCTTAGACCCGTCACAAACCCCGGTTCTCTCACCTCCGCATCCGTATAAAAGCCACTAGCTACCGCGAACTGTGCGATAGTCATATTGTACAATTGTTGACCCAAAGCAAACGACACTGCATCTGACTGAGCAATATTACCATCTTTATATTTAAACGTGCTCAAAAACTCAAGTGTCAGCTCGTGGTACTGTGGTTCGTTTAAATCTAACATCGCCCTAAACTTTGAGCCCAATAACTCTTCAATGTGCTCTTTTTGACCAATCGAACCCACTAACTCCCAATTTATCATTTTGAATGTGAGAAGATCCGAGTTAACTAACTTACGTAATTGATCGTACTCGGGCGAATTAACATCAAACTTAAGGTTGATGCTCGATCACCCGAGCCCTCGGGTCTATGAAAATGACCGGTTCCGGCTCGCCACGTGGTTGCGCGGTCGGATCTCGTTTCCTTTTACCCGCCACTTTAGACATCTAAACACATTGAAACAAGCAAACAAACATGGGAGTAAGTAAATAAAAACTAAAAAGAATAAAACAAAATATTTTTTTAATTTTCAGATTTATATATATATATATATTAAATCAAAACTGAAAATAAAATAAATTTTGGAAGTTCGGGTTACAAAATATTTTAAACCGACTCATTTAGATGAAAAACAAGTAGGTGCGAGTGGTTTAAATATTTGCTTAAAAGCTAACGGATAACCAACTTGTTAAGACTTTTACTAGTTTATAAATCCGAAAATAATCACACCGACTCAACAAACATCACCTCCTCCTAGCACTTTAATTGTCCCAATTAAACCCAAGTGCCAAAACCCGCAAAATTGAGTCGAAAACGAGCGAAAACACCACTTTGGTAAAATATATATATTGCTTAAAACTTGTTTTCCGGCTCGTATTTAACTACTAAAACACTAAAATTCAACATCTCAAACCAAAATCCAACGCAAGATACACTCGTTTAAACCCCAAACCGATAACCCGACTGCAACCGAAAACAAAGTTTCAACATATTCCAACCTAACAACCGTACCCAAAAATCAAAACAAAACTGCCAGCCCTTCAACCGCACCCAATAATCTAACTTAAACATCTTACTTGAACAAAACCTAACCACAAAGTTTGTAAAATCTAAGCTAAAACTAACACTAATAAAGTACAAAGATTACAAAAATTACAAGAAACCATACCTTTGATAGTGAAAACCCGAATGAACTTGCAAATAATTAAGAACTAAAGTGTGTGCAAGTGAGAGATTTAGTGAGCTATGCATGTTGGTAGAAGTTATAATAAGTCATATATGTCTTTAGTGGATTATACGTGTTAAGAAAAATCTTTTAATAGACATGTCGCAATAGCCAGGGCATATTATGTTTGAAACATATGCAAATAAATAAAATACTCTTTTGTATTTTATAGATATATCGTATTAAACTGTAACGAGTCATATTAGATAGCAAAAAAAAAAAAATAAGGATCCATAACGGGTCACTTTATCAAGGTTGGCCACCATTAATCTGCACTCCTATGCTTAGCCATAATTCACTCATTAAGTATTAGGCTATGAGCTATACATTCACTTCTTTTTAACTCAATGTAGGTGTTCCATCACCCACTTTACCCCTTTTCTCTCTATCTCATCATAAGAAAGTGGGATAGCCTTGCTTAACTCCCCTCAATTTAATTTTAAAGTAATTTTTAAATTGCTGTGTGTTTGTGTAGAGGATTTAAAAGCCTGTGTATTAACACTTTAACCTATCTTGCCTTTAACACCCGTTAACCCATGAAGGGAGTATTTTCCCATTATTTAACCTTTGTCAAATTAACAATAATGCCATGAATGTTAAGATATACATAGGGTCTTAGACTTCACTAATTAAAGTTAAATCTAGTCGTTCATAGTAAATCTTCAAACATTAGAGAGAAAAAAACTATTCGATTAACAAACCAAAACCAATATATTAAGTGTGTGAAAACACGCTAAGCTACTTCAAGCTCGACAAGGATTGAGCTCCACATCATTTAATTAAACTATTAAAGAAGTAAAAAAAGTAATTTACCTATAAGCTAAAACTGTAAAAAGTTTATAATTCCCTTATTTGTGAACATGTCTTATGAAAACCATTAAGATAATAAAGGCTAGAAATTTAAAATGGATTCATGTAGGCTATTATAATTTATTAATAAATTATTTACAAATTCAAAATTTAAATGTGCATACATAAATGATATATTAACTAATACAAAATGAATTTAAATTAAAAAATATTAAATTTTTATATTTTAATAAAAAAGGTAAAATAAATATATGCATAAATGTTTATTTATTTAATTTTTCGAATTAAATTGATTATTTATAAGATAAAGTTTCAAATAAGTAAATTTTTTTTGAACGGCGAATTTCACAGTTAAGTTAGACCGCAACTCCTTAATGAGGAGCCCCACCACCCCACTAAGGCCGAACTATGTTGTCTTAACCGGGCCCACGCTAGCATCCGAGTTTGGCTTGACGTTCCCCGAGAAAATTTCAAGCCATCTGTCACTATACAGATGTTGTACCCTGCACAAGAGAAGCCTCTCTGGAGTAAATATACTGTAATAGAAAACTCGGGGGGTTTCAAGATTTGAACCTGACCCCTCAAAGAGGGTAATCACTTATCCATCATTAGCATAACCACTCCATCAGAGGTGGAGGGTTTTCAAATAAGTAAATAATCTTAATTTATCGAGACATCTTTATGCCTATTGTTATATAAAAAAATCAAGCAAGCTTACAATTTAGAAGCACATGATCTAGAGTGTCCATTACAAGTGCACTTATTACCCAAAAATTAAACATCTGAACAGTATCGACAAACATATAACTTATAATTACGTGATCTTGATGTCTATCATATCTATCATATTATGTGTTTTTTAACTTGTGACTCTTTATAATGAGAGAAAACTATGTTGAATTCTCTGTCTCATTTTAGGTGTCGGCTAGGTTTGTTACGGTACAAGAACTAAACCCAACGCATAATTTCGTTAAATTGACATGTATAAAACAAGAACATGGATGTTGTGACAACAAGTTGACGCCAATTTGGTCGGTATCGGTTATGCTCGTTACGATACCAGAACTAAACATGAAAAATAATTTCGTCGTCTGCTAGGTTCGTTATGTTAAAGACATGTACTTTTTTTTGATAAAAGTACAATCAAAACTTAAAAAGAAAAAAACTATATTTTGAATGGTAAAAAGAAAATAATCGATTACTATATCATGCATCTACACTCTTTTTTTATTTCGTTTTTTACGCCAACCAACTTATAGATGCATGATATGATAATCACATAAGTACTTTGTTTAAATGAAGAAAGCAATACCAAAGCACCAACATGTCAAATTTGATTAAGGAAAGATTTTAATAAGTTTAAACTTTATATTTTTTCCAAAAAAAACATTGGAATTACAGAAAACACAGGATGTGTTCCTCCTCTTAGACGGTTTAACCTAAAATTATCTGGCGCCAAAAAAACTAATTGAAGCCGAACACGAAAAATAACAGGGCCTAGTGGCTAGGGTTCAATCTTTCACAACCTCCATTAGCCACACTTGTCTCCTCCCCTGCACTAGTAAGCTTAACTACAGTTTAATGAATATCAAATGCTTAATTTAGGGTTCCATAAGTTTTAACATATCCACACACAGAAGCAATTGTCTACCACATTCACAAACAACAACCGGTCAGTGCGATTAACGAAAAGGTAAGAATTCCTATGTTTCATTTTACTCAGTACCATTACAAAAAGGATGATTTTGTTGTTCTGTTTGAGGTTTAAAGTAGAGATGTTTGTCTTGAAATTTAAAATATTATGAATTTTCATTGTAAAGTAGATTTTTTTTGGATTTGATTGTGATATGGTTTGTGACTAGGGTCTCATATAATACATGATGCAAGTAATTTGCTTTAATTGGCATTCTCCTATTGATGTTGTTAATGACGTCATGGAGAAGTAATTCAAGATTTTAAGTAATAGTTGATTGTTAATGCTGAGGCAGTCAAGGAAGGGTTTGTCCCAATTATATATGATGCAAGAAATTTGTCAATGCTAATGTTTCACCATCTTTTCTCTGAGTTTGTATAAAAAGTTTTAAAGTATTAACTTCTAGATGTAAAGGTACTCATTGTGTTAATCTAATTTCAAACTTCTTAGTTTATGAATAGGTTAATTGCTCAAATGGAATGAGACTTATGTTATTTTCTTGATGTATAATATGCAGATTGGTCATATGTAATTTAAAGGTATTGTTGCAGACCATTAAAGAGAGGAATCAAGGACACGTTAACCCTGAAGTTAGTTCATTTTTTATCATCTTTTTATTGTGTAGACTCTAATGGTTGTCCTAACTAATTAGGGGTGTCCAAAATACCCGAACCCAATTAACCCGACCCGACCCGACCAGACCCCGAATAAGCTAATTAGGGTCGGGTTAAGTAGGGTAAACAAGTATTAATCGGGTTATTTGGGTTAACCCGATTAACCTGAATAGTAATAGGGAAAAAATCGGGTTTGGGTTAACCCGAATAACCCGATTATCTTATACTAATACTTATACTAATATATAGGGAAAAAATCGGGTTTGGGTTAACCCGAATAACCCGATTATCTTATACTAGTACTTATACTAATATATAAGGATTGATGCCCAAAACTCAATTCCACCAACGAATTCTATTTATGATCTCATGCTAATGTTCAGTACTACTATATTTGATACGCTATAACGTGATTCTTTGACAAACAATTGTATTATAAACTCATCCAGACATTCCCAATGACATTACAAACATAGTTGGATTCAATAAAATGTCATTTGAAGCAAATGATATACCTGGGTTATCTCAGTTAGGTAATTGTATATATTAAAATTAACCTCAAAATATAGAGTAACCCAACCCTACTAACCCGAATCGGTTTGGTCAATTCTGGTCAAAACCGGTTTGGCGAGAAACCGGTTCAGGTTGGAAACAAATTTTAGGAGGGAATTACTCGACCATATATGAACCGACTAGTGTCGGGTTGAAATTGGTTGCAATGCACGAGAATACGAACTACTCTACAAACCATCGGGTAGGGACGGTTTGGGTCAAACCGGTTTTAGTGTGATATCGGGCCGGGTCAGAAACCTGTTTTCTTGTCTCAACCAATTAGAGTTACTTAGATTTAGTTGGTGAAATTGGTTTCTACTTATTATTTTTACCATTTCTAATGTTAAAAATAGGTTGGTTGTATGATTTGGTTTGCTAATGTTCAGTTCATTAACATATCCATGCTGCTGACTTTTAAGTCACATATCTGTTTTAATGGAGATATTAATTTCAACTTCAATAATACATATAAAAAAATATTGTATTCTATTTCTTTTCACGAAAATGCAAATTATAATATATTTCAACAATGGAAACCAAATATTAAATTTAACAAATATTATAGTAAAAAAAGTGAGCTGCCAGTTAGGGGTGTAAATAAGTTGAGTCAAGCTAAAGCTCAACTTCGGCTTATTTTGACTAATTAGTGCTCGAGCTTCTGCTTGTTTCGAGTTCGACTTGAGAGTTGTTTTTTCAATCTCGAACTTGGGCTCGACTCATTTTTTATTTGTTATGTAATTTATTAATAGATAGATTTCAAAAAAGATATTGGGTCATCTCAGTTAGGTATAATAAAATTTAATCTTAAAATATAGATTAACTCGATTAACCCGACCCGACTAACCTGAAACCCGATTGAAACCTGAACCCGACAAACCCGAACCTTAATAGGGTCGGGTTGCGGGTTAGTTTTTTCTTTTGCAAAACCCGATTAACCCAAAACCCGACCGGGTTGACCCGATTAACACCCCTAGTCCTAATCAACCTGCTTAATAAATGTTTTTAAATTTCTAATGACAATGTTTATCTTTTATTATTGTTTCGTTTTTTTTTTTATTTTGTGTTGAATCTTACCCGACACGAACCGTCAAAACGACCCGAAAAATTATATTTCCGGTTTTTTTGTTGCAGTTATTAAGTGTATTTATGATCTTTAAAGTTACCAATCATTTGTCACATAATGTTGCAGGATGGCTCAGAAATTGTTGCGATGATTAAAGAGTTATTGGAAACTCAGATATGACCCGTTGAGGATGATGGCGGGGACATCGAGTACATAGGATTTGATACGTATGCTTCTTTGATACTCTGGTTATTGTATATTTAACTTAAATATATATGATATCGTCTATTTAACACTTTTAAGTTTGATAGATAATCTGGAGTTGTGAAGCTAAAAATGCAAGGAGCATGTAGCGGTTGCCGAAGCTCATCTGTCACTTTGAAATCAGGAATTGAAAATATGCTTATGCATTATGTGCCAGAGGTAGTTGTTATTAATATTTGCTGCTTGTTTTCTTGTTTAGCTTTTGACCCGTTTGACCTTTTGACACATTTTTTTGCAGGTTAAAGTAGTGGAATATGAATTTGAGGCTGAAAACCACCAATAAAACTCAGGTCAGTTTTCAATTTCTTATACTTATACCATGTATCACATCTTTAACTAAATCTCATTTCCCCTAAATCAATTCACAGAAGTTAGGTTTCTGAGTGCGGAAATCGACGATTGGTCAAGCATTTGGCTCCGATAATTTGAATTTGGCAGTTCCTAAGGTACGTACAGTTGATCTACGATTTGATATTTTTTTTCAACTGCTATTGATCTTTTTTTCTTTCTTTTCCAATGTGAATTATGCAGAGATTTGATCAAACCGATGTTATAAGGTAGTTTTAGAACCTGATTTCTTCATTAAACCTAATATGGAATTCAATTTATGTTTTTGGTTATTGATTTATTCTTCTATAGGTCGTTGGGTTTCAACTTCTTCAGTTCCAAAATCAATTTTAATTAAGGTAACTCTAAATATTTTATCATTTTTAAATGATTGTGCCTCAAGGACAACCTTCTTTTCTCTGTTTTGTGTTTTTTGTTGAAAGATCTGATCTTTTTTCTGGTTCTGCTCAAGGGCCATAACTGTCATTTTTGAGTTAACGGGTCCGAATTTCAATTTTCATTTTCAGTGAACGGACAAAGTTATCAATGTTTGGTTCTTCATGGTACCAAATATAGTAACAGACCTTACATTTTAATTCCCGATTCCGACATCACAATAACATGATAACACGTTCTATATACTTTCCAAATTGTAGATCTTTACAGATGATAATCTAAGGACGACATGCTTTTTTATTCGTGTACGGGTTAATCGGGATTGTGTATTTTAGACACCCATATATATATATATGTATATGTATGCTTATAATGTGTTATTCGATGCTTTTAGTGTCTTCTTTTCTAACTAATTGTCCAAATTTGCAATTACCGGAGACTATTTGTGTCCATTTTGTTTGCTGAGATGTGCAAGTTCTAAGGTAGTATATGGTTTTGACTTAATTTCAGTATCATTTTTTAGTATGCATTTAATATTTGTGTCCCATAGATCATAAGGCACATGCACCGATCAGCCGGTGTCCCGATGATTGAGTGCTATGTGCCTTATGTCCAAGGCTTGATGCAAAACTACTATCGAGCCGGGGGTCTCACCGAAAGCAGCCTCTCTATCCTTATAGGGTAGAGGTAAGGCTGTCTACATCTTACCCTCCTCAGACCCTACCATAGCTTTGCTATTGGTGGGATATACTGAGTACGATGATGATGATGATTTAATATTTGTGTCATGTGATCATTTTCTGGTTATCTTGATGTCTTTAGGGTCTCAAATTTCACTTAACCTCATCTCATGATCTATTTCGTTTTGATTAGGTTGGTAACTTACATAAATCTTTTATTATTTTGTTGTTATTTTTAACCAGAATATTTATCACCATTCTTCTGTTATTATGTGTAGGTAAATGAAGTGTATTGGTGAATGCTGATGAATCTAATTCTGAGGTAAGATTCAGATTATCACCCATATATTGCTTTTATAGATTGCTCATAGTCTCTTTTATTTATTACACTTAAAATAATTTAACTGTTTACTTTTGTTTGTGGACACCACATGTTCATGTTTTTTATTTATGTGCACACTTAAAATATTGCTTTTAAAGATTGCTCATAGTCTCTTTTATTTATTACACTTAAAATATTTTTAGTATGCTTACAGGTTCTTGCCAACTTCTTGTCCACTCCACTGGCCAATGGTATAGACGGGGATGCTGGATGGACTTAGGTTGCCTTTGATTTGGATCCATCCGTGGTTAAGGTCGGTTACCACTAGTTAATTAGACTGAGATTGTTATTGGTAACAAACTGAAAAAAAGCGTTTAATTATTTTTTCTCTCTATCTGAGCAGGCGTCTAGTAAACTTGGTTTCCCAGTGGGGATGGATCGCGTGCTGCTGTTTTGCAGTCTGCTGGTATTTCTTCTCCAAAAGCTGTCATGGTCATGTATGAAGGAAGACAGAGGGTGGCTGAAGTTGTTGAAAGGATCCGCCTTGCGTTCCCTGCAGTAACTATTTCTCTCCCTCAAACATAAGATAATAAACCTTGTTTAATGTTTCTGATAGAAGCTGGTTTATAGGTACCTATATATGATCGCGCTCAGGACATTCCGCATCTCTTAGATCTTAAGGAGGCAGGGGCAACCAATGCTATTCTAGAAAATGCAGAGGTATTATTATTATTATTATTATTATTATTATTATTATGACATGAACACCAATTTGATGAAGCTTTAAATTCTGATTGGTTGGAAGTGCAGACAAGTTTGCAGCTTGGATCAAAGCTTCTGAAAGGGTTAGGTGTAATGACTGATGATGTAAACATTTGTAAGTCAACTTGTTGGACTCAATGGAGTTGCAAGCTTAAACAATTGCTGTATCCAAGGAACTGAGCCCTGATGTTATGGAGTCACTACAGGTGTTTCTATCATTATAGTTTCTATGCTATACTATGAGTGAGATTTTACTGAGTATGCTTGTTTGTTTGTTATAGGTGAGAGTTGGGGATTTGGTAACAAGAAGAAAATCCGGAGCAGCACTGCCACGCAAGGAAGAATCTGTGAGAATCAGCCAAGCGGTGGCGGACCCAGAAACTTTTTTTATGGGGGGTAAAGTTTTTTTAGGAGCCGGTTGTTATGCTTAACGGTAAGCAAATCCAGGGTCGGGGTGGGGCGGGTCAAGTCAAATAAATAAAATAATAAAACTAAGTTAAATTTCAAGTACATAGTAACACTATATTATTCGTCATTAGATATCAATGAAAGAAATACAATATCCATACATTACTCTCTACAATTTCTTATATTTTAAAAGTTGTTAATTACAATATAGCAAATACAACTAACATATATAAACTATTAGTTAACAAATACACACCAACACACATAAAATATATATTTATTCATTTAAATGATTATTGAACTTAGTTTATAAAATGATAAAAGTGTTTATAATAATCGGTTTAAATGGCTAGAGAACCATTAGTGAATGAATTTAGTTTTTTTTTAAGAATAATGAAAATGTATAAAACATTTATATAAACTATAAAATTTGTTTAAATAAAATAAAGAATAATCTTAGTAAGATATAACTAAAAAACAAAATCAAATTGTCGTTATTAAATTAAATTTAAATCCGATTAATAAATAAAAATCGTTAAAAGAGAATAATAAGTTTCAAATTTTACAATATGCAAAGGGCAAATTATAGAAATTAGATTTTCTTTTGAAAGGCTCACATAAATTTAATTGAGTGTGCTTTTTTTAATTTTTACTTTTCTTTCGTGAGAAGAAAGAAGTATTGTTAAATGAAAGAAATTAAAAGTATATGTCAACAGTCAACTCCAATTTTCTCGCTCTTCTCCAATTTTTAAACTCTTTTTTCTTCTTCTTCCTCCTCCTCCTTTTACAATTAAACCTAACACAATTGCAGACATTAATTGGCTAGAAACACTCTAAAATTTGTAAAGTTTGTTTCTATTTTCTCCCGGATCCTCCAGTAATTCTGCTAACGGGGGGCGGTGTCAAAATTTCATGGGGGTGGTTCAAATAAATCACATATATACTTAAAGATGATAAAATTTTAAGGTGGGCGGACGCCCCCTTCTTCACACTATAGGTCCGCCCCTGCAGCCAAGCGGAGAGAGACCGCATCTTAATGACACAAGAACAAACAAATCCCAAGCCCCTGCCCCAGTCCGGTAGCGAGGATGGGAGAGGCATGTTATATTGCGAACTTGATACGGACAACAATGTTCCAAAAAATGCGTTGAGAATATAAGTTAAAAATTGAGCGTTTCCAACACCTGGACGCAGATAAAAAAAGCCGAATGGGATACTATTCGTAGTCTGTAGATGAAGCATAGCAATTAATACCAATGCAAAAATCATATGATAAAGATTATGTTTAGAAGCCCTTGAAGAAATAATGTCCGTTTAGAAAGAAGCGCTATAACTTTGTTGTTTGCATGTTATTTTAAGGAAATTTTCTAATCTTGTGGACGAAAGTTGATGGATATGACATTGTCATTAAATGTAGATTTTCATTTTCAATATTTAGCTTGCTTATTTACAATTTCTACATCTTACTTACAATCATGTTAATAGATGCAACAACTATAGTCATCAAGTAACCGATGACCAAAATGGAACATATTTCATTAGTGAGTTCACTCTTCCACTTTATCAAACGGTTTTTATTTGTATGTCTTAAACTTTTGCTTATGTGCTATTCGATCCTGTTGTATGTTAAACATAATTAAACTCATTTTTTTTTCTATCAAATCCCGTGTATCGCACGTGTTTATAACCTAATAAATAAATAAATAAAATTGTGTGGCTTGCTAAACACTTAAACCATTACCGTTTTGATGGAGAAGTTAGTGAGAGTCCTTATACTTACATGACAGTTCTGTTTTCACTTTTTACTTAAACTACTACACTCAGTCTTAAAGAAATGAGTAATAGTCATTTAAAGTGTATTTTTAGCATATAAACCTAAATAATATCATTGTGGTAATTGTTTCATGTTATGTTTTTATTATTATGAGAAAGCGGGGAAGGATGTGATAAAAGATGAAAACAAAACGTTTTGTACCAGACATATGGAGTACAGAAAAAACTGGATCAAAAGTGTATCTTTTAATAGGCTAAGTATACCCATATTTAGATATATTAAGTAAAACTTTCTTCAATGCAACATGGATTAGAAGTTTTATACTTATTGTTGATGAAGTAGAACCAACAGAAGCAAGTAAGAAGAAAAAGAAGAGTTTGACATATTAATTAAGTATTAGAGAGATCATGGAGAGATTTTGATGAAGAAATCATATACTTTCATTCAATGTACGTACGTTAACAATTTAAATACATGAACAAATATACACAAATAGTTGAGAAGATACAGGAGAATAACTAGGAGTCTACAACACATATTAACTAATTTGAAATAATTAAAATGTACATGAGATTGAGGAGGGAGATCATGTTTTCTGCCGTTGATGCTTTGCTAAATAATTAATACATGTAAAGTTTGAATCTTTATTTATAAAATAGGTTGCGCATATGAAAAGAGAGTTTTTGGGTGGAAAATGTATTTACAATGATTTATGAAGTTGGATATTTCTCTGTTATTCTAGTATAGCATTCTTAACCCATCCCCTAAAGTTCACGATATGAGAAGATAATTTTTCTAGGTTGGAGGTCAAATTATAAATTCTTCTTCCTGACTATCATCAACAAAGAGAGGTTATCTTGCTATACCAGAATGTTCTACCACTTGTTTGCAGAGTCATAAGGCCAGTTGAAAATTGCAAATATTGAGGAGTTGAATATACCCAAGACAAAATATCAGTCTTGAATAAGATTGTAAGATTGCGAAAAAGATCTTTGCGATGGATCTTTAGTCGTTGATACTTCCTATCAAATGGTATAATTTGATTAACATAATTTGAGATTGAAAATTAGTCACTGATCATTTCCTACATTAAAAGGCATTTAAGACTGAATATCAGTTTTGAATTCATCATGTTTTGTTGAAAGTAATAAGGACTGATATTCAGTCCTATACATTCCCTCATAAATTAATAGAGACTAAAAATTAGTCTTTAAGAAAATTTCCCCATTAATCCATTACAGAGAAATATATTTGAGATTGAAATTTAGTCTTTAATAAGGTGTCTAAATATTAGCGAGTGATTATTAGTCACTAAAATATGTTGTGTAAAAATCAGTCCCTAATGCATCAACAACTAAAAAAAAGTCCCAAATACCAAGTATTTGAGACTAAAACACAAGTCCTTAATAGTTTAGTCCTAGTCTCTAATATGTTCCTTCTAGGTTGGAGACTCATTATCAGTCACCATACATTTAAGTAATTTTTTAGTACATATTTGAGACTGAAATTCAGCCGTTAATAAATTTTCACAACAACCTTATATTTCCTAAACACATTTGGGACTGAAATTTAGTCTTAGATAAGGTGTCAAAGTATTGGCAACTGATTATCAGTCACTAACATCAGGATATAAAACCCAGTCCCTAATATTATCAGTGACTGATAAAGCAGTCCTAGATACCATGTATTCGAGACTGATATATTAGTCCCTGAAAATTTAGTCCTTGATGGCCACTTTTCTTGCAGTGGTGGCGGAGCCACACTATCACCACCGGGTTCGGCCGAACCCGGTCCTTTTTCGGTTTTATATATAACATATAGTGTTGAATTAACGATTGAACCCATTCTTTTTCTGCGTGCGAACCCATTATCGTTTTAAAAAAGTATATTCAAACCCATTAATAATAAATAGTTTAGTTAGTTAACAAATAAAAACATCAGCCATCGACTCAACAACCGATCAACTTTTTTCTTCGTCGTTCGCCTCAAGGTTTCAACCATCGCCAACACCCAATACCTGTTGGTCTATCGTTTGAGAAGTGTTTTTCTTCAATGAAGCATGTGAAGTCGTATTTGCATAACCATTTGAGTGACAATTATATAAATGATGCTTGTATTTTTTGTATTGAGAATATGTTCTTTTTCAAAGTCGCGATTGAAGATATTTTTCAAATCATGAAAACACGTAAGGACAAATTATAATATGCAATATCTTTATATTTAATGACTTTGTATTTTATTTAATATTAACGATATATTTTTGTTATGATAGTGATATTGCATTTTATCTATCTAACCGAATGATCAACCCGACCCGACCCGTCCTATTCAGGCGCGAAACTTGACACCGGAAAAAAAAATCAAGCATCAAAATTCCGAATTCATTGGAAAAAGTTTCTGGCTCCGCTAGTGAATGTTGTTCAAATAAGAAATGATAAGTTGATTTGTAACATTATTAATGAACTCAAATATTAAGTTAGAAGCTTAAAATTGGTTTAAATGTGTCTTGTGAGATTATGTGATCAAATCTGGAAGTTTGAATGAAATATGTGTTATAATATGTTTAATTAGTTCATAGGATGATTTGTGTAGATTTATTTGACTTATTTGACTTATCGGTAACTTTAATGGTCGAAAAATCGGCTTTTAAACGTGAACCGATACGACTATTAGGGACAATTTTAGAACATACCCTAAAGTTGTAAGATGCTCATATATAACATAATTTAATATATGGGAAAAGGACAAGATAACAAAACTTAGTCCAAAACGGTTCGTGTCGCGAAAACCGACACGACACGTTAAAAAGTTGCTACTTTAAGAAAATATTAACGAAAATAAAAATAATATATTTTTGCAAAGTAACTTATAATACTAGAAAAATACATATGTAACTAGTATTTTTCAAGATTAAACGTTACATTCTTATGTAACATCCCAATTTTCCCGTTCGGTTATAATAATAAAATATGATAGAATGAGTAGGCTTTTTAGATGGAATTAATTATGGACCAAAAGGGAAAGATGGGCCTTAAGTCCATGGGCTTAAGGGAGTATAAATACCCCTTAAACCCTAATCCTTTCCATCATTATCCATCTCTACACCATAGCCTACACCTTGATAAACACACACAAACATTATCCAAACCCCGAGTCAAGATCCGAAGGCGTAAACCTGAGAATGTTGGTGCTGGAACATCGAGACGAACCAAAACAACATCAAGACTAAACCGTACTCGTAAACCTACTCGTTTAAGGTACGTTTATATCAAGAACTTGTTCGTTTAAGTTCGGATTTAGCCTAACAATCATAGATCTGTTTTTGTATGGTAAAAACGAATCCAACAAAGCTAAACTTACTGAAATTGATTACAGTTTGATAGGCTAATTGTTAGTATGAAGACCCGTAACATATATGCCTAAATCGCACCCCATAAACATGAATATATGGACGAACAAAGGGTTAGGGTTTGTAGGCGCTGTAATTCCGAATCCATTGATACCTAAATCGTGTTATTTGGTTAAGAAACGTAGGTTTAATTGCAGATCTAAGATATGTTGACTATATGGTGTTCTTGACGATTTTGACTTTGACCTTTAAGTCAAAGTCTGGATAAGATGGGTGTGATTCATTAGGAGAAGATAACGAATCAATTAACCCAATTCGTTATGACAAGGTAACGAATTAGTTCACCAATTCGTTATGCCCCAATAACGAATCAGTCTCCCCAGTTCGTTATGATCAGATAACGAATCAAATGATTCGTTACCCACCCAATTCGTTAGGATAACGAATTAGGCCCGCGAACTAAGATAACGAACCAGACTAGCGAATCAGGTCATGAAAGGTGACGAACTAGATTAACGAATCAGCTAAAGAAGGATGACGAATTAGAATGAGACCTGGATAGAGAATTAAAGTGTGATCTGATAACGAATTACACTTAATTCGTTATAGAAAATGAGATGGCGAATTAGATAAATTCGACCCCAGCCAGGAGCTCTGCCCCTTGGACCCTGCTAGGGGCTGCGCCCCTAGAACCCCGTTGCCAGGGGAGCTGCCCCCGGACCCCCGTTCGTTGAGGGTAATAATTAAAATAGAAACGCGATATGGAAAACAATAGTAATCAATACGCATAATTGTTATACAGTTAGCCATGCACAACCAAAGAAAGGAGTAACCATTAATGGAAGAAGTAACCGAGTTCAGGTGAGTTTCTAGCCCCTTTTTCTTGTTATGTTTTCGGGTCTGTGTGCATACTCGATGTGATAGTTAATACACTTACCTTAAGTGGTAAGTGTATGCTTTGTATAATTCATGTATGATGGTTGCTTGACGGTTCGTGAACGATCTTCGGATATTGCATGTACCGCCAGCTGGTAGTTAA
Source organism: Bidens hawaiensis (assembly GCF_021521415.1). NCBI lineage: Eukaryota > Viridiplantae > Streptophyta > Magnoliopsida > Asterales > Asteraceae > Bidens > Bidens hawaiensis. The sequence continues at coordinate 149,881 of NW_027494368.1, forward strand.
AGATATGATTGATATATATGATGTATGAATGATGTATGTACGTTATGTTAGTAGTACGTGAACGATCTTCGGATATTGCACATACTGTCAGGTTATAAATAAGGATATGAATATTAAAAGTAATGTAAGAATGATTGTTTGTCGATGCGTGAACGATTTTCTGATATTGCATGTATTGCCAAGAATAGTGATTGTCTCCTTATATGGATATTAAATAATAAATTATGTATGGAGTTCCCTCTACGGATAATATATATAGTGTTCCTTGAATGGAAAGCGTAGTGTTCCTTTAATGGAAAGCATAGTGTTCCTTTAATGGAAAGCACAATGTTCCTTCTATGAAAATATATAGGATGTTCCTTCTATGGAAGTTTATAGAGTGTCCTTCTATGTAGAATTTATACAGAGTGTCTTTTTATGGAAAATATATAGCATGGGCAATAGCCACGGTACTTTTAATAAATATTAAGTGGCGTTCCTCTTATGGATATTTATACAAGGTTAAGATATTAATATGTATCTTCGGATATGCAAGTATATGTATGTAATTGTATGTATGGTATGAGGTAAGATTAACTAGAACTCACTCAGCGTAGCTGACTTTTAGTATGCACGCAAGTAAATGTGTTTAATGAGCTAGCATGAAGAGGACACATGGAATGTATTGAACGGTTGGCATCTGAAGATGGAAGAAATGATGTTCTAAATGTAATGTTTTATGTTATGCTTTAAGGAAAAGATTAATGTTTTGTATCGAATGATTAAAGTTAACGTTTCCGCGAAAGTTTTTAATTAACTCTGATATTTAGAACTGTGTTTATGAGTAAATCCAACGCTAAACTAGGGCTACCGGGAACGGGGCCTCACATTTTAAACGAAAAAACAAACGCTTCGTTTTTAAACCTGAAACCAACAAAATCGACCAAATCGAAAAAACCGACAAGATTCATTAAAAATAACAAATTAATATTTTCTTAAAAATTTCCAGCAACTGAAACTTTAATATTTTATTTTTTATATATTTGTTTAGCTATTTAAACAATAGTTTACGAAAACCGAACTATTCGTTAATTTAATAGGAAGATGTTTACTTGCTTATGTGCTTGTGTGAACATTAGATTAGGATTAATAAACTTAAAAGATTTTTATAAATTAAAACCAAGTTTTATTAACAAACACGTGTACTAATATAGGACACGAGATTTTGGAACGAAAGCTTTAAACCGTGAGTTTCTTTAAGAACCCCCTCGTTTTTAAATGGATTTGTTTAATTGTTTTATAAATGTTTTTGGGGGAAAAACATATTCTTTATTTATATATTGATTTCATCAACATTTTATTTTACAAACCGTGTTAAACACGGGATGAGTCTAGTTGCTAAATAACTGTTAACCCTAGAAAGGAGCAAATAAATATTGGTAGATCTATCGGGGTGACGCCCCCCACTTCTAATCGCGTTAGGTTAAAAGTGGGTATATTTTGAGTCTGGTACGTATCGAGTTATCAACTATGATAGTCATACGCATGTTGTATTCTTTGCTTGTCTACAACAGCACAATTTGTTTAAAAGATAAAATTTTATTGTTTTGTGATATAATGGCGATAGACCATTATACACGGGATTTATATGATTTTGTTGTGATGTAATCACGATAGATCGTTACACACGGGATTGATACTATTATATAATGACGAGAGATCATTTTATGGATTTTGATACATACATACATACATACATACATACATACATACATACATACATACATACATAGGGAATATTTTGATTGAAAAGGAAAACTCACCAACACAATGTGTTGACAAACGATTTTAATTGCTTTTCAGGTAAATGATGGATTCGTGGTGACCAAGGAAAAGAGGCGGGTCGTTTTTGAATATGGAGAATAATCTGGGATATGTAATAACCGTGTTTTATACAAGTGTAAACTTTAATAATAATAAAATTTCTTTGAAAAGTCAAACTTTGTTTATTATTATATTATACTTTATTATGATTGGCTATCGGCGTCTCTCACAACCCGAACGACTTGGTCAAAAGTCTTCCGCTGCCTAAGTAAGGTTTTTGGGGTGTGACAGACGTTACCATACTGGTGCAATATGTTTGCCCTCACTTTAACGGGAGTTGCCCGCGAGTGGTTCGAAAAGTTACTTGATGGGCAGATTCAGAGTTGGAATGATCTGCTGGCAAAGTTTTCACAACATTTTAGCCAACAAAAAACACATACGGAAGATCGTTCTAAAATTTTGGATGTGGTTTGGCGAGAGAATGAATCTGTGGAAGACTTTATCACTCGTTTTATTAATGAGAGTTTGAATATCGGTGGAATCAGTGAAGTTATGTTAAGAGGTGCCTTTAGGAAAATCGTCTGAAACAAATATTTGATTCGATGTCTGATAGGGCGTGATGGGATGCCTAAGACCTGGGACAAGATTATGTATGCCGCAAAGGTGTTTGCGGCAACATATAAGGTCTTTGGACGTGGCAATCCTAAACACACGGCTAAAGCCCTTTGCGGCAACATATAAGGTCTTTGGACGTGGCAATCCTAAACACACGGCTAAAGCGGGGTTTAGGAATACTCGGCCAAATAAAAAAAGGCAAGGATCTATTTGGTCACGCATTCAACCACTCGCAAAATCTTCTAAACAGCCTGATGCACGAACTTTGATTGGATAGAAGAGAAAAAAGATATGAGTTGCGGGCAAGATGGTCATAAGTGGACTCTTTTATCAAAGACTACGTCTGAAATATTGACAGCTGAGAATGTTGAGTTTAAGAAACCTCAACCCATAATCCGCAGGGAACATTTTAATCCAAACAAACAATGCTTGTTTCATAATGACATTGATCATCATACCGATGATTGTGTAAGTCTGTGGAAGGAAATTGAATCCGCAATTAATTCAGGCAAGTTGGAATACTTGTTGAAGAATGTAAGAAAGAGGGCACACAAACAACCCGCTCGGGTAGATCATGGTCCGCCAAAGAAGTGGGTAAAGGATTTGAACGTCCACATGATCCAAGGAGGAAAACTCTGCGTGTACAAGAGATCCGAGATTGAAGATGATGATTGGAAGGGTGAGCCAGAAGTTTTTCCAAAAGTAAAGGGTGGTCCTTGCATGAAATATGCTTTGATTATTACTGCATTTATCGGTCATTATCAATCTCAATATGTGTTTTTTTGACACGGGAAGTACATCATACAAAATGTATGAGCAATGCTTTTAACAACTTGATGAAGAAGATAAGGCTCAATTGAAACCTATTCATGCACCAGTATCATGTTTTGGTTATGAGGTTATGCATCCTCGAGGTGTAATTTCTTTTCCAGTTACTCTTAATGATGGTAAGGAACTGAGGATGTTGAGCTCTTGGTTCTTTGGCAAGGTCGAAACAGGTTGTGATTCTTGGCAGAGAGGCTATAGGTGATTTTAATGCTAATCCGTCTACTGCGCATGGCGTGGTAGGAGTCCCTACAAGGGCGGGTATGGAAATTATTCAAGTTAGGTGTAATTAGAGAATTAGTTACTTGAAAGCTTGGCTTATCTTCCTTAATCATATTATTCTCAATCATTTCATTCTCAGCAGCTTGGAACATCATCAAGCTTGAAAGTTGGGAAATTAGCCTTTTCTTTGATGAATTTGCTTGCAGTGTACCATTCTCCAAACAATAATGATAACAGCTTCTTGTTTAGATCAAAATATATTATTGCAAGGTCAATAATTCTGATTTCATTGACAATTGCAACAAACCTCTGCAAAACAGATTTCAATCTTTCTCCTTCTTTGAACTTGAATCTATCTAGCTGTTTCTTCAGTTTGTCTTTCTTTACGTCTTTAAGCTCAGTGTTTCCCTCGAACATTTCCATAATGGCATCAAACATATCCTTTGTAGTGGTGTGATGAGTCACACTAGTCAAATGTTCCCAAGATAGACCAAGTTTCATCATGGACAGTGCTCTATCATCTTTGTTTATCATCTGTCTTTCAACAGTTTAATTTTTGTTTATGCCATCAGGGACATATGGTCCATTTTTTTTTATTGAATTTCACATTTCCACATGATTATAACACAGTAGCCTCAAACAGAACATTCCACTTAATATAATTTTATGTTTTAACAATCTTGGAATTTTGTTAGTTGAAACCTCTTGATCATCCACTACTCCAGACATGTTTTTGGTATTTTGAAAAGGTTTCAGAAATGAAAAATTATTTAAAATTTAACAAACTTTTGAATAATGACCAAATCTGTGGATGAAATCCTCGGATCTGATGAATCTGGATGGATAATAATACGATCTAGACACAAAAGGAAAGAAATCAAAGTAAATTTGCGTAAATAACACTTTTAAACCTCAATAAAACAGTACATCTGATAAAAATGAAAAACAAGGCAGCTGACATCACAAATCAATGGAACAGTTGTCAGTTGATGTCACAAATCAATGGAACAGTTGTCAGCTGACGTCATTCTTCATCTTCAAAATCAACAGTTTTCAGCAACAAATCAGAAAAAGTTCTTCACAAATGCAGAGACACAAGCTCTGATACTACTTGTCAGGTCCCCGATTCACTCACTTAAACATACACTAATCAGTCTCGTAACCAACACAAACGGCGGTTACGAATACTGCTTTTGTACAGTATCAATGAATATTAAAGGCGGAATCAATAATACTCAAATTGTTGCTTAATGAACATAAATGTAACAAACACACAAATTAACTAAAAAGATTTCCATTAATACTGGGAAGGATACAATGAAAAACGATTAGGGTTTCTAGGTGGAATTTTTGTATTTGTGGCAGCTTTTCCGTATAAAGATATTCTTTTTAGGAAAGAGACAACCGTCAAATCACATTATTCGCTCTGTGTCCATTGTCATAGACGTGCCCTAAAGTTTCCTTAAATAGGCATGCCCTAACACCTTCTAGAAACCCTAATGATTTATTCTTAACATATTCAAACATATTACAAAGTATTACAAGTGTAAAGAGGTCTTCGAGTAAGCTTATAAGCTTTTGTCCTTGTCGAGCAAACCTTGTAACCATTAAGTGTGCTTGGAATAGTTCTCCGAGTAAGCTTTATTTAGAATATTTCAAGCATACTTCAATCTTCATGATAATATCAAACTTTGCTCGATATATATCCTACGAGCAAACTTGTTCTTCTTGGATCCTTTCTACCTTTTTGTCTTTATCTTATTTAAACAAGTTCAAGTGTGCTGGTGACACTGTAGCTTGCTTGAGGTTGAACCTTGCCTGATAAAAGTCCACTGTTTATTAATAAACCTTGCTCGATTTACAAAAATACTTGGTTTTAGCTTGGTTTAATCAAGAGTTTGTCCTAAAACAAACCTTGCTTGATTTGAATAACAACCTTGCTTGATGAAGTGTAGCTTGCTCGAACTAACACTTAGAAGACTTCAAGAAGATAACCTTGCTCGCAAAGAAAAATACCTTGCTTGAATAAGTTTAAGCTTGCACGAAGGCCTAAGTTTGCTCGGTTTCCATACTTAGCCATTTTCTGATGGAGTTGAGAAGATTCCAATCTTCCTTAGTCATTTTCTTATCCAAACAGCGCCCACCATGGGGTAAGTGGTGCTTTACAAAGTTTACATATTCAAGTTCCAGTTTTCGTGATCACTCACTGCCCTTTAATCATCACCAATGGCATCCCATTTGAAACAGTCATCATCTCTAAGCAAGTCAACTCAACCATTAACTCAATCTACGAGTGTGATGCCACCACCTCCAAGAAGGCATGATAACACCTCAAAAGTCACATCCACCAGCATACTGTTTGCCTGAGTTGAGGATCCCAGGTCAAGTAAGGAAGCAAATGGCAAAGCAACAACATGTTAACAAAGCGTTCCTAGAAGATATCCATAAGTTAAAGTCGGAGAAAGCTAAAGTAGCGGAGCCATTCGTTATCCAGCAGCCTAGGATATTGAACTTTGAAGCCTCAGGATCTAGGGGCAAAAGCAATGAAGACTTCAGCATGTCATGATCCCGAGGGAAGGGCATCGAGGATTTCATTTCCATGAATCCTTCGCCTGAAGTGCAGAATAGTGAATAATATGCCAAAATTGCAGCGACAAGGATCCCCGAAAGGATCCCAAGATTATTGCATAAGGATCCTAATGCCGGTAACACCAGTCATGATCCTATTTTAATTTCTAGCAATGCTGGATTTGTGCAGGATACAGGGATGAATCCTACAATGCTAAAGAGCTACAAACACTGAAGAACAGGATCCCCAACATACCCGGCATAGTTCAACCTATACCGAAAGTGACTGCTGCAATCACCAAGATTTCAATATTTTTTCACCGATATGTGATGCTGACATCCCAAAACGCTTCCAAACTCCCAACATGAAGCTCTATGGAGGATCCTGAAGAACATGTGGCACAATATAATGAAAGGATGGAGATCATACCCATTTTAGCCGATCTAAAGAAAGCATGCTTATGTAAGGGCTTTGGATCAACTCTTACAGGATCATCCTTAAATGGCTACTGAGTGTCCCTCCTAATTCAATTACTTCTTTTGCACATTTAATTAATTTATTCAATAACCAATTTTCTTGTAGTAGGTCATTTGAGATGCTAACTAATGATTTGTACAGGATCACTCCAAAACATGAGGAATATCTTAGATATTATGTTGGCAGTTTAGCAGGGAAGCATTGGACATCCAAATATTGATATTGCTACAACGGTCCAAGCCTTCAAGATGGGATTGAAAAGTGGTTCTCCATTCTTACATTGTTCCACAACTGAAATTTCTAAGCCAACCAAGATACCAAAGTTGTCCGCAAGAACATAACCGGATAAATGGGTTTTAAATCCAAAGTTTCCAGAGCAAACTGTGACACTGGGCCCAACTATTTTAGATATAGTGCGGGCATTTCTAAAGCAATTACTCTCCAAAATTTAGATATCTTTGCATGGAAACCTCGGATATGATGGGTGTGCCAAGGGAGATAGTAGAATATCGGTTGCGTGTGAATCTAGCATTCACGCCTATTGTTCAAAAGAAACGCAAGATGGGTCCAGATCAAACTAAGGCTATGAATGAACATGTCCATGATTTTATTAAGAGGCTAGCTTTAAATCGGTAAGTGGTAGAGTATGTTTGGTCCACTAAAAGGACATCGCTTAATGGTTGGTGTAGACTTCTAATAAATAGTTTCAAAAACATGCTGAACGATTTAGAGACAACTTCTTAATTAGTCAGACCTCTTAAACAACCCCATAGTCAGGTTGAGCTAAGAGGTAATAGTGTAACAACGGACCCTGTCAATTCATCTGGGACAACCAAATATTTTATATTATATACTATATATAATTAAGAACTTTGGTGCCGCAAGTGCCTTATTGAGCCACTTGGCGGCATCGGATTGTTCTGTGAATTTTGTTTTTTAGTTAAGTTACCATAATGAACGTAATGGAAATCGACATTACGTTAATTTTTTTTGTTCCGGTACCAAACAAACCTCATGAAAACTGACCGATATCACACAAACTTGCCATGTCAACGCCCTTGACCGAGAAAGCTCGTGTTTATTTACGCGCAAATTAACCAAACAAATATTATGTGTTTTTTTATTTTAGTTTTAATTTCGATACCGCAACGTACGTAACCGTAACCAACATCCTTTATGTTTTTTTATTTTGGTTTTAATTATGATGTCGTAATGTACGTAACTGTAATCGACCTAATGCAAGTTGACTCACTGCCACAACACTCGGGTTTTGCCTATTCACCGTCACAACGTCAGAGACCGATAACACCCTGGTTTTACCAACGCTCGGAGTTTACCCATCGAAAAAACGACGTCTTAAATATTTTAATTTTTTATGTGTTAATTCGACTGATTTCTTTATTTGGGTTTAATTATTGTACCATTACGAACATAACCAATATTGAGTGAATACATGTGAACTCGTCTCTACAACACTCGTGTTTAACTGACCGAATAGGTATTGTTTTAGATATGTTAATTTTTTTTATAACACGGTATATGAGTGTCGTTACTTTTTTCGGTTTTTTATTTTTAATATGTTAATTTGACGAATTTATTTTTTAGGCTTAGTTACAGTCGTAACAAATGTAGCCAATACCGACCGAATCCGTGGTGAATCACTACTACAATGCCCAAGTTTTTATCGGCTATATTCGCCACACAACGCGCGTGGACATTCAGTGTCGTTATCGTTACAAACTTTATAATAGGTTGGTTTTTAGATATACGGGCGTTTATAGTTTTATGTGTTAATGTACATATTATTATTATTATTTAATTTAGTGTCAGTATCATAATAAACTTAGTCCATACGAACCGAATTTACATTAGTGCACTACCACAATACAACATGTACAAAATATATCCCAATTGCTCAGCGCAACAAACCAGGTAAACACACCAAGTTTACTCTATTTGCTTTATCATATTAGACTTCAACAATATATTTATCTAGTATCTTAATTATCAGTGCCCATATATTTTATGTACGTAGATTATTGTATGTCACATATCAACATGTAAGCAAGTAATTACTTATATGAGAAACACGTGTCATCAATTGGGTTGAGACACATACAATTGGGTTGAATTTTAGGCGTGTTACATCTATGTATAAATCCAACTACATTACCATAATTAAGAAATTAGTGGGCATATGTACATTAAGGGAGGTATATTTTTTAGCAATCTCATTCACACATGAGGTTGTTATTTGTGCTTTAATCAAACAATTCAATAAAAAGCTTTGTTAAAAGTGACCGAACCATACCTCACAAATTAATCCGACAACACTAATCTTATAAAAATAAGTACCTTGATGGATTTCAAAGATTGTTAAATGAGAGTCACAGACATTGATCTTCACAAAACTTTATTTGTAATGAAGGATGTAAACATGATCATCCATAGGAGGTTAATTATATTAATGCAAAAAGAAACACTTTTGAAAGGAAGACAAGATTGAGAGAAAATTTGGAGGCTAGGAAAGCTCAGAGTTATTGTGTGATTAAGAATATTGTTGATGTACTAAAAAAAGAAAGAGAGATGTAGCAAACAAAAGACTGGTTGAAGTTTCCATTCCTACAATCCCTCTCAATGTTTCCTCTGTCTCTAGATTCCCTTTGTAACTCCCTAAACCTTCAGTTTGATCAATCACCGAAAGACCCATCCTCCTTCCTTGTTGCTCTCTCGGTTCCTCCCTCCGACCATCCCAATGGGGAACTGTTGTTCCCAAGCCCAGCCTCAAGATCAATCAGAACCTGAAGCTCAGAAATCCTTAAAAGGCGGAGACACCGCAAACGATCACGAAAACACACCTCCTAAGACGACCGCTCCTGCGCCAGCTAAGACAACCGCCCCTGCCGCTCAGCCTGCAAAGAATGGCAAGCAGTCGCCTATCGGAACAGTCCTGGGCCGCCCCATGGAAGACATTCGATCTCTCTACACCATAGGCAAAGAGCTTGGCAGGGGCCAGTTTGGTGTCACCCATTTATGCACTTGCAAGACTTCAGGAAAGCAGTTTGCTTGCAAAACCTGCTAAGCGGAAACTTGCCAATAAAGAGGACGTTGAGGATGTGAGGAGGGAAGTGCAGATCATGCATCATTTGGCTGGACAGCCTAATATTGTTGAGTTAAAGGGTGCATTTGAGGACAAACACTCGGTGCATTTGGTGATGGAGTTGTGCGCTGGCGGAGAGCTTTTTGACAGAATTATCGCCAAGGGCCATTACACGGAGAGGGCTGCTGCATCGTTGCTCCGGACCATTGTTAGAATCGTTCATACCTGCCATACTATGGGCGTTATTCATAGAGACCTTAAACCTGAAAATTTTCTTCTTTTGAACAAGGAAGAAGATGCTCCCCTTAAAGCTACAGACTTTGGCCTTTCTGTGTTCTACAAACAACGTTAATCTCAAACGAATTCTAACACGCTTGCTCTTTCTTGGTTGAAGAATATTGGCGTAACAGATTAATATAAATGGGATGTTATGTGCCCGGTGGTGGACAAATTAACAATATAGGATTTGCCTTACAACCTCAAAATACAAGCATACTTTTCTGTAACTGTATGCATGAAATTTCATCTTCTCATGTAACCCAGTGACCTCATTGCAGGTGAAGTATTCAAAGACATTGTGGGAAGCGCGTATTATATCGCACCCGAAGTCTTGAAAAGAAAATATGGACCAGAAGTTGATATCTGGAGCATAGGGGTCATGTTATATATTCTTCTAAGTGGAGTTCCTCCTTTCTGGGCAGGTGATTTTTTAATTCTTTAACTCTATAAGGATTAATATTCAATGAAGAGTTTGCTTATACGTGATATATTATGTGATTACAGAATCTGAACATGGTATATTTAATGCAATATTGCGCGGGTACATTGATTTCACGAGTGATCCTTGACCTTCGATATCTCCTCAGGCGAAGGATCTTGTAAAGAAGATGTTAACTTCAGATCCAAAGAATAGGCTGACTGCCCATCAAGTTCTTTGTACGTACTTATTAAAGCATGTAAATTACCGCGATGACGGGCAGATTCATAAATTTTTCCTATGTTTTTTCAGCTCATCCCTGGATTGTGGAAGATGGAGAGGCACCTGATAAACCACTTGGCAATGCTGTTCTTGGCAGGCTAAAACAATTTAAAGCTATGAATAATTTTAAAAAAGTTGCACTTCGGGTACGTACAAGATCATTATCTCACAAATATCTCTAGATAATCGTTAGACCGTCTCCAAGCCAAACCCCTCGAAGGCACCCATAAACGGGCCTAATCTGCTTCCACGTATCTCATTCTTAAAAAAATACCCTTACATTTTCATGGCATTACCACTTTTTACATGTATATATTTTCTAATAATCAAAGTGTTTTTTTACACCAAATCAAGCTATTTATTAAAAAAATATGTAATAACTTGAACACCCGCCCTTGCTCGGCAGGGCTGCAAGGGTCCCTTGGAGAAGGTCTTGCCATGCACCAGTTTATGTGTCTTGATATGAAGGGATGGCAATTCTCTTCTTAATTAACTTGACTTGAGGAATCATACGTACATCTGATTTCAATATTGTGTTTTGGAATATTGAGCAGGTGATTGCAGGATGTCTTTCTGAGGAAGAAATCATGGGACTTAAAAAGATGTTCAAAGGCATGGATTCTGATAACAGTGGAACAATAACACTTGAGGAACTGAAACAGGGACTATCTAAGCAAGGGACAAGACTATCTGAATCTGAAGTCAAACAATTGCTGGAAGCTGTAAGACAACCAAATAACATTATCAGATTGATTTTCTTAATCGGTCCAAAAGCTTATTAATCTGTTCCTTGGAAAATGTTAACAGGCTGATGCAGATGGGAACGGAACCATAGACTATGAAGAGTTCATAACAGCAACAATGCATCTGAATAGAATGGATAGAGAAGATCATCTGTACACTGCATTCCAGTACTTTGATAAAGATAATAGCGGGTACATACACCGCCGATATTAGGTTTGATATTCTAGAAAACAGTCGTTTGTAGTCCATAACGGGCCGGTTTCTTTATTGGCAGGTACATTACTATAGAAGAACTTGAGCGTGCTTTACATGATTATGGAATGACTGATGACAGGGACATAAAGGAAGTTATATCTGATGTTGACTCAGATCATGTGAGTAACTCAAAAACTGTTAAAGCTTGTTTTGCAAAGAAGCATATATGTACTCACACATATACATATACACACACACATATATATACACATACATATATTCAAGTATCTTAAACTGTCTAAAATGCACGCAATTGTGATTTTTTAAGTAATAACTTAAATTGATAAAAATATAAATAAAATAGAATCTAACATTTTTTAAATTTTTAAAGAATGATATGATCATATTTTGAGCAGCTTAAGACTTTAGGGACTTTAGCATATAAAAAATAAGTTTTGTGACATTTTAATGTACTTTTCGCAAAATAAACAGATTAATACTGCAACTGCCACCTTTTAGGATGACTATCTTGTTGATAATATATTTGCCCTAAATATTAACTTTGCAGGATGGCCGGATAAACTACAATGAGTTTGCGGCGATGATGAGAACAAAAACCCAAGCGGACACAATGAATCCCAAGAAACTAAGACAATCATTTGTCGCTAAATGATAGTTGCTAGCGAGTTTTGCGTAAGCATGTTCGTAGAGGATGAAAGGAAGGGAGGAGCATGATATGCATATGAATCCAAGTTGGGATATATAGCTGAGGTAACAAGAGTTGAATCTGGTCTAGAGAAAATAGAACCGGTGAGGATATTTGTTGCATTTGGAGACTACTGAACACCAATTGTTAAGGGTATTCGGGTTGGGTTAGATAATACGTTCAAATGTGCATGTACAGGATATAGAATCAACTGTATGTCTTGCTGATATTTTTGCAATCGTTTGGAATATTGTTTAACATGTTTACACACGTCAAGTTTACCAATCACAAAATCATGTTTTCATCTTCGTTTTCTTGTTTAAATTCGTCGCTACTATTTGGACAAGATCTTGTCCTTTGTAATTCAGTGAAAGAATTTTTGACCGGTGCAAAATTAGCCATCATAAAACATGCGGAAAAACAAATCTAATTCAAGTTTTTCAGTTGCAAATTGTGTTGCAAAGAAATTAAGATGAAAACATTTATGGTGTGTTCGTTTCGTTGGAATTGAAATCTTAATTCCATTTTGGTGTGTTCGGTCCAAAGAATTGAAATTGGAATTGGAATTCTATTCCTTCAAATTTCTTTAAATAGAGTGATTTCAAATCCTTCCAAAATGTGGAAAAATTCAAGAAAATTCATTGGAATCTGATCTCGAGTTTTTTTACGAGTACAACGAATAAAACATTTTAGTTTTTTAGATTTTTTGTTTTTAAGTTATATTTTGAGTTATGAATTTATTATCATTATTTTTGAATATTTTTGAGGGGTTTTTGATTTTAATAGAACACCCATAAAAAATTCAAAAAAAATAGGTTAATACTTTTATTGTTTTGCCTCACTTGTGAGGAATTACAAGATACAATGTTACAATATATAGAAATAAGACTACTGACTCAAAACTGATTTCAAAATAGTGTCCCGAAAACGATATAAAAAACTTGATGTGCACAAATAGTTATAGAAAAGTAATAAAACACTCAACCTAGTTCTAAAGGTAAAATACCATAAACACTAACTATACACGTAACATGAAAGCATATCTATCATAGTATAGTATAGCATAGCAAAGTTAAAATACCGAATATCAATCCATGAACACGAATCATGATAATTCTCGATACCGAGTTATCTACCAAAATGTAATATGTGAAACTGTAGAAATTATTTAAACTTAATAGAAATAAATAGAAAGTAAAACATGAAATTGGAAAAAGTTTAGAAAATTCATAGGTCAAAGAGGTAACTTGTAACACCCAACTCGAAATGGGCTGAATTGTCACATTGTACGAAGGTATACAGAGACATAAGACATAATTTCACAAGATAGCAATCTTCATAAGTATCCTAAAGTTTGTTTCACTCTCTTCATCCCGCCTAAAGTAACCTATGAACTTGTGGGATAAAAGTTTTACGGAATGATCCGAATGCCCAGTACGGAATAATAGGTTAGAGTAGAAAAAAAACTTTTGATAAAGAGGGTAAGTTTAATAAAACAGTTGACAATGGCGGTACTAAAACATTTTCGATAATTGAACACAATTAAGAAAATGGTTCGCATAAACAATAAGTCAAAAAACTTTCGGAAAAATCAAAACAATAAGTCAGAACTGCAACAGATAATCCATAACAATAACTATTATATCATAATACATAGTTTAAACCGTAACAGATAGTTTCATATCAGACGGATATACTCATGAGCCCAAAAAAAACATAACTTATGATACCTGATGACACACAGTCAATCACACGAAATGGCATGGGCTGGCATACCCATAACCATTTCCCATAGCAGAAGCCGTAGCATATCTAGGACCGACCCATACGCCTCATAATAACTATGGGCCACACCTGCCCTTAAGAGACACCGTGAACGGAACTCTTTGTCACGGAAGGAGCACATTTTATTTATGCCACAACAACATGCCCGTGGAACACTCTACGAGAAGCTAGAACTCAAGGTAACAAAGCACAAATATATATAAATACTTCATATATATATTTGAAGTATTTAAAAATTTGGTATCAGAGCATGCGATAATGATTAAAATCAGTTTAAATCTACCACATGCTTACTTTTGTCAAAACTTAAACGAACAATTAACTTATTACTGACCAACGTATATCGGTAAACTGAGCGTAACATGAAACTGCACATCTCGGTTAACGGTACCATGATAATATATAGCCAAGTGTTTATATATAGGAAGTGCCGCATCATATCCACCACACAAAGATATGTTATCAACGTTCATTTTCCCATGATTTTCGAAATTCATATTACTTCCATGGAACATAGGTTTCAAAGGTCTTGTTGTAGTGAAAACAAAATAATCGTAAGAAACATAAACAAATGGAAGGCCAAATAGATGTTAAGAGTTTCAGGTGTTAGTGAAGATGGTTATTACAATCGAAACTAGATAACAAAGGAGAGGGGTAAGAATCCGTACCTTAGATGTTAATTTACAACGGTGTTAGACTTATTCTTTTAAGGGTTGTGTTTAACCTACAAGTAATTCATGTTTGGTGAGACAGATAATTCTATCTTAAGAAACTGTATTAGAAACTGTATGTTTACTTGTGTATTTGTCCAACGACATAAGTTCTTAAAGTTACTAAAGCTATTGTTATGGTTTTTATGTAAATTAAACAATAAGAAGTTATTCATTCTTAAATGTTATTTAATTATATTTGTTACATTTAAACAAATTTAACTATCTAATAAAGTAAAATAATTATAGACACATGTTAGTTTTTGGTTAATTCTCACAATTTTTTCTCTTCAAAACTATATATGTCATATATAAATAATTATTCACTTTCCTTTTACACTGCATTTATATTAAATCTATAAAATGATTAATTATTCACTTTTTTTAATCTCTAGTTATATCATATATGTACACTTTTATAAAAATAAATATTTACATATTATACTACTATAAATTGATAGAATATATTTCACAGCCTACTAGATGAAATCCAAAAATCAACAAAAAACCGTGTTTGTTAAATACTGAAAATAATATAATTTTAAATGTTGTTATTAACATATTATATCAAGTATATTGTTAAAGATTGTAAATAAAAAAACAAAAAAACACTCTAATATGCTTTCAGTTTACGAAGTAATTTATTTAATCATTAAGTTATAAATATATGTTTAAAAGTTGTTCCATTTTTTAAAAATAAATCCATTTATCTATTGGGTTTTTGTACATTGTCATATAAATTTATAAATTATAAATATATGATTTAAATCTATCTATTTATTTTTTTGGTTAATTTGTAAACTATCATATATGTGTTAAATTATAAGGATAGTAATCACTTTCAAATGTAATACAATTTATCATATTTAGTTTCCTTGGTTTTTTTTATCAAGGATTGTTTTGGATTTTTTGTGAAACTTAAATTTGATTGTCATGGGTTAAAAGTTGATAAATATATCGTTTGGTACAAGTTAACTATATTTGGCTCAAATTTGATACATGTAAAAAAGGGGTAAGCTGAATATTTTTAAAATTTGAGAATGCAAATAGATTTATCATCAAACTTGTTACGGGTTCAAAGTTTTGACTTGAAAATGTAAAAAAAAATGAAAGTTAAAATTTTAAATATGATTGGTTTTCGAATTTATTTTTGAGGACATTTTTGGAAATAGTTAAAAGATTTGGGATTGCACACATTTAGTATTTTCCCCATCATTATTAAAATTTAAGAAAAACTGACAAACACTTCCAACATGTCACCTTCAGGCATATCAATGCTTCTAACTTATGTCAAATTAGAAACATTTGTTTCAGCATTAACTTTTACCTTGAATAATGATCAAAACATTGTATGTGAAGCATGTCGTACGAAATTATGCTCAAGTGAAGCAAAACATTCACAAAATTGAACGGCTTAACCTGTTATTTTTTTGTCAATCGGAAAATTCGGGAAGCCTCTCAAACTTATCAAAAAACTTTTTATGGTGTAGGTCAGAACTATTATTATATGAGAAGTATTATTCGAAATTGGTTCATAACTAAATTTCTTTCAATTATCCATATATGATACTTGGAATAAATTTTCAATAGATGGAGTGTTCGTGGGTATGATTTTGCACTTGCATTGTTTTTTTATCAAATTCATTTTTTTAGAAAAAAAAATCATTTTTGATATAAATAAAATCAATTTATGTATAATGATATAAGCATAAATGTAATATATTTTTCTATATACATTATATATCACTTTATTTGTAACTTAATTATTTAGATTATTCGTATGTTACACGAGCTCTAAACTAGTGTCTAATACAATGATGCTCTGAAGCCATTTCGAACAACTTTATAATTTTTGGAAACTTGCATATTACTTGTTTTAAATACATTTTCTTCATTCTAAATTCATTAAACTTTTCTTAAACATGAGATGATAAAAAATATGTATATATATATATATATCTATATATAGAGCAAGGTTAAAATAAGAAGTAGATTTATCCTAAGAAGTGTAGAAAGTGTGTTTTCACCACTATATCTATTAAAAACACACCGAACAAAAAACAAACTTTTCATATCCACCATCAGATCAACATATCTAGGTACCCGTCTAGAACACGGCTTGAAAAAATAATAGTTTTATAAGTTCATAAAATTCAAACTACCAATAACGAAAAGGTTGATAAATAAATTCATAAATAAATAAGATATAAATGTAATCTACGAATACAATACAAAATTTATAATCTTAGGATGATGATAGTAATATGACATACATTGTGGTATATAATATTAGTAGTTTTACACTGTCTCTACACTTTACTCTTGAGGGTGCTAGGTGAATATTAATTTTGTTGTTACAATCAATCGTTGATTTTATGAATAACATCGTTTATAGGTGCAAGTATGTCGCATTCACCGAAATTCTCGATTTTTGATATGTTGTAGAATGGAAGGATACACAAAGTCGATTAAACTTTATGGGTTAATATAATAGAAACTGAATATACAAATGTTTGATTGAGCAACATAAGATAATAAGGTTAGTAGCAAGTACAAAACCAACGATATTTATATCTTTACCAAGTTTAACCTAAAGACATGAAAATTGGTAACGACTTATAATTACAATAACAGAAGGTTTATTTATAACACTGCTAAGTAATTACAACATGGGGAAAGTGAATACGATGCTGTCATGCATTTAAGCTTATACACAAAATCTTTCAAAACTACGTAGTTTTAATAAAAACCTCTAAACAAAATTAAAGCTAAATCTCACAATTTGCTTCCACTATTTCCTTCTTGTATCGTTCTTTCATCATGTCTTACCCGAAACTAGTTTTATGGTTTTCTTTAACATCTTTGCCTTTTGTTTTTTAATATTCATGTCCTTCTAGAATGTTTTTATACTCATGAGTCATGTCTGGATGTCCTAGAGTTCTAGAAACCCCGAATATGGTGGTTGATATGAATTCAAAACATATAATTTGAAATTTCTAAATATCAAACAGAAAGTAAATTAAAGCCTAAAATGATATAGATCCTTAAAAGATGAAAAGTATTCATGCGAAAGAAATTGTAATAAAAGAATTTGAGAAAACCATGGTAAACTTATCAATTTGAATATGAATAACTATAACTGTTTTTTGTAAACAACTTAATTTGCATGAAAAACAATTCTAGGTGAAGTTAGATGCAAAAATTGTTGGGAAAAAGTAAAAAAAAAAAAAAAATGATACTAGAAAGAAATAATGGAAGCAAATTGTGAGATTTAATTTCCTTTTTTCAGAGTTTTTAATCAAAACGACTTAGTTTTGAAAGGTTTATGTGTAAGTTTAGACGCGTGACAACACCATATTCATTTTCCCTTACAGCGTACGTTGTTTACTTCTATATACAATAACATGAATTCTATCTAATTTTATAAATCAAATATAAAATTCACAATTCCCCAAATATCTCATTATACAACATTTCTATATTATAGTAATATATTAACCTCATATATTACGTTAATTCTATTTATATATGAAAAATAGTCACTATAATCATCATATTATATATTAGTATATAGGGTCAAGTTATTTTACAAAGGGTAATAAAAATGAGAAGGGTGAGAAGCCATAAATAATTGACATGTGTCAAGTGGGGATCAAAGGAAAAAGGGTATAAAGGTAATTGTACATATTTTCTCTCTTCACATGCAATGCACATGTTAATACCCAGTCATTTTAGAACGTTTATAACATTTTCATATGATATTTTTAAAAAATTTTTTTTATCATAATAACAAACGTTTTTTATCTTTAATATTAGTATGATTTTTGTTATATAAAATTTAAAACAAAAATTACGTCATTGTGTCTTTTCGCACACCATTGTGTCTTTTCACTTATCATTGTGTCTTTTCGCTTATCATTGTGTCTTTTTTCGTCATTGTGTCTTTTCGCACACCATTGTGTCTTTTCGCTTATCATTGTGTCTTTTTTCGTCATTGTGTCTTTTCGCACGCCATTGTGTCTTTTCGCTTATCATTGTGTCTTTTTTCGTCATTGTGTCTTTATGCACACCATTGTGTTTTTTCGCTTATCATTGTGTCTTTTCGCTTATAATTGTGTTTTTTTCGTCATTGTGTCTTTTCACACACCATTGTGTCTTTCTCACACCATTGTGTCTTTTCGCTTATCATTGTGTCTTTTTTCGTCATTGTGTCTTTTCGCACACCATTGTGTTTTTTCGCTTATCATTGTGTCTTTTTTCGTCATTGTGTTTTTTCGCACACCATTGTGTCTTTTCGCTTATCATTGTGTCTCTTTTCGTCATTGTGTCTTTTCGCACACCATTGTGTCTTTTTTCGCCATTGTGTCTTTTCCCACACCATTGTGTCTTTTCGCACACCATTGTGTCTTTTTTCGCACACCATTGTGTCTTTTCGCACACCATTGTTTCTTTTCGCTTATCATTGTGTCTTTTTTCGTCATTGTGTTTTTTCGTCATTATGTCTTTCAACTCATCATTATGTTTTTTTAAATACTAATAACACCATTGTGTAATAATAATATGTAAAAATAATGATAAAATAACAACAAATTTTTTAATACATAAAACACAATGATTAATACATGTTACACAATAACTTGAAACGTAAAACCCAATGGTGAATACGTATAACATAATGACCTAAAACGTAAGACACAATGGTGAATACGTATAACACAATGGCCTAAAACGTAAGACACAATGGTGAATATATATAACACAATGACTTGAAACGTAAAACACAATGACAACAATGACACAATGACACAATTAAAAAACCCATTAATTTTTTTTATTTTTATATAACAATATGATACTCATATTAAAGATAAAAAACGCTTATTATTATTGTGACTTTTTTTTTTAAAAATAATGTCGTATGAAAAAGTTATGGACATTTTAAAATGATGTGGGGAATTGGCATATGGCTTGCATGTGGAGAGAGAAAGTCAACAAAGGTGGTTTATTACCTTCATGCTATTTCCATCAATTTTTATTTATTAAATTAATCTCAGCCATTTAAATCTATGATCAATGGACCGGATTCCTTCTCACCCTTCTCATTTTTATTGTCCTATGTATTTTAACTTTACCTGATATTGGTAAGATATTAATAATAAGATTTTGACAAAAGTAATAATTCTGACGTGATTGTTTCTTGTAATTATGTTAATACTTTTGATAAATATTAATTATTGTTAATTAAGAAACAACAGACCCATTGTAAAACATGGTAGATTTAGGCGTGATTTTGAGAGTGAGGAGACACTAAGATGAGGATATGTGGCAAATAGAAATTTTATTTATTAAGTAGTATAGTTATCCTATATATGGTTGGTATCATTTAAAAACTTTAAAGAAGTTAAGAACTCTTAGGAACTCATAACAACCAAACATTTTTTTTATATATTAACATTATTTAATAGTAGTTTTATCATCTTTTATATATAAATTTTTTATTACATATATTATCACAAGTTTACATATGTACAAAATTTATGTACTAACAAATTTACATATGTGTTAAAAAACATAAATATGTGTAAAAACAAATTTTCAAAATTCTAATCGTAAATATAAATACAAAAATGATAAAACTACACTCTAAAACATTAACATACAAATTTGTTTATGAAAAATGTTAGTCTTTAAGGGTTCCTTCAAGTTCTTAAATAATTTAAATGTTTTGAAATGATACTCATCCTCTATCTCTCTCTCTCTCTCTCTCTCTCTCTCTATATATATATATATATATATGGGTGAGATCTAAAGAGAACCCCTCTTAAAAAGAGAACTAGAGAACTAATAAAAAAATATTTTTTTAACTTTTTTAAAAAACTGTTTTGATTTCTTTTTGTTTTCTCCTTCTAATAAGTTGATATTGTTACTAAAAAACTGTCGAAGTAGTGCATATATGCAATAATGTGTATTTCATGTATACAATAGTGTTTTATTGAATATAATATAACGCAATTTCATTATACAATTCACATTGTTGAATATATGCAAATACAACACTATTTATTGTATGCAATGCACAGTAATGCATATACGTAATACAACACTAAAAGCATTTTCATCCTATCCTCCAAAATTATGTGAGGGGTGTTTGCAAATTATAGGGTGGAGTTTAGAGTGGTTGTAAGTGTAATTTATAGGGTGCAGAGAGAAAATTTGGTGATTTTTTTTATAAATTTGGGGAAACAACGTTTGCATATATTTATTTTTTTATTATTTGTTGAATTGGTCGTGAGTAGAGGAGAGAAAAAACGGTCATGATAAAATTATAAAAATATTATTTAATTAAATGTGAGAGAGAAATGTAGTGTTTTTTAGTATAATTATAGAGATGAGGATGTGAGATAGGTTGAGAATGCTTTAATGCACAAATGCACTATACCGATTTTTTTTAAATTTTTGCATATAATATAACACTGTTGCATATATACAATACAAACAGTTGCATATAAGCTATTCAACACTACTGCACATACAAGATACCACTACAGCACATGCAATACAAAAAAAAGTCAACGTATTGCGTATGTGCACTACAACGAGTTTTTTTTATTTTTAATATTTATATTTTTTTCTAATGAAGAACAACTACATATAAGAAGGATGAAAGAAAAAAGTAATCAAAAATATTTTTTTTAATTGAATTAAAAATAATTATTTGTTAGTTCTCTAGTTCTCTTTTAATCTCCCTCACCCAACACACACACACACGTGCGCGCGCGCGCACACACACACATATATATATTAGCCATTTATTCAAGTATAAGGTTTTGATTGGTTTGTTTGTAAATCATATGTTGAGTCAAGATTTGACCTAAACATGATGAAATGGAAGATTGGAATCTTCTCAACCTCCTCTGAAATCGCTAAGTATGGAACCGGGCACACCTCAGAACATCTGAGCAAGGTTTTACTTAGCCGGGCATGATATCTTGCCTATCGGGCATGGTTATCTTCAAGAAGTCTTCTTTAGTGGATATCCGAGCAGGTTTCACTCTTTAGTGTATACCCGGGCAAGGTTCACTATATCAAGCAGGTTTGTTCTTCATAGGCGAGTAAGGTTTACTTCAGAGTAAGCTCTTGGCTAACCAAGCTCATGAAGCCAAGTAATTGGAAGATCGGGCAAGGTATTCTTTAATAATGCAACGGTCCGTGTAAGCTTGATGTGTAATGAATTATCTCAAGTAACATTGGGTAGGATTCAACTCAAGCAGGGTATAGTGCTCCCAAGCACACTTTTCTAATAAGCTAATTCCAAGCAAGGAGTTGATGGGACCATTGAAGAACAAGGTTGCTCGTAAGTTTATATCGGTCAAAATCTGATATAATCAAGAAGATTGAAATCTGCTTGGTGAGTATTTTCCTTTGTAAAATACTCCAAGTAAAGCATACCCGGAAAACTGTTCCCGGGCACACTTCATGGTTATCAAGTCTACAAGGGAAGGCAGAACACAAAGTCTACTCGGAGGAGTTTACTTCTACAAAGCCTACCCGGAAGACTTATTTTACACTTAGCATAGCTTTGAATATGTACTATTTGTTTAGGGTTTCTAGAAGGAATGACAGCTGTAAAGGAGGTGTCAGGCTTGTAAAAGGAATATTTAGGGCACGCCTCCTAGCAGCGGCTGAATACGAAATTAGAAAGAATATTTTGTGAGTCAGCTGTTCTTAGAATCGTACGGATACAACTTTCCCATCAAGAAACCCTAGATAGGTTATCGTTTGTATGATTAATATTATATAAATGGAAATCTTCTGAGTGAATCTTGTGTGTTAGTTACATTTGATTAATTGTTCAGCAACCAAATCATTTGCTATTGATTCCGCCTCTATCAAACGGTTTTCTTTCTAAATATAGCAAGCCGTCATTAACTCTCTTGTCAACACATTATTGTGTGAGTTATGACTTAATTTGTTAATGATCTACCAACAATCGGGGACCTGATAAGTGATATCAGAGCTGGTCACTGCTATTTTAGTAAGAAATTTGTTGCTGATTGAAGATCTAAAGAACAATAACGTAAGCAGTACACTGTTCCATTAAAGAGTGACGTCAGCTGCTCTGTTCTTCTTTTCAGTCCAGATCTACAACTTTTCGCTGTTTTTTCTTCCTTATTTCGATTAAAGTTTGAATTTTTTACTTTCTAGTCTTGTTCTAATCGCTCCAGATTCATCAGATCTGAACAACCGGTTTTCAGATCTGAGTATTTTTTAAACTTGACCTTTTATAAATCTACTGATTTTGTTTTTCAAAATGTCTGGTTATGAAAAACCAGAAGTCTCTACTAATAAGATTCCTAGACTCTATGGACAGGAAAACTTCACAAAATGGAAGGTCTTATTTGAAGCAGCCGTTTGCTATAATGATGTGGATATGTGGAATTCGATCAAGAATGGTCCACAAGACACAACTGAAGGTGCTAATGCAATTGCTGCTGTTAGAGACAGAATGAGGAAAGTGGATGACAAGGCCTTAGCCATCATAAAGCTAGGCCTGTCATGGGAAATATTGACCAAGGTTGCACATCACACCACAACTAAGGCTATGTATGATGCAATCCTTGAAATGTTTGAGGGAAACACTGAATTGAAGAACATCAAAAAGCAAAGGCTCAAACAACAGCTAGAGAGATTTAAATACAAGGATGGAGAGAGATTGAAGTCAATACTGGAAAGATTCTTGGCAATTGTGAATGAGCTAAGAACCACTGACTATGTCAGGACTGGCTTTGACTTGAATACCAAGCTGCTTAACTCAATGCCTAACGAATGGTACATTGCCTGCAAATTAATCCTTCAAAAGCCAAATTTCAATGATCTGAAGGTGGATGATGTAGTGTGCTTTCTTCAGGCTGCAGAAATTGAAATGATTGAAAATGAAATGATCAAAGAAGAGAAGCCATGCTTCTAGGTCACTAATGCTCTCATTGCACCAATGGGAAACTTGTCAACCAAAAACCAACAACAGATTTCCATCATTGAAGAACCAGTTGAGCATGGTGGTGATACACCTAAATCTTTTGTTGGTGGTAGTACAAGTCATCATGGAAACCAGCAAAGGTTCAATGTCCAACTCTTGGAAGACAATGATTCAGCTTCAATGGCTAGTGGACATGCACCTTATGTTGGTTGTAATGGAAGTCATGGATCTGATTATCATGGGTTGCTCTCAATGTTCACTGAGTCTTATAATGCTTTTGTTGCAAATAACATGGTTCATACAAGCATTGTCCAAGATGATCTAGAGCAGATAGATGCTGATGATTTGGAGAACACGGATTTGAAATGGCAAGCTGCCATGTTGAAACTCAGAAGCAAGAGGCTGTATAACAGAACTGGTAGATCACTTCTATCAGGGCCAAATGAAAGAATTGGGTTTGACAAGTCAAGGGCCATCTGTTATAATTGCCAACAGCTAGGTCATTTTGCCAGAGAGTGCAACATGCCAAGAAACTTTCAAATGAATCAATTTCAGAATCAACCAAGAAATCAGCAGCATCAACAACAGTTTCAACGTAATCAACCAAGAAACAACAACTTCAATACCAACAATAATCTTCAACAATCCAACAACTCCAACAATTATAACCCCAACTTCAACAACTTCCAACAACCTCAAATGAACAATAATCAACAAGTTGTGCCTCAAAATCAAAACTTTCAAAGAAACAACAATCAAAACCTTCAAACTATTCCAAACAACTCAGTCCCAACCAATCAAAATCAACCCATAATTCAAGGGAATGTGGCTGTAACCACACAGCATGAGGGTAATTTTGATTGGAGCAATCATGAAGAAGACATTGCAGATGATATTAAGAGAGCAAATGTGGCATTCATGGCTTTGATTGAGAAAGAAGGTGGATCATCATCTCAGGTACACTCTGCTCCTACTATTGATTTAAATGAAATTATCAATGATCTAAAAACAAAAGTAGGCAAGCTGGAAAATGAGTGTTTTAGGAAGCAAAGTATCATCAATGGATATGAGGCTAGTATGCTGATAAGTGAAGAAAAGATTAAGAGTTTAGAAGATGACTGCATAAGTAGTTATAGAGCTCAGAAAAGATACACCACTGAGATTGATGGGTTGAAGAAAATGATTGTGGAAGAAAAGGTGCAGAACACAAAACTGCAAGTTGAAAATGA
The DNA here is from genome assembly GCF_021521415.1 of Bidens hawaiensis. NCBI lineage: Eukaryota > Viridiplantae > Streptophyta > Magnoliopsida > Asterales > Asteraceae > Bidens > Bidens hawaiensis. The sequence continues at coordinate 174,817 of NW_027494368.1, forward strand.
ATTCTTGAAGAACTTGGTTTCCACAGGAAACATTTGTGGAATTCTGAACCAAGTGAAAGAAGAAGACAAATACAAAGCAGTTCCACCTCCATTCAACAACAATTTTATGCCCAAAGTTGACAAAGAGAAGAGAGATGCTTATCTGCAACAATTTAGAGAAGTGTTTGATGATAAAAGGGAATTTGTTGATCTATACAAGAATGTTGAGGTGAATGAAGAAGGTGAATTTGTTGTCAAGGAAGAGTTGAAATAAGAGAAATAAATTGGAATACAAGTCTTTAAAGATGACTTTGACTCTGATGATCTGAACTTTGATGATTTGAGTGATTTGAATGATCAGATCACAGATGAACAGATCAAGGAAGATGAAAGAGGAAGAAAATACAAGAAACCATAATCTATCGACAAACTTCCATTGTATCCACCTGTCACACCAATAATGAAGAGACATAATGAAAGAATGAAAAGAAAGCATGTTTCTTTTGACAGCTGTGAAAAGAAGAAGGTAAGCTACAATGCAGTAAGGCCTCCAAGCAAGGCTGTGTTGGAGAGGATAAAGCAAAACAACAAGAAGAAGGTGACTGAAACAATTGAAGTTGAAAACTTTATCCCTGCTTACCCAGTCTTTTCTAGTCATGAGGTGCTTGATATTGGAGAAGTGAAAACTCTGGAAGAATATGAAAAGAGGCAGTCAAGATACAAAGAAAACATTGATGAGGAACCAATGATTATGGAGAAAATTGTCTTTGTTAATAGCAAAACTGAAAGACAAGACATCAAGATTGAGGAGTTTGTACCCTTCTCAATTGATTCTGATGGTTTGAAGACTCAAAAGACACTTGGAGTCAAAGCACCTAAACCAAGTGAAAGATTCAAGAAACCAAGTGAACATGAGAAATATAAAGGTTTGGTGTAAGAAATGTGATGAGTATGGTCATCACACTGACTCATGTAATGAGAGATTCAAATTCAAACCCTTTTATGTCCGGGATGGAACAAAGTATGGACAAGACTTTGTTTTGTACAAGCAAAAGTATGATGCATGCCTGGGAAAAGGAAATGTGTGTGGAAATGAAACCATAAGTGAAGACGACTTGAAATCAACTGAGGAGACAATGAATGAAAAGAAAACTGAGGTCAAGACAAAGAAATCTATGACAAAATCAGTAAGGAGAAGCAAGTCTCCAAAGAAGTCTGAGAAGGTTGTGAAAAAGGGTGTTCAACCCTTGAGAATTATCCCCAACAAGGATACACAATCTATGAAGTCTGATAGCTCTCAAGGTTCACCAAGAAGTGACAAGACAAAGATCAGAGGTATCTTTCCTAGAAAGAAACCAACTGAACTCACTGGTGATGAAAAGTATCTTTTGAAACATGGTTATGAACCTCAAGGTTTTCTTTGGAAACCCAAGGTTGAAACCAAAGTTGAAAAAACAGCTGATGTGAGAGATTATTCTGATAAGAAAGATTATGTTGTGCAACAAGCTGATGGTACAAATGGTGAAAACAATAACACAACTCCATTTGTGAAAACTCCTAGAGATTGTGTTTATGAAACTGACAACTCAGATAATCTTGAAGTCACTCATGAAGATCCTGAACCAACAACACTCACTTCCAATGCTGAGACTGAAATTGAAACTGATGAGCTGCAAGTTGAAATAGCTTGCATTTCATCACTCAACTAATCGAATTCTTTCTTTTGTGCAGGAACAGTTCACTCCACTGAATGACATACGGTACATGGATAGTTGATGTTCTAGGCACATGACTTGTGACAGGAGATCACTTGTTAATTATGAAGAAAAGTTTGAGGGTCCAGTGGCTTTTGGCAGTGATGAAAATGGTGGAAAGATTGTTGGAAAAGGAATTTTATCAAATGGAAAGGTTTCATTTGATAATGTATTTCATGTTGAAGGTCTCCAGTATATAATCTGCTAAGCATATCACAAATGTGTGATAAGGGTTACAAAGTTGGTTTTGATGACTCACACTGTTTCATCTTAAAACCTGAATTTGTAATCCCACATGAAATGATTATGATGATGGCCCCTAGAAATGGCAACCTATATGAGCTTAATATGAAAGAAGCTGTTTCAAGGGGTGGTACATGTTTTGTTTCCAAAGCCACTGCAAATGAGTCAAAACTGTGGCACAGGAAACTATGTCATGTAAATCTGAAGAATATGAACAGACTTGTGAAAGGTGAGCATATCATTGGCTTACCTACAAGAGAGTTCAAACTAGAAGATCATTGTAGTTCATGCAAGCAGCACAAATCCTCTCATAAGACAAAGCTCATCAACTCAATTGATCAAGCACTTGAACTACTTCACATGGATCTTTTTGGTCCTGTGAGTGTGCCAAGTATAGGGAAGAAAAGATATTGTCTGGTGATCATTGATGATTACTCAAGATATACTTGGGTTTATTTTCAAAGTACAAAGGATGAGACTGCAGAGTTGATTAAGGGATGTGTGACAATGATTGAGAACAAATTGAATAAGAAGGTTAAAATGATGATAAGTGATAATGGTACTGAGTTCAAAAATGGATTCATGGAAGAATTCTGTACAGAAAAGGGAATATTTCAGCAATTCTCAGCTCCTAGAACTCCTGAACAAAATGGTGTAGCAGAAAGAAGAAACAGGACACTAATTGAAGCTGCAAAAACCATGCTAGCAGATGCAAATCTACCAGTTACATTTTGGGCTAAAGCCATTAATACTGCCTGCTATGTTCAGAACACGGTACTTGTCAACAAAAGGCATGAAAAGACACCATATGAAATTTTCTATAATAGAAAGCCTTACATCAAGTTTTTTAAGCCTTTTGGATGTAAATGTTTTCTTCTAAACACCAGGGATTACATGAACAAGTTTCAAACAAAATCCTTGGATTTCTTCTTTTTTTGGTTATTCTACACATTCAAAAGCATACAGAGTTTATGTGAAAGATCATTTGAGTGTTATTGAATCATCTGACATTGTCTTTAATGAAAATCAGTTCAACACAGTTGATGGTGCATCATGGCTGTTTGTTCATGAGAAATTGATAAGGTCTTTCAAGATTTATCCTGAAGACTTTGATAATTCATTTTACATGACTAGTGTGATTGAAGAGAAAGAGAAGAAGACATTGGACTTAGAAGAATTATGGAAGAAGGTTGCTAGTCAAGAAAGGGAGTATACTTTTGTAAAGGATCCCTCAAGTGATATTGTTGAACAAGTACAAGACAATGATCATGAAAACAATCACAGTCCAGAACATAATCATGCAGATGTTAATCAAGATAATCAAGAAGTGCAGAATGATCAAGTTCAGGATGAGGGAAACCCAAGAGGAAGGTGTAACAACTGCAAGGTTTCAAAAATTTGTTTGAAAGATTGAATATAGGAAACAATGGTGCATCTACCTCAAGACAGAACAATGAAGAAGCACCAGAGTTTCATGATGCTGAAACAAAATTGATCATTGAAGAACCTGAACTCAATGAATCAAATCTTGACACAAATATGTCTGCAGATATGATAGTTCAAACCCCTTATGTTGAAAAGAATCATTCTTCTGAAAACATCATTGGAGATATACATGAAAGAGTTACAAGAAGTCATTCTGAATCTGCAAACATCTGTTTGTACTCCTGCTTTCTATCCCAAATTGAACCAAAGAACATTGTTCAAGCTCTTAAGGACAACAGTTGAGTAGAAGCTATGCAAGAGGAGTTGGCACAATTCAGAGATCTACATGTCTGGGATCTTGTAGATAGGCCAAGAAACAGATAAGCAATTGGAACAAAATGGGTTTTTAAAAACAAAAGGGATGAGAGGGGTACTGTGATTAATAATAAGGCTAGACTTATGGCACTGGAATGCCTTCATGAAGAAGGAATAGGCTTTGAGGAAGTCTTTGCACCAGTTGCAAGACTTGAGGCTATCAGGATTTTTCTTGCATATGCTGCCTCAAAGAACATTAGGGTGTTCCAGCTTGATGTCAAGTCTGCATTCCTAAATGGAAAGATTGATGAAGAGGTGTATGTTGCTCAACCTCTAGGTTTTGAGGATCCTGTGTATCCTAACAGGGTGTATAAGTTAAACAAAGCCTTGTATGGTTTGCATCAAGCTCCTAGAGCATGGTATGATGAGCTGTTAAACCATCTTCTTGAAAATGGTTTTCAAAGGGGAGCCATTGACAAGACACTCTTCTACAAAAGAAAGGGATCAGATTTGTTGCTGTTACAAGTTTATGTAGATGATATCAACTTTGGTTCAACCAATGAACAAATGTGTATGGAGTATGAAGGGGTAATGAGATCCAAATACCTCATGAGCTCTATGGGAGAAATGAACTTCTTTCTGGGACTGCAAGTTCAACATAAGGCTGATGGGATTTTCATTTACCAAACTAAATATGTGCAGGACATTTTGAGTAAGTTCAAATGTCAAGATTACAAAACAGCTTCAACTCCAATGGACACCAAAGAAAAGATGATAGCTGATGAAAAGGGGGAGCCTGTGGATGAACATGAATATAGAGCCAAAATTGGATCCTTGATGTACCTAACTGCTACAAGACCTAACATTATGTATGCTGTTTGTGTCTGTGCAAGATTCCAATCAAGTCCAAAAATTTCTCATATGAATGCAGTCAAGAGAATTTTTAAGATAACTGAAAGGAAGACCAGACTTGGGGATTTGGTATCCAAAGAACCAGTCTTTTGATTTGATAGCCTACACAGACAGTGATTATGATGGGTGTAACATGAGCAGGAAGTCAACCTCAGGTGGATGTCAATTTCTGGGAGACAGGCTGGTGTCATGGCAATGCAAGAAGCAGACAACTGTGTCCATATCAACTGCAGAAGCTGAATACATAGCTGCATCTGCTTGCTGTGCCCAAGTTCTCTGGATTCAGAACCAAATGCTGGATTATGGTTTAAATTTTCTGAACACTTCTATTTTTATTGATAATACCGCTGCATATTTTACTATTAAGAATCCAGTTCAACATTCAAAGACTAAGCATATTGAAATCAGACATCACTTCATAAGAGATTGTAATGAAAAAGGTTTGATTGAAATGAAGAGAGTTGATACAAGTGACAACTTAGCTGACCTATCCACCAAGCCACTTGACTGAACCAGATTCAACTTTCTGTTGAAAGCTCTGGGGATGATCAAGTCAGATGAGGTCTGATTGAGGATGTGTGCTTAGTGTGTGTCTCTATGTTCTAATTGATTATTTTTTATTAAGGTCACACACATTTAATGTTGAATGAATATGTTTGAATATGTTACCTGTTTAAAGTTAACTAATAAATACTTAAGTGATTATCTGTGCAACTTAGGTGTCATTGATGCTTATGATTGATTGTCAGTTAACTGTTTTGATATTATGATAAGTAGCTTGAATTGCTTAAACTGATTAAATGCTTGTCTGATATCATGATTTGTTGTTTGAATATGTGTCTTATCTGATCATTTGATGTCATTAGGATAGGCTAAACTATGAATGTTAGAAATGTCTGCTTGTTTTGAAGATGTTATGTATGATTAAGATTTGAATATGTTACAACTGTTTATGTCAAAATGTGTCTTTATGTCAAAATTAAGGTTTTCAAATAAATTTTCAAATGATTTTTGCATAATCACAAATTTTTGATCAAAACATGAGCAAGTTGTTTATGGTGCTGAGATATGATAATACTATTCAGTTCAAGCTTTATAGAAGCTTAAAAGAAGGATTTTCTATGAAAATTCTCAAATAGTTATTCTTGCTGAAAATTATGTCATTTGCCCAGTTGCAAGGACATACACTTGTGTATGTTTGGTCCTATAATCTGCTTAGATTTAAAGGATAGCCATTAACCAGAAAACTTAAAGCATTTGGGGCAATTATTACTTGTTTTCTATTCATTCACTTAAAACTATGTCAATAACTCTGACTTTGAAAGGACATATTTTCAAATGTATTTTGGTCATGTTGACCACTTGTTGTCAAACATGATAGCCATTTACCAGTCAAATAAGAGTTATTGGGGTGTTTGAATTTAAAACTGTTTTAAATATGGGAAATGATAGTACATTGACTACTTAGCCAATAATGTGGATTTTATAGTCCAAAAGGGCACTTAGTACAGTCATTAACATGTATGGTTGCTTTCTCATGATGTGTAAAATCTAAGGTGATATAAACATAAAGAAACTGCTATGTCTTATGTGGAGTTACATTGATGTCTATGCATGTTCCTATATAAATCTTTCCAAATGATAGGCAGAAAAGTGATTATCCAGTCATACACAAGCCTGTTGGTATTTGGTCTCCAAAATGAAAAGACAAATTTACAAGAATAACAAAGAACATCTGTGAACAACATAATTTTTAAATATTTTATCAACCAAAAGTTGATTGAAGTTCACAAAAAAATTTTAAAATAAAATGCAAACATGAGGGTTAATTCTAGAACTACAGGGGTGGAGGAAATAATATAAGTCCTTTAAACATCCTGATTGAAAGGCCTGTTTATCTAAACTGTAAGTCCAACGTTCAACCTCAAATATGTTTGTCAATTTGAAGAGAAATATCAAATAAATAAGTCCTGTCATTAAAAGTTCTTAACCAAAACCAGGGGGTCAAAGTCAATTTGGGGTGATCTGGAGAAAGCCAAATAAGCCTTGAGGATAGATATGGAGCATCAGAACACAACATGTGCTATCCATTAAAATTTTTGCAAATTAATTGAAACTAAACATATCACCAAAGAAATGAAATTCATGTTAAGTCTAGACCTGCTATTGACCTGTCTATGTTGTCATAATAATGCTGAGGATGAAGTATTGAGAAAACTACTTAGTCAATATGATCCCATTATTGAGATCTTTTCAGTTAAACAAATAAATAGTTTTGAAAGGAATCATGATTGAATTTTGATCTCTAAATGCACCATTTGCTCTTAAACTATGATCTTTAATGAAATATAATTGACAAATTTCCTTGACAAGTGGTTTAAGTCAAAAAGAGTTGCATTTTGCCTCAAAAAGGTTGAATAAGTATTTTCGGGTAAGGTTTGATGTTTTTTAACCTTCCCGGGCACAAAGTCGTTGAATACGTAATTTCGGGTAAGGTTTGATGTTTTCTAACCTTCCCGGGCACAAAGTAGTTGAATACGTATTTTCATGTAAGGTTTGATATGTTTCTAACCTTTCCAGGCACAGAACTGTTGAATATGTATTTTCGGGCAAGGTTTGATGTTTTCTAACCTTCCCGGGCACAAAACAGTTGAATATGTATTTTTGGGTAAGGTTTGATGTTTTATAACCTTTCCGAGCAAGCTTAGTCACTTTGGTCTAAGTTTATGATTTTTGGGCATGCTTTAAAGTGTTTACACTTTCCGGGTAGAGTACACTATGTACTAAATTCCCGAGCAAGCTTGAAGTCGATATGAATATGTGAACAAGCAAGCCTACAAGATTTCTTGTTCCGGGCAAGCTTTGCATATTATATGCTGCATGATGTACCGAGAAAGCTCTAGTGATATTAGACTTTAGCACACTTAGGTGTTTTAATGTGTAATTTCATTTCGGGCAAGCTATGTGTTTATGTGATTATGATTATTTGATATTACAAGTGTTTCCGGGCAGACTTTTTCTTCCAGGCACACTTTATATTACGGGTACACTATTGTTCCCTCAATATACTTGGTAATTTCAAAATATGACTTTCTGGGTACACTGTATGCTAGATATCTTTTCGGGCACACTTTATACTCTAGGAAGGTTATTCAGGTATACTTTGCATAAGAAGTTTGTTCGGACACACTATACACTAGGAAGGATGTTCGGGCACACTTTGCATCAAAGTATGCTTGATTGAATGTGTTTCTTATTCTGATAGGGTTCATGCTAGATTGAATTATTTACTTTTATTTGAGAAATTTATATGGGTATCTTAGTTGATTCCTAGCAAGGATGCTTATTTGACGTTTCGTACTTGATTATTTATCTTGTGATTGGGTTCTCAAGAAATCTGGTATTTCGGGTTATAAACTTGTCGAAGAACAGGTTCTTGATTATTTTCTCTCATTCTTCTTCAATATTATAACTTGAAATTGGGTAAAGTAATGAACTTTATGACTAATTTCCCTTTGAATATGTTTGATTGTGTTTTTCAGATATGGCAGATAATGATCAACTGAAGTATCCCTTTGAGCATAAGCATAATATGTGTGCCATGTTACAAGTCACTCCTGATAATGAGGAGGTGGCTATGATGATCACGTGGTTGTCAAGATTAAATATCCGTTTTGCCTTCACCGAGTGCCCTGTCATTTATAGAAATCATTCACTTGATTTATGGCGCTCAGCTAGACTATATGATGATGTAAATGGTCGAAGGATTGAAGCTACAGTAGCAAGACAAGATATTTGAATGACGGAACGATTGATCAGAAGATGCTTGCAGTTACACGATGACGACCACAATCCTATCAACTTTAATACTGATCACCTGCTGAAAATTTTCGAACAAACGATGGGATACCAGGGGACAGTACACGATGGGCAATTTCAAAAGGGCATGTTCCCTATGATCTACAGATTTCTGATCCATCATGTGATTCAAGGATTTGCCTTGAGGAAGGGATCATGGACTCTGATGAGTCGTGACTTAGCAAATGCACTGTTGTTATCATTTATGATCTACCATTCAATTTTTCTTAAATGTTTTTCGTAGGAATGGTAGGAAATCTGAAGAAAGCTGAGAAGGACAGATTTCTGCAATATCCCAGATTTCTGCAAATAATATTCAACAGGGAATTGCATGATTTACCCACTATTGGCATTACTCATGTCATGCAGAACCCAAACACGTATAGACGAATTGTAAATCCGGGGAGTGCCAACATATTTAATCCAAACATTCCGTTTGAGATTTTGCCATGGTTATTGAACCATGACTTGGATATTATGCCAGTACCTGAGCTGAGCTCAGAGAAGGAAGAGGAAGATGCTGATTTGGAAGATGAGGATGATGATGATGATGGAAATGAAGGAGGGGCTGGAGGAGCCATGATTGTTGATGTACTTGATCAGGGGGAGAACCAATCGATCCCAACTCCACCATCCACACGTTTAGCACTACAACTACCACCACAATCCCCACCACCCATCCTTAACCAATAACCACCACAATCACCATCACCCATCCTAAACCAATCACCAAATCACTCAATCCCCAAGCCAATCCTTAACCCAAAGCCAGACTGAAACATCCACACAAATATCACCACCACCACAAACACCACCAACCAACAGCCCTCTACACATAGAAACATTCATTCCTAGCCCACCCCAACCAATTACAACAACACAGCCTACCCATATCCAAACTCAAACCACACCTCAAACCCCACCTGAATCATCTACACAACCACTCACCATCAACCCACTACCATCTACTTGTGAAAACATTCTTGAAGAAGCCAACCCAATAATACCTCAAACCACTAACCAAGACCAATCTGAACCTTTCTTTACGTCACCACCAATAACCCCTCCTACTCCAAACTTACTATTTCAAAGAAATTTGAATATGATGATGGAGAATGTTAAGTTAAGGGAGAGAAATGAGGAGGTGACGAAGGAGAATGTATTGCTATTGGACAAGTTGGCCCGGGTAATGATGAAAATTCAAACCTTGGAGCAGGAGGTTGAGAAGACCTCAGCTGCCCCAAAACAGGGGGAGAATAGTATTGTGCCAACTGATGCAGAGGTTAATCAAGATGATGTAGTGATGGAGGAAGCAAGTGATAGAAATATTGATGGGTTGACATGCATTTTAAATGCTTATGATGATAAGGAGGAAAGTGAAGAAAGGAGAATGGAGGATGAAGAGTATGAAGGTGATAAATCTGATGTTGGAGAGGAAAATTATGATGTAAATGATGAAGTAATGAATGTTGTATGGAGTGAGGAGAATGATGATGAAGAGGAGACAGGGGATGGAATTGAAAGGACAAATGATGAAGAAAATGTGGCTACCACTGATGTGGTCACTAATGTTTTAACTAACAATCAGACTAAAATCCAAAATGATGTAATCAATGAAGGGAATACTGCTACTGAGGAGCCAATTACTGAAACTGAACAACCTGAAAGCTCCAAGAGGGTAGAGTATGATCCAGAATTGGAAGCACTTGATAAGGAGATTGATGACTATCAACAGTCTGAAAATGAAGAAGATGTACAGAGAATTTTGGAGAAAGGAAAAGCAAAAGTATATGATGAGGAGCCTGCAAAGGCTGATATGGTGAAAGAGAGTTTATTGGATGAAGAGGAAGAAGCTGCTGCTGCTGCAAGGAGAGAGTTTGAGAATGTGGTGAGAGAGACAAGGGAGAGGGAAATTCTAGCCCAAACCTTGACTCCTGAAGAATTAGCAGAGCAGGAAGCACTGATCAGTCAATCTAACATTGCCAAAATGATAAATGAAGAAGAGGTTGATGATCAAGAAATCATTGAAGCACTGATTAAGTTGAAAAGAGTTGAGGAAGCAGACAACTCTTTGGCCATGGTAGTAAGCATGTTTCAACCTCAAAGTCAACCAGAAAAAGATATCAACTGAAACTGCTGTACCAACCAATGTGAATATGGAACTGAATGTGGAAGAAGAAATTGGTGAATCAGTTGAAGCTATATTTGCAAACAAATGGGCCAAACAAATTGAATATGATATAAGATATAACCCAAGTGAATGGGAATGTGTGGATGATTCTAAAAATGGAAAGAATTATTCAAGAAAGAGGAACAAGCCTGAATCATTTAAACCAACTGAAAGGGATGAGCCTGCGAAAAAGGGGAAATGGGATGATAAGAACAACTACTTTGTAGAGACCCCTGATGATGAGGCAAGTCCAATAAGGGCAATACCCTTGAAAACTTTAAGGCCAGATGAACATGTACAAGGAGTGTCTAACGTACCAATCCCTAAAGATCCAACTCCAAATGAACCCAAAATAGATGCTGTTAATGAAACAAAAGAGGAGGAGGATGACTCTGATGAAACTGATGATGACAATGATGATGATCAGGGAAAGGATGATGAAACAACTAATGTTGTGTTCCCACAAGTCACAATGACTGATGAACAAAGGGCAGGCATTGAGCTAAGCATGTTGGATGCTAAAAGGAAAAATCCTTTGATTGTGAACTTGAGAAGCTATGGCATAAGCTTTGAGTCCCTAGCTAATTTGAGTAATGATGGGCTGGAGAAAAGATTGAACAAAGAAAGGAACACAATTGAGAAATTAATACAGCAAAAGAACAGGGATGCCCAAAAATACAGAGAATATTTGAGAAAGCATGGGTATTTTGAAAAAGATCTGAGTCATTTCAATGTTGAAAAGCTGAGAGAAGCCTATGAAAGCAAAAGGGAAGAGATAAAAGAAAAAATTGTTAAAGAAAATGAGGAGGCTGAAAAGCTTGAGGCTTTGAAAGAAAAATTTGATGGAAAGTGTGGATATTTGTTGGAAAGAGGGATGAAGCCTGACATGGTTGAAAGCCTGGATAAAGCCACCGTTGAATCAATCTTTAATAACATGAAAAGAAAAGAAAAATTAAAAGATTGCAACCTGAATTATCTGCTGAACAAACAAGGAAAGCTCAGGCTGAACAAGAAACCCCTGCAAAGAAAAGAAAAATCATGACACTCAGGGATAAGCAAAAAGCACAAGCTGAAAAGGAAAAATCAAAGGAAGCAACTGTTGTTGAAACCCCAATCCTAGAGGAATCAAAACCTGAACCTGTTGATGAGCCCATTGTTCCTTGGGAAAATGAAGAAATGATCAATATCTCAAGGGTTATAATGTTGAACCAAAGAGGAATGGATTATAGAGACATTTAATGCACTTGAAAAGGAGGACTTGAAGTAACTCTTCTATTTACAGAAGGCTGAGTGGGAAAAGGTTTTGTTGGAGGGTGATAACCCCAGAAGCTTTGTTGAAGGCAGATTTATACCTGCAGGACTGATGAAAAAACAGAAGATTAGTCAATATGATGATAAGGCTTTTGCAAAGATGCAAATTAAAGACTTGCAGATCTAATCCCTCTTCCTGCTGAATTCATTGAGGGAATGTATATGAAAGCTTTTGCTATAAATAGGCCTAGCAAACCTATGAAGTCTATTCCATTCAGGCCTCTAATCTCAAGAAGATACCCACAAGCAGGTAGAGGTGAATCTAGTAGGGATGGATCACAAAGAATAGCAAGACCACAATCCAATGTGGATCTTCCAAGAACACTCTACTATGATTCAGTCTCTGAATCTCTGAAAGTAATTATGGAAAAGCAGACAGCTGAGAGACATAGTTGTAAGAAGTGATTTTGCTGAATACACTCAAGAACAACTTGAAAGAATGGCCACACTTAATCTGTATGATTATCGAGACAGAAATAAGATGGTTGGAAGACAGCAGATTGATCTCTCTAAGTATTTAAGAGATGAAGCTGACAGGGGATTTCCATTCTTAAAGGAAAAGAGAAGCTGGAGAACGACTCAACTTAACAAAGCTAGAAGGGGTGAAAAGTTGAAAAAAGATGGACAGTGCTGAACTGTATTACAAGTTGAATGTCAAAGATAAGAATCCTTTTTCAAACATGAATACCTGCATAAGCTCAGAAAGAAGAATGACACGCCCTAATTACACAGTTCAGAAAAATGGCATCATAGCTGAGATTGAGAATAAAGAAAATGATGGTCATTATGTGCTTAGAAACTCTGATGGGCGTACATTGGGGATAATTAGAAAAGATGAAGACCTGAATTATTTGCACAATGAAGATCTAATGGATATAAGGGATATGGTCATTCCTGAAAGTCACACTCACTACCAAATCCTTGATATCTTCCGGCAAAGGGCAGCAACTGTGATTGTAAATCGAAGACAAGCCGCTCACAATGCAAAGAGAAGACAAGATTCTTAGAATAGGCTTTAATTTGTAATGTCTTCGGACAGTCTTTGATTATGTAATCTTTTGATGCTTTTGAATATGTAATTTGACTTTAATTTGATGTTTATTTTTAATTATGTGTAAAGTAACCATAAAGGTGTTTTGGGGACAACTGAGGTGTTCCAATATATGGGGAGATTGTTGAGTCAAGATTTGACCCAAACATGATCAAATCGAAGATTGGAATCTTCTCAACCTCCTCTGAAATCGCTAAGTATGGTACCGGGCACACCTCAGGACATTCGAGCAAGGTTTTACTTAGCGGGGCATGATATCTTGCCTATCGGGCAGGGTTATCTTCAAGAAGTCTTCTTTAGTGGATATCCGAGCAGGGTTCACTCTTTAGGGTATACCCGGGCAAGGCTCACTATATCAAGCAGGTTTGTTCTTCATAGCCGAGTAAGGTTTACTTCAGAGTAAGCTCTTGGCTAACCAAGCTCATGAAGCCAAGTAATTGGAAGATCGGGCAAGGTATTCTTTAATAATGCAACGGTCCGTGTAAGCTTGATGTGTAATGAATTATTCCAAGTAACATCGGGTAGGATTCAACTCAAGCAGGGTATAGTGCTCCCAAGAACACTTTGCTAATAAGCTAATTCCAAGAAAGGAGTTGATGGGACCATTAAAGAACAAGGTTGCTCGTAAGTTTATATCGGGCAAAATCTGATATAATCAAGAAGATTGAAGTCTGCTTGGTGAGTATTCCAAGTAAAGCATACCCGGAAAACTGTTCCCGAGCACACTTCATGGTTATCAAGTCTACAAGGGAAGGCAAAGCACAAAGTCTACTCGGAGAAGTTTACTTCTACAAAGCCTACCCGGAAGACTTATTTTACACTTAGCATAGCCTTGAATATGTAATTTGAATATGTACTATTTGTTTAGGGTTTCTAGAAAGAGTGACAGTTGTAAAGGAGGTGTCAGGCCTATAAAAGGAATATTTAGGGCACGCCTCCTAGCAGCGTCTGAATACGAAATTAGAAAGAATATTTGTGAGTGTCAGCTGTTCTTAGAATCGTACGGATACAACTTTCCTATCAAGAAACCCTAGATAGATTATCTTTTGTATGATTAATATTATATAAATGGAAATCTTTTGAGTAAATCTTGTGTGTTTAGTTACCTTTGATTAATTGTTCAACAACCAAATCGTATGCTATTGATTCCGCCTCTATCAAACGGTTTTCTTTCTAAATATAGCAACTCGTCATTAACTCTTTTGTCAACACATTATTGTGTGAGTTATGACTTAATTTGTTAACGATCTACCAACAATCGGGGACCTGACATCATATATCAGTGGTATTATTCTATTGACATTTAGTTTAAGTTTATAAAATATAATTTATTGATTATGGAAGTTCATGCTTACAAAAATAAAGATATAGTATTGTTAAGACTTATATGTATAGTGTACATGGGTGGTTAACGTACAATAATTCACTATCGTACATTTGGTACGTGACAGGTTTGAACGTCCGATCATACACGATGGCAAATTTGTTCTAATTAATCTGAAAATCTAGCAACACCAGTTAATAAATGGGCATTTCGATTAACGATTTCTTCAATTAAGCTGCCCCAAATCAAACTTCCAACCCCCAAATCATCACATTCCAAAAGAAACCCCAGTTCATCAAAAAGTAGACAATCTAAATCTAAAATTACCTTCAATAATGGAAAATTAAGAGTTGAATGAGAAGTACAACTTAAAACCTAGTTCGAAGAAGTTGATTATTAAGTTTCGTAAGAACGACGGTTGAAACAAAACCACGATAGACCACAAATTGCTAAAAAATCATGTAATTTTTAAACGTTTTAGAATATATGAGTGATATTTAATTGACTATCATATTGTTTTTGGTTGTTAGATGATCTAACTGGTACTATTAGAGTTGTATGTGTTGAATTGAACGTATTAACAAGAATGTGTTATTGTTGACCTACACGTATTAAATGATATGGAATGTTTTAGCAGAAGCTTGTGGTTTTTTTTTATTTGTTCCTTCAACTGAGCGTAGTAAGATGAAGGTATGATGTTTGACTTACACATTTTAGAGGATGCGGTTTTCTATTAGTTGAATGTCGTAGAAACAACTGGATGTTGTTTAAACCCAAAATAACTGGACATGCATAATTTGAATTTTGTTGTTTCAACTGAACGTATTAACAAAAATGTGGTTTGTTGATTTGACTGTTTTAGCATAAACCAAAATAGTTGTTTTTGAAAAACTTTTAACTGGACGTATTAAGATAAAATTGTATTATTGAACTATGTTTTAAGTTATGTGATAACATTTTAGTTGAAGATTTAGCAGGAGCTTGTTAGTTTTGTGTTTTGTGAAATTATTAGGAAAAATGATTATATTATTATTATTATTATTTTCTGTAATTTTGACCTGAACGTATTAGGATAGAAAGTTTTTTTTTGGGACATCAACATATTTGAGAGATAACTAATTATTTTAATTCTTGTTTGAAAATTTTGTGTAGATGTTGAAAGGACAATAAGAAAATCTGAAGGTACACCAACAACTGATGAATCAATAAGTGGTAAAATGAAAAATTGTTGACTTGCACAAATCGTCTGAAGAAGTAAGAAAAAGGGTTAAAATTAATCAGAGAAACCTCACTGAAAAGAATGTTAAAAGAAGACAAGGTGAAGAGAGAAACTCAGATTTGAACTTTGAAACACCATTCAAAGTATTAAAGAATAAAAAGAAAATAATGCAACAAAAACAAGCTGCTAATCAGAAACAAACAGAAGTCCAAGTAGAATTAGAAATTTCTGATTCATACTTTGAAACACCGAACAAAAAGAGCAATAAGTCAACACCTTCTATACTATGCGTCAGAAAACCATTCCAAGAATACAAGGATACAAAACTTTGGATGAGGTGCGCACCAACTAATATTTTTGATGAAATCAAAGAAATGAATGAGAAAGCAAAAAATTGGGTTGAGGAAATGGGATTCGGATCATTGTTAACAATGAGTGTGATCACCATTCCAACTCGTTTGGGATATTGGTTGGTTGTGAACTATGATCATGACCTTAATGAATTAAACATGGGGAATCATATTGTTAAGATAACACCCCATGTAGTTCATGTTGTTTTTGGAATAACAGTGGATGGAAAACATTTGTAGAAAAGATAAGACCAAGAATAGGGTTAAATGTTGGTACTATATAAGTTCAGGAAACAATTTTACCATTCAAGGATAACTATTCAAAATGTGTTGGATAGAATGGAAACACACAATGGGGATATGTAACATCCCGTTTCTCGTTCGGTTAATGAAATAATAATATTAAATGTTATAAGATAGGCTTGTGTTGGGTTAAATAATATGGGTAATGGACTTTGGATAATAAGGAAAAGAGAAAGGCCATGGGCTTAAGCCCATGACCCATGCTATATAAACCTTAATTAACCATAATCCATTCATTCCACTCATTCCATACACCATCAAAAAACACATACTTAAGCTCTCTCTTCTATTCTCACTTTCTCTAGCCGAAACCAAGAAGAAGAATCAATTCACGACCCGAGGTAATGATAGTATGATATTGTATGGGTCCAAACCCGCTAGATCTAGTCGCGAAACGACGAGCCGACACCCCAAACCGTTACAGTCATGAGATCCGGATGGAATTGAGTATAAACCGATCAAAATATGAGCTTAGGGGTCACCCTAGCTCAGATCTGGATTGAACGGGACGAAGAACGGTGATAAATAGTGGAAAACGACGGATATCTCGCTTTTCTGGCGATGACGGCACCGGAAAACGGCGTACGAGGTTAAGGATGTCAGAGAATGTTTATGACATTCTCTGACCTAACCCTAATTCGTTAAAGGAAGAGTCAAGAATTAATGGTAATTCATTATGCCCATTCGTCAAAGAGAAATAACGAATTCGCAGCAGTTCATTAAAAGGGTCAATTCGTTATAAAGATCAGTTTGTTATAAAGACCAATTCTTTATAAAGTGTCATTCGTTATAAAGGCCAATTCGTTAATGGGCCAGTTCGTTATAAAGGCCAGTTCGTTATAAAGGCCAGTTTGTTATAAAGACGACTTCGTTATAAGTTAAGAAGTAACGAATGAACCTCATTCGTTAACGAACTGGATAACGAATTAAGTTTGAAAGAATGACAGAAAGGTACCCGGACTTAGAAAAAAAATGGATTAATTAAACTAGAAACGTGATATGGGTAGTGATAGTTAAATTGATGCGTGTAATTGTTATACAATATGTCGCGCACAGCTAAAGAAAGGAATAACTATTAATGGTGAACGTAACAGGACTCAGGTGAGTTTCTAGCTCCACTTTCTTGTTATGTTTTTAGGGTTGTGTGCATACTCAATGAGAATGTTATACACTTCTTAAATGGTAAGTGTATGCTATTATGATCTATGTGATAGTATGTATGAATGTATGAATGAAAGCTCGTTGGTGCGTGAACGATCTTCGGATATTGCACGTAACAACAGGGAAAGTAATATTTAGTATGTTTTGTATGAAATATGTATGTATGAAAGTACGTAATGAAATGAATATGTAGAGAAAGATATGTATGGTTATAGCATGGATGAAAGGTATGGTTTAGGTAGGGAACATACCCTAATAATATCTGCGAATGTAGGAAACAGACCTTAATAATATTTGTGAATGTAGGGAACAGGCCCTAATAATATCTGGGAATGTAGGGGACAGACCCTAATAATATCCGTGAATGTAGGAAACGGTCCCTAATAATATCCGCGAATGTAGGGAACATACCCTAATGATATCTGCGAAGGTTATAGGGCAGAATGCTCTTTAAA
This sequence comes from Bidens hawaiensis, assembly GCF_021521415.1. Taxonomy (NCBI): domain Eukaryota; kingdom Viridiplantae; phylum Streptophyta; class Magnoliopsida; order Asterales; family Asteraceae; genus Bidens; species Bidens hawaiensis. The sequence goes on from NW_027494368.1 coordinate 192,647, forward strand.
ACGTATATGTATGAATGAAAGTATGTATGAATGTTTGAAAGAAAGAATGAAAGTATATAATTATGTAATGAAAGATGAAAGTACATATCTTCGGACACGTATTTAAGTAAGTATGTGAATGTAATGTAGGTTGCCTGATTAACTAGAACTCACTCAGCGTAACTGACTTTTAGTATGCACGCGGGTTAACAGACTGAGACAACTGGTTTGAGTGGGACACATGGCAGGATTGAAGAGGCTGGCATCAGAAGATTTTTCATGATGTTTCGAATGCTATAAATTATTTTATGTTTTTACAGACAAGTTATGAATGTTTGTAATGAATGGTTGACTTTTAATATTATTCCGCGAAAGTTTTAATTCACTATGATATTTAAGACTGTGTTCATGAGTAAATCCAACGCCATAGAAGGGGACCGGGAACGGGGCCTTACAAGTTGGTATCAGAGCATAAGTTCGAGAGAATTAAGCATCCTACATGCTTAGACTCGAATAGAGAATGAGACATAAGTAAGAAAAGAAAGAAGATGCTAGTTCAAGAAAGCCATGTGTCACTCAATCAAGCTAAGTAAAGGTAAATTATGTGATTAATTTCACATGTAAAGTAGAATGATGAATGAATGCTAGCTTAATTGCTAGAGAAAAAACGTATGAATGCTAGCTTAATTTCTAGGGATAGGAATACATGATGATATTAACGGTTGATTGTCTAACTGTTAGAAGTAGAACTAGCACAAGTGAACTCACAAAGGGAAGTGTATAAGACACGGAGAGTAAAGTGATCAGCTAATCACAGCTGGCCACTGTTATTACCTGTTAGCCTTACTATCCTTGTACTAAATGGTTCCTTAAGTGATGACGTTTGTGTTTCCTTATAGAATTCAAATGGCTGGAGGAAGAAAGGTCGTCAGTCAAGGAGGTCGTACTGGACGTCGTAGTAGGCCACGTATTGTTCGAGAACCTTCTGTAGAATCAGCTACTAACACAGGGGAAGAAGGAAGTGCGGCTGGACGGAACCCGAGTAACAATGAAAGGTATCAACTTGAGTGTTGGTACATGATGCCAGTAGTTCAGTATCTAGTGTCTGTAATCGTGTTAGTTGGTTTTGTTATGTTTTAGTTAAGTTGTTTCAAAAGTTCGCCTGTTATAAGCGAACTTGTGGAACAAGCGAAGTTATTGACAACTTCGCCTAGCATGTTAGGCGAAGTTGTCGAAGGGTATATATGTTTAGGCTACGGCTTATTTTGTAGTGGTTCAGTACGTGTAATTGTGATTTGGCTATCACGTGTTAAAGGAGTTGCAATACAACGTGTCTATTGAGTATTGTAACGTGTCTTTGTACTTGGGTTTAACGTATATCGCGTCTAACACTCGTATCGTCTTACGTAGGGATTCCGCACCTACGTAATACGAGATATTTCCGTGTAGATTTGGCTAGGAACCCACAATTGGTATCAGAGATTTTGCTCGTGATTGTGTGGTTCGGGATTATCACACAAGTGTAGAAATCGTTCCGTTCGACTATTCGCGGAACGAGTTTACGTTGAAATACCGAGTTTTTGTGTCCTACTCATCTCCCACTATCAAATATAACCCATTACACCTTCGCATACCTCGCAAAACGTCAAATTAAAACCTGCAAAAACCGTTTGTTCATCAGGCGAAGTTGCCGCCACTGTTTGTAGGGTTAGGCGAAGATATAAGTTTAAGCGAAGTTATTATTAACTTCGCCTGCCTCACAAGTTCGCTTAAATAAGCGAAGTTGTCATCAAGCGAAGTTAACATCAGGTGAACTTAAGAAGAAAGCGAAGTTAAGAGTTTCAGCGAAGTTAAGAGTTTCAGCGAAGTTAAGTATTCAAGCGAAGTTAATCTTAAGCGAAGTTAAGAATAACTTCGCCTACTGGGTACTGTTCAGAATAATAAAATATTATTTTTGAGTTTCTTTGTGTTTTCGAGTCGTATTTCTTTCAAAGATGACTTCTATAAACATTACGGAACTGGTGAAGATGGAGGTGGAAGAAGGTTCAGCTACTAAGGCTCCGAAAATGCTTAAGGGTACCGATTTCGTGGCTTGGAAAGATCGGTTTGAGCAATATGTTAAATATCAAGATGCTAAGATGTGGGTGTGCATTCAAGATGGATACATTCCACCAACGGCCTTGTTTGAGGGTCGTGATCAGATTAAGAAGTACAATAAGATGGAAGAGGAAGAAAAAAAGATGTATGAGGCAGAGAGTAAAGCTCATGCAGCAATCACCATGGCTCTTCCACAAGAGATTCTACACAACTTCAAGAAATACAAAACTGCTAGAGAGCTATGGGAAGCTCTAGAAAACCGATATGAAGGTAATGTGGGGATACGTGCATCCAAAATTAAGCAGCTAAAAACCCAATTCTTGGTGTTCAAATATTTGAAAAATGAATCACTCGATGACATCATCACAAGATATTATCACCTGATGACCGAACTCAGCAATTACTCCATTGTATACAAAGAAGAGGAGATAGTAGAGAAACTCCTTGATGCTTTTCCACCAAAATGGGAAATGTACACGGTTTTGATGAGAGAAGATAAAGAGTTTGCCGATATTGATTTGGAAACAGCAGTCAATAAATTACGAACTTTTGAACTAAACATGGTTCGGAAAGAGACACCAACTGATCAGGTTCAGGATCCGGGAATGTACGGTGCAAAGGTTAGTTCAAGATCAACTTCAAGGTCAGAATCAACTGCTTACTACTCAAAGGGAGACTCAAGCTCAAACTCAACTCAAGATGGTCATGTGACTCTCAACTTGGACGGTGATGTATGTTTTGTAGCTGGAGGAAGTAATTCTTCAAAACCTCAAGCCACAACTGGTAACTTCTCATCAAATGCTCTAACCAACAAATACTTACAGATGCCCATGAGCGTTAAATCAGCTGAACAGCAGTTTGCTCTCTATGCATCCTTCATTGCATCTTACGAAAATTACATCAAAGGTAAAATAGTCGACCCTGCAACTTTAGATGAAGACTATGATCAGATTGATGCTGATGATCTAGAAGAGATGGACCTGCAATGGCAGATGGCTATGATAGTAAGAAGGGTTAAGAGATTCATGAAGAAGACAGACAGAAAGTTTGTTGGAGAAAGACCAGGGTTTGATAAATCAAAGGTTCGGTGCTACAACTGTCAACAAATGGTCACTTTGCCAAGGAATGTACCAATGAGAGAGTAGAACGTAGTCAGAACAGGCCTGCACAACAGAATGGGGGAGATAGTGAAAATAAGGCTATGGTATCTAGACACAATAGTGGGTATAACTGGAATCTACAGGTTGAGGAAGTCTTCGAACAGGCAAATTTGGTGAACATCGAAACTGCAGGGAGTGAGAAAGTGACGGGAGAAAATCAAGCTTACATGGCAGAAGTGAACGATCAGCTTTCTGAGGTAAGTTCTAAACTCCCTTGTATGAAATGTTAAAATCTGTCTAAACAATTGAAAACAATAACTGATCAGTTTGTTAGTTTGGACGCTCAATTTAAAACATTAAAAGAAGATCATCATTACACTAAAACTAGAGAAAACAGTTACTCGGTAAAAATAAAAGCTAGTGAAAATGATATCAGAAGTCTTAAAGCCAGTCTAGCTGAAAAAATACAAGTAATTGATCTTAGTTATGAAGTGTTAGAAGAAAAAACCAAACTAATTACTGACAGGGATAAACAGATAGCTGATTACCAGGTAAAAGTGATGGAATTAAACAGAAAAATTGAACAATTTAGAAACTCCTCAGCAATGCTTGATCACATCGTAAGTGTTCAACGTTCCCCAGTTAAAAAAGGGGGGAATTGGATATTCTGAAGTTCCACCACCATATAACCATAACTATATGTATGATCCTAGTAATCAGAAATCTGTTGATGTTGAAATTGGTCAGACAGTTCCTGTTAAAGCTTCGGTTAAAGAACCCGAAGTTAGGCCTATTTCGAATGTTAAGATTTCTGACCCTAGTTCTGTCTCATCAAATTCGGAAAAGACATCCGAATCTAGTGAGATAAAAGAAGAGGTAGTGTTACTAAAACGTGGGGAGGAATATAAGCCAACTGAAAAGAACTCTCCCCTAAACCCGTTTGTCCCACCATGTGTTAGACAAACAAATAGTAATGCAACCTCAACATCTGACACAACTGTTGAGACGAAGGTTGAACACAGGAGTTGTTTCAGATGCAATCAAATCGGACACCTAATTGCTAATTGCCCTCTAAATCAAAGAGAATTCAGAGGAATGAGGCCTCCGAAAACTGAAAATAAAACGAATGGTAATTACTATACTGGTAGGAATGCGAACTCACCAAAGTTCAGACATTGGACTAATCCAAGATCTCAAGGAAATCGATCTCAGTTTTACCCAGTTAACAACCAAACAAACAGATTTAATTCAGTTAATCCACTAAGGTTTGGATGGCCTCATAGTCAATTCTCAAGTAGGTATCCTTACAGAACTTACAGAAATCATTCTCAAACTAACTTTGGACAACCAAGGTATGGGATGCCAGGTAACAGATTTAATCGACCCAAGACCAATAGGTCTTGGGTCCCCAGATTTTAATCCTTTGCTTTAATCGTGCAGGAACAGTTGAACAGGACTGTAAACAATTTGTGGGTTGTAGATAGTGGCTGTTGTAACACCCCGCAACCGCAGCGGAAACGTAAACGGGATGCAACAGACACCTCTGATATCAACCACATTGTTTATAAAGAAAACTGAATACATTAATATACTTCAAATTACATTATCTTGTATTTCATTACCGTCTAGGTGATACACACATCATACAATACGATACACAATTCTATTTGTTATAATGTATCCTAACATCCTGCACGCAAATCTTACACACATCAAGCACTTAGCACGTAAGCAATCACTTCATCTTAATTGTATCTGAAAAGCATGTGAGAAAACGGGTCAACTACGAATAGTTGGTGAGTTTCACAATTTGAGTAAACCATGATAAATCATTATCAAAATATAATATTATCGATGTAATTATGCTGAGCCCACAAGTGAAACCTCTGACTATCACACACAACCCCCGTGGCATATCCCCCACCCACGGACCCGTGGCATATCCCCCGCCCACGGACCTGCCCCAAACCGCTATGTCTAACATTACATAGCAAAATAAATAACAACAAAATAGACATGTGCAACTGGCTGGGAAACATCAGCAAATCCATGCCGGACCAGTTGAGTTTGTCAGACCAATAGTACTATCCACACTCTACCGGCTTTCAGTTAATCACTCGTGTTCCAGGGCCTTAGAATGTTAGCAACTCAGACAATTACCATCTTAGTACATTTCCGTACGATTCCCGTACAATAAAATATATATAAATCCACGCAAGTCCATGCGTTCAGTATGTACTTAAACATTTCAATAGTAACATGCTTCCGCCCCGGGAAAATATTTGAAAACAATTCAGAAAAAGGGGCTCGTGAAACTCACCTTAGCACATGCAAGCAGGTAACAACAATCATTATCAATTAACACGTCCAATCTGTAATATGATCCCTACGATCGTTATTATACAATTATTGTTTATATAACCTTTTAACCGTATCAACCGGTACATCTGGGGACACTGTTAACCCAGTACTGTACCCGTTCCGGGGGCAATGTTAACCCAGAAACACTTCTCCGGACTCAGATTGTGATGTCGTTTAGAGTTCAACAGTCAAATTTTCTAATAGCTTGTTTTCCCCGTTTTGCGTGCCTAGCACGGTTACGCGTTTTTATGTTTCAAAAATGAGTTTGGTCACACACGACCCGAAAATAGTGGTTGATTGATAATTTAGTTTAAGTTGTGAAATTAGAGCTCGGTTTAGACGCCCCGATTGGCCGCGGGACCCGTTTCCGTCTTTAGTGCACCGGAAACTGTTTTATCGGGTAAAATTACTCAAATCATCCGAATTATTTTTGGATGATTCATTTTTACTTGTTTAACTCAATTATATGAAAATAGTTCATTTTTAGGGTTTTTATACACCAGTCAGCTCGCTTAAGCGAACTTCACCGGTTTACGCGTTTTAACTTTAAAAGTTTGATAATTAGCACAAATAATTATCCGTTTAATCTTGGATCTTGAAATTTTGCACAAACCACTTTTTGACAGTGGGGAATTTAATAAAAATATTTCCAGAATTAATTTTTATATTTAAAATTTATTTATCTATTTTTAAACACCATTTAAACACTAAATATGTCGTAACTACCAAACGATCTTAGAAAAATCCCAAATTTCTCCTGGATGTCCCCTGCTATACACATAGTCCCCTGTAATTTTTCCAGAACCAAAATCTACTTTTACATGCCATTTTCACTAAAACCGAGCTAGAAAACCCTAGAACTCGTTTAACCGAAAAGCCTACTTAGACTTCTCCAACGGACCTTAAATTTTGTGTGTGACTTATACATGATATAGAAAACTTATCTGCAATTTTCCAGAATTTTTCATGATATTTAACTATTTTTCACCATTTTTGGCCAAAACCGAGCATTAAATTCACCAAATATTCATCCTTTATCCAAAAATTATCAAAAATTCACAGAACTCATATTTTCATGTGTTTAACACCTCTGTAAAATTTCATGACCTAACTCTAAAGCATCAACAATCTGTCCAAATCTCCAAAACCGAACATAAACCGAATATACCTTTCGTTTTCCGCCACTACAAGCTACGAACTCGTCTTTCCGCCTTATCTACCACTAAATACAGAACCTACAACCAACATACCACAATACCTAGAAAGTTACACTCACGATCAAGCCATTTCTTTCATGGTTTCGGTTATGATTCCAAAAACAAAGATTTAACCGTAAAAATTCGTTTTTGATTCGTTTAACTCCTTTCTTGGACCAAGATCCCTTGTATAACCCGTATACATCACTTGAACATGCAAGAATCGGTTTTCATCATTGAAACCTCATTTTCTTGCAAACAAACTCAAGAAACGAAGATGAACACGTGCATAACTCGATCATTACCTCGTTTTTCTTGCTAGAACTCTCGGTTTTTGAATCATACTTTGGAGAGGATTGAGGGATGTTGCAAGAGTTTGATGGAAAAAAGAAATGAATGGGGTTTAATCCCCCTTTGGGTCCGATCGGTTAAGATAGGGGGGTGGGGTGGGACCCACTTCTCCATTCTTGGCCACATGTTCGGATTTCGGCAATCTGGATAATGTTTTGGATAATCTGGTTCATTTCGTTTTTCGGTTAAATGTTTAATTCGGCTTAAAACAAGGCTAAAACGGTCGTTTTTGGCTTAAAAAATGAAATTTATATAAAACCGATTTATAAACTTTAAAAACTTAAACCATGACATTTATTAACTTAAAACATCATATTATTAATTATTGCGCATCTTTTTCGGCTTGATCGATCGTCTCTTGCTCGGTTTGGTATTAAAGGTTTCGTTTATTGTACCGACATACCATTAAATCGAAATTCTTTTTCTGTGCTTTAATTCACTTATCCCGAAGCATTAATGCTTCGTAAAATCATTAAATATTATAGATATCGTCCATAATTGAACCCTCGATTCGTTCGGGTTACAATAACTATCGATCGATTGATCGCATATTCAATACGATGAATTATATATTCACGTACAATCAATACAGTGAACCATGTATTCTCGTATAATTACTATGGTAACTCATGTACCCGACATTAAATATGACGTAACTACTGTCTACCGGTTAGGGTATACCGGGTTTCGTCGGAATCGTTACATTCTCCCCCCGTTAAGAAATTTCGTCCTCGAAATTTTACACGTCCACTATCCCCTTCCGAGGGAAAGGTGGGGGTTTTTCTTTCAGAATTCACCCTCGCGTTACCGGGTATAATCTGGTCCACGCTGTGAATTCCGCTTAATCTTAATCAATAAAGCTTGGTATGTCCAAACTGTTTAGTTTTCCCGTCTACTATCTCTACGGAATTATTTATGATATCTATCTTCTATGAGTACTTCCATTACTAGTACTTTCGTTGCCTCATCGCTTAGGTACTTTTCAATCCGAATACATGGCAAACATCATGTATAGTACTTAGCCCCTGGAGTACTATAATCGACAAACTAAATGACCAATCCTGGCGATAGTCTCATGAGGTCCGATATATTAAGGAGCTATTTTCGGTTTTGCCAAACCTCATATCACCTCTCTTAGGTGATGCCTTAAAAATACCTTGTCACCTCTTTCCAGCGACAATGGTTTCCTTTGAATGTTGGCATAAATCCTTTGCCAATCTCGCGCTGCTTTCAACATATCTTAATTATTATAAATCCTATTGGTTGTTTCTCGAATCAATTCAAATCTTATGGCTTGAGTGACGCCCATTTTCAATTTAACAAATTGGTAATAATTACTTCACCCATAGAAAGCTTCAAGCTCTCGATGCTTCCTTCCCCGCCTTCCAATATTGGAAGTAGGATGACTATTTCGATCTGAGATAATTGAAAATGGTACTCCACGACGAGATACCATTTCACCATCATGAATTTGGGCGAGAATTCATTGTGGTAATCGTCATGGATTGGGATGAAATGCGAGGATTGGTTAATCGATCCGCGATTACCCAATTTACATCATGCCTTTGATATACCTTGGGAATTTCGTCCCGAAATCCATTGTAATCTATTCCCACTATCATTGGCGAATTTTCTGTTGTTGTGGCGTTCCCTAGGGTTTTCGGTGTGCAGCCTTATCTCCTGCATAACTTACATATTCACCAACATACGTAACCATATCTTTCTCCAAACTTGGCCATTAATAAAATTCTTTCAGATATTCGTATTATCAATAGTCAAATCCGATCCCGGATGTATGGAATATTTCGATCTATGCGCTTCGTCCATGATTAATTCACGAAGGTCATGGAGGGTCGGGATCCAAACCCAATTTTTGAAGTAGAGAATTTCGTCCACGCGCTGTTCGAAATTCTTCTCATTGCCGTAAAGTCCCTCTTTTTCCATTTGTTCCTCTTTCAACGCCTCACGTTGAGCGACTCGTATCAGGTCCGAAAGGTTCGACTGGACTATCACCCCCAGCGCTCGCACTCGCAATGGCTTAACCCGATCTTTTCTACTCAAGGCATCGGCTACGACGTTAGCCTTGTCGGGGTGATAACGGATGTCACAGTCATAATCGCTTAACAACTCGACCCATCTTCGTTGAATATGAGACTGCGGTCTCTTATCATCTATAAAATTTGTACATTAGCGTCATACAAAGGATTATGAGTTGGGTAATGCTAAAAATTCTTCAATAAACCGCTGATAATCTCCGGCTAGTCCTAAAAATTGGCGCATTTCCTTTGGCGCCTTGGGTGACTGCCAATTTTAATGGTTTCTATCTTATTTTGATCTATGTGAAGTCCTTGTTGCTTTACAACATGACCAAAGGATTATGCCTTCTTTATTCAAAATCACATTTCGAAAACTTCGCGTACAACTCCTCTTGCTTTAACACTTCCACAATTTTCCTTAACCGTCATTCGTGCTCTTCTTTACGTTGCGAATATATCAAAATATCATCAATGAATGTTATGACAAATTTGTCAAAATAAAGTTTACAGACTCGGTTCATGAGTTCCATGAATGCTGCCGGCGCATTTGTTAGCCCGAAAGGCATAACTAAGAATTCATAATGGCCGTAGCGAGTCCGAAACGCTGTTGTTGCAACGTCCTCCTCTTGGATTTTTCATTTGGTGATAACTATATCTAAGACCAATTTTCTAAAAATAAATCGCCCTTTGCAGTTGGTTAAACAGATCATTTACTTCGAAGAAGTGAATACCTATTCTTGATCGCCCCTTTATTCAATTCTCCCTAATCAATACATATCCTGACACTTCCGTCCTTCATTTCCCAATTAACACTGGTGCACCCCATGGTGACTAACTAGGTCGTATAAAACCTTATCCAATAATTCTTGCACTTCTGTTGGTGCAAGTCGGTAGGGTGCTTTAGCAACAGGACCAGCTTGAGACATTAAATCGATTCTGAATTCGACCTGTCGGGTTGGCGGTAATCCAGGAAGTTCTTCTGGGAAAATTTGTGGAAATTCGCGTACCTTCGGGATATCTTCTATATGTTTTCTTTTAAATACTTTGGCAATCGCGTTTGTTAAATACACCACGTCTTCTTGTCGTAAATATTATAACATCTCAAGATGAGATTAGAGTGGTAACATAATACCGTACACTTTTCTCTGTATCTAATCGCTTCATCGTCCGAAGGAGAGCTTCTAATCATCTTCTTTTCATATTTGACTTCAGCTTCATGTTGAGTTAGCCAATCCATGTTAACTATTACTTCAAAACTTCTTAACTTTACTGGTCGTAGGTTGATAAGGAAAGGTTAATCGTTCAGAATAATAGGACAATTCCGAACAATTTAGTTAACCATTAGGGGTTTATCGTTAGTGATTCTACTGTATAGGGTTCTATAGTTTCACTAATCGGTATCTTTCCAAAAGATAGAAGGTTAACAGTGTGACACCCGGTAATTTCCCAATCCTATAAACCAAGTAATCAACCTAATTACTAGGAGATTGTGAATGTTATGCGCGCCATTATCAGCGCGGGCATATGTTATATGCGCCATGCGCGGATGCGATGCGCGCCATGTTAGGATCAGCGCGGGCATATGTTAAATGCGCCATGCGCGGATGCGATGCGCGCCATGTTAGGATCAGCGCGGGCATATGTTATGTGCGCCACGCGCACAGGTTTTGTGTTTTCATAACTTAATTTCATGTCGTTTGTCTAATGGGTTAGCCGCCCCGCTTGATGCTAAGGCGGGTGCATACCTCTTCAATAATCAAATCATTTATGCGCGCGCGGAAAAAGGGAACTAACCTCCCCGCATGGCGGGAACATTGAGAGCTAGTTTGTTTGAAGCTCCAAGATGGAATTGACTTCAACATAACTGATCACTATGTTGAAATACCAAGACCTCATGGAGAATCTACAAATGAAACTCAACGTCCCTGACTACGAGAAGGTTACGCACCTACCCGCATCAAATAAAAAGGAGTTATGTGCGACACCTGCGGGAAGAATCCCCGCCGACACCTTAAAACTAAACCCTTTACGCATGAACGTCTGCACAGAAACCAACCACCTTTTCGCTTAAATCCAAAAGTTCACCCTGTTAATAAACTCTGAGAACGCTGGTTCCAGCAGAGCCAGATGGACCCGCAGGATTCCTTATAAGGACGCCTGCGCATTGATACGCGCAGGATTCGTTACAAGGACGCTTGCGCGAAGACCAACTGGAGCCGCCGGACCCACAACGTTCAAAGAAATGGCCTACACGCAGAAGGCTATACGCGCAAGGTTACGCGTACAAAACACTTAGTCTATTCTTCAGATGAAAGGGGATTACCCCCGCCCAGAAAGAACCAATTGCGTGTTTCAGAGATTTTTACCTTTTGACTGCACACTGACAACAGTACCAGGAAAAGTATACTGTAACACGAAATGTCAGCTGTCAGCCGCACCTACTCTCACCAACCACAGTCCTGCATGTACTGTCAAATCCATCAGAATCTTTATAACCACTCCCTAGGACCATCACCCCCCATCCCTAAAATAAATAATAATAAACCCCATACCTTGTCATCATTACACCCAATATAAATAAGATTTCAATCCCCTAAATCAAGGGATTGTGTTCCCTTGAATTTGCCTATAAATAAGTATCAATTCTTGAATAAAAATATCACACAAACACACTTCAAACTCCTCTCTTAAACCTGTAATTCTGCACTAACCATCTCCCGAGCATCCGTTTCCAGTTCCGTTTCCATCACTAGGTAAGCCGAAACTTTAGTCTTAAGATTTACTTTCCTGACCAACCCTTATATTCTTCGATTTCTAGATCTTAATATACATATTTCTTGTTATTTAAACATATTTTAGACTTCCAATTTCGAGGCTAACATCAGGAAACCCGAATCTCGTTTAATCTCTCTCTAAACCATCACTTAACAAGAATCACAAGTGAGTCTCACAGCCCCTATTTTCACTGTTTTTAAACTGTTTTCGGGGCGAGGGACACGTGTTTAAATTATGTTTTATCATGGTATATTTACAAGCAATGCAAACGATTATCTGTTCATGGTGTTTATCTTGGTTTTCAATGTAAGTGCGCAAGAACAAGAAAGTGATCACTTCGTCAATGGAACTCTAAGGGTAGGGACTACTGTGTTTGATCAACCCGCTCGTAGGGGTCGCACCTCTTTGCATTGACGAGTGCCTAGTATGGTCATGGGGTAGTACTACTGGTTGTAAAGCCCGCTCGTAGGGGTCGCACCTCTTTGCATGGACGAGCGCCTAATTTTCCGAGCACAACGTCCGCGCGTAACCCGCGGGACGGTATTATTTTAGCTCGTAGTGGCAGCGCCACTTTGCATGGACGAGCACGGTTTTCAGAAATGTCCGCGCGTAACCCGCGGGACGGTTTTATCAAGCATATGTTTTAATGGTGTTATCAGAAATATGTTTCAATATGGTTTTATCAAGGATATGATGCAATACGATTTATCAAGTCACCAAAACTTGTGAACTCACTCAGTTTATACTGATTCAAATGTTTTTACGTGTCTTTCAGGTGATAATTAGTAGCACAGGGAGTCACACATAGAGCACTTCACGCAGAACATCTATAAAAATGGTTTTTGGAAGATTTTAGTTCTATCCCTTCCACACGCGTGGTTGTTCCCGCCGTGTAAGGGGATATGGCGCGGAAATCTTCAACGTTTTTTCATATGTGGATGTTTTTATATGTAATTCTAAACAATGTAATGTATTTTGTACAAGACATTTCATGCGCAATGGAAAATTTATTTGAATGTTTGCAATAACCCGTGCTTGATTATCAATTCCCACTCGCGCGCACCCGGCTGTTTCCGCCGTTTAGGGCCGGGTGTGACAGATTGGTATCAGAGCTCTGGTTATAGCGAACTAGGAAAGAAGTTTTAACCTAGACTATAACCGTAGGGGAATCGCATGAAATATTTTTTCAAAGAAAATATTTTCGAAAGAAAAATCACACACACTTAGGAACACGGGTCACACAATGTCTAGTGAACACTAAGGATAAGAACATTATGTGCTCAGAGTACATGCGCTAAGTTGATATATTTTCGTTCTCTTTTAAGAAAAACGAGAATGCCTCCAACCAGAGCCAAGGGAATTACCATGACACCCGAGGAACTCGCAGAAATAATCGCACAGGCGATCGCAACGCATGAGGCCAGCAAGGCCGAATCAAGTCAGGGTCGTCAAGAGACCGAAACCCCAGAACCCGAATCAGGAGCTTTGGACAAAGGATGCTCCTATAAGACATTTATGGCCTGTAAGCCTTGGCCATTCAAGGGCACCGAAGGGGCCATTGGGCTCTACAACTGGATCGACAAAATGGAGACAGTTCTCTCCATTAGCGGGTGTAGTGAAAATCAAAAGGTCCTTTACGCGACCTGCATGTTTCAAGAAGCGGCCTCGTCTTGGTGGAAGCTTCAAGTGAAAACATTGGGACGAGAAGTTGCTCTCCACAAGACCTGGGAGGAGCTGAAGGAAATGATGATGAAAAAGTTCTGCTCTCGCGCCGAAATTCAGAGTCTACAGCAGGAATTTTGGAACCACACCATGATAGGAACTGATATTGACGCCTACAACAACCGATTCAACGAACTTTGCCAGATGGTGCCGGATATGGCGAACACGGAGGAGAAAAAGATCGAGAAGTATATCTTTGGGTTACCCCATGTTATCAGAGTTCCGCTCAATGCCGCAGCGCCTCCAACCTTTGATGAGGCAGTGGCGCGGGCCATCACTCTTACAAGAGATACGGTCCGTGCGGGCATGTTGACCTCGCGCGGGAACGAGCAGCGAACCTCTGACCCCAAGAGAAAATGGAACTCTCACCACCGAGGGCCCGACTCCAAGCAACCACCATTCAAGAAACAGGAGAGCGTAAGGGCTTACGCGATACAAGCCCTGGAGCCATCACGAAAAGGGTACAATGGGCCTCGCCCATGGTACAGCGGATGCAAGTATCACCACGAGGGTGAATGCGCAAGCATCGTATGCGCCAAATGTAGCAGATCAGGGCACAAGGCGATAAACTGCCATAAGGAAGCTGGAGCAAACGACAACTGCTACGCATGCGGGAAGCCAGGACATTTCAGTTGGGATTGCCCGCAAAAGAGAAACCAAGCTCGCGGGAGAGCCTTTGTGATCGGCGCGGGCGAAGCAAAGAAGAACCGAATGTGGTAACCGGTACGTTTCTACTTAACGACCATTTTGCATCTGTCTTATTTGATACTGGCGCTGACCTAAGTTTCATATCCACTGAGTTTAAAAACTCCCTAGGCTTAGCAACCAGTAGGCTAGACACGCCTTATACTATAGAACTAGCCAATGGTAGGCAGATACGCGCGAACGAGAGGACTGAGCAATGTGTATTGGTCATGGGAGGTCACGGATTCAATATTAACTTATTGCCAATAGACTTGGGAAGCTTTGACATTGTGGTAGGCATGGATTGGTTAGTCGAGAACCACGCGGAAGTTATTTGCCATGAGAAGCAGGTTCGGATCCCACTGATGAGCAGAGAAACCTTGGTAATTCAAGGGGAAAGAAGTGGAGTTGCGACAAAACTCATTTCGTGTCTAAAGGCGCGCAAGTGCCTGAGGAAAGGATGCTACGCCTTCCTGGCGCACGTAGTAGAGAAGAAAGGAGATGAACGAAAGATTGAAGACTTATCAGTGGTGCGCGAATTTCCAGAAGTTTTCCCTGAAGATTTGCCCGGATTACCGCCACCGCGACAAGTCGAGTTTCGAATCGACTTGGTTCCAGGAGCTGCACCAGTAGCTCGAGCACCCTATCGACTAGCTCCATCCGAGATGCAAGAGCTATCCAATCAGTTGCAGGAACTATTGGATAAGGGCTTCGTACGCCCAAGCTTTTCACCCTGGGGAGCTCCAGTACTTTTTGTAAAGAAGAAGGATGGATCATTTAGAATGTGTATTGACTACAGGGAACTGAACAAGCTGACAGTCAAGAATCGGTACCCCTTACCGAGGATTGACGACTTATTTGATCAGTTGCAGGGATCCAGTTATTACTCGAAGATAGATCTACGGTCAGGTTACCACCAACTTAGGGTCCATGAGGAAGACGTGCCGAAGACAGCCTTCCGAACTAGATACGGCCATTATGAGTTCTTAGTGATGCCTTTCGGGCTAACTAATGCGCCGGCTGTATTCATGGATCTGATGAACCGTGTGTGCAAACCATACTTGGATAAGTTTGTGATTGTATTTATAGATGATATTCTGGTTTACTCCCGAACCAGAGCTGAGCATGAACAACATCTGAGATTAATTTTGGAGTTGCTGAAGGAAGAAAAGTTGTATGCAAAGTTTTCTAAATGTGAGTTTTGGCTTAGAGAGGTTCACTTTCTCGGTCACGTTGTAAACGACAAAGGAATACACGTCGATCCTTCCAAGGTCAAAGCCATCGAGAATTGGGAAGCGCCAAAAACACCAACTGAGGTGAGGCAATTCCTAGGACTAGCTGGCTACTATCGACGTTTCATTGAGAACTTCTCCAAGATAGCTTTACCTCTGACTGCGCTAACACAGAAAGATAAGAAGTTTGATTGGGGCGAAAACCAGGAAGCAGCGTTTCAAATGTTAAAGCAAAGGTTATGTAGTGCGCCAATTTTGTCGCTACCCGAGGGGACGGACGACATCGTCGTCTACTGCGACGCTTCACATCAAGGACTCGGATGTGTCCTTATGCAGAGAAACAAAGTCATAGCGTATGCCTCTCGTCAACTCAAGGCCAATGAAAGGAATTATACAACGCATGATCTGGAACTTGGAGCAGTTGCTTTCGCGCTAAAGATTTGGCGCCATCATCTTTATGGTACAAAGTGTTTGATTTTTACGGATCACAAGAGCCTTCAACATATATTTGATCAAAAGGATTTAAACATGAGGCAACGAAGATGGGTTGAATTATTGAATGATTATGATTGTGAAATAAAGTATCATCCTGGAAAGGCGAATGTGGTAGCAGACGCTTTAAGTAGGAAAGAGCTAGCAAAGACGCTACGAGTTAAGGCTCTAAGATTGACCATTCGCGCAGACCTCACTACCTGCATCCGAAAAGCTCAACAAGGAACCTTGAAATCAGAGTTTGTCAAGAACGAATCCCTTGGGGGTATGATTAAGAATTTGGAGCTCAAAGAGAACGATTCTCGATATTTTGCTAACCGCATATGGGTCCCTCTCAAAGGAGGATTGCGCGAGCAAGTGTTAAGCGAAGCTCACAAAACGCGGTATTCTGTACATCCTGGCGCAGACAAGATGTACCAAGATGTTAAAGCGCTGTATTGGTGGCCCAATCTTAAGGGCGACATCGCGACGTATGTCAGTAAGTGCCTGACGTGTTCGAAGGTGAAGGCTGAATACCAGAAACCGTCGGGGTTGCTTCAACAGCCAGAAATTCCCATGTGGAAGTGGGAACAAATCTCCATGGACTTCATTACCAAACTGCCAAGGACACCTGGGGGTTACAACACGATTTGGGTTATTGTAGACCGGCTAACTAAGTCAGCACACTTCCTGCCGATCAAGGAAACCGATAAGATGGAAAAGTTAGCCCGATTGTATATTCGAGAAGTAGTTTCAAAACACGGAGTTCCGGTATCCATCATTTCTGATAGAGATAGTCGTTTCACCTCAAGATTTTGGAGATCGTTACAAGGGGCTTTAGGTACTTGTCTTGACATGAGTACGGCTTATCATCCCCAAACGGATGGACAAAGCGAGCGAACCATTCAAACATTAGAAGATATGTTGCGCGCGTGCGCAATCGATTTCGGGGGTAGCTGGGATACTCATCTCCCATTGGTCGAATTTTCATACAATAACAGTTACCACACAAGCCTCAAGGCAGCGCCATTTGAAGCCTTGTATGGGCGCAAGTGTAGGTCCCCGCTGTGTTGGGCTGAAGTGGGTGACAAGCAAATGACTGGTCCAGAATTGATCCAAGAAACGACGGACAAAATTTTCCAGATACGGGATCGCCTTAAGGCAGCGCGCGACAGACAGAAAAGCTATGCAGATGTGAGAAGAAAACCGTTGGAATTTCAAGTAGGGGATAGAGTACTTTTGAAAGTCTCTCCATGGAAGGGAGTCCCCCGTTTCGGCAAACGAGGAAAGTTAAATCCGCGATACATCGGACCATTTGAGATCCTGGAAAGGATCGGTCCAGTTGCTTATAAACTCCATTTACCCGCCGAACTTAGTGGAGTTCACGACACGTTTCATGTGTCCAACCTCAAGAAGTGCTTATCTGATGAAACGTTAATTTTACCATTGGACGAGGTTCATATCGACAAACAGCTACACTTCGTGGAAGAGCCTATAGCAGTAACCGATTGGAAAGAACAAAAGTTGCGAAGAAGCCGAATCAACTTAGTAAAGGTTCAATGGAACTCAAAGCGTGGACCTGAATTCACTTGGGAAAGAGAAGACCAAATGCGCAAAAAGTACCCATACCTCTTCCAATGGATAGCTCCTACCAGCGACACCTCCTAAATTTCGGGACGAAATTCTCCTAACAGGGGGAGAATGTGACACCCGGTAATTTCCCAATCCCATAAACCAAGTAATCAACCTAATTACTAGGAGATTGTGAATGTTATGCGCGCCATTATCAGCGCGGGCATATGTTATATGCGCCATGCGCGGATGCGATGCGCGCCATGTTAGGATCAGCGCGGGCATATGTTATATGCGCCATGCGCGGATGCGATGCGCGCCATGTTAGGATCAGCGCGGGCATATGTTATGTGCGCCACGCGCACAGGTTTTGTGTTTTCATAACTTAATTTCATGTCGTTTGTCTAATGGGTTAGCCGCCCCGCTTGATGCTAAGGCGGGTGCATACCTCTTCAATAATCAAATCATTTATGCGCGTGCGGAAAAAGGGAACTAACCTCCCCGCATGGCGGGAACATTGAGAGCTAGTTTGTTTGAAGCTCCAAGATGGAATTGACTTCAACATAACTGATCACTATGTTGAAATACCAAGACCTCATGGAGAATCTACAAATGAAACTCAACGTCCCTGACTACGAGAAGGTTACGCACCTACCCGCATCAAATAAAAAGGAGTTATGTGCGACACCTGCGGGAAGAATCCCCGCCGACACCTTAAAACTAAACCCTTTACGCATGAACGTCTGCACAGAAACCAACCACCTTTTCGCTTAAATCCAAAAGTTCACCCTGTTAATAAACTCTGAGAACGCTGGTTCCAGCAGAGCCAGATGGACCCGCAGGATTCCTTATAAGGACGCCTGCGCATTGATACGCGCAGGATTCGTTGCAAGGACGCTTGCGCGAAGACCAACTGGAGCCGCCGGACCCACAACGTTCAAAGAAATGGCCTACACGCAGAAGGCTATACGCGCAAGGTTACGCGTACAAAACACTTAGTCTATTCTTCAGATGAAAGGGGATTACCCCCGCCCAGAAAGAACCAATTGCGTGTTTCAGAGATTTTTACCTTTTGACTGCACACTGACAACAGTACCAGGAAAAGTATACTGTAACACGAAATGTCAGCTGTCAGCCGCACCTACTCTCACCAACCACAGTCCTGCATGTACTGTCAAATCCATCAGAATCTTTATAACCACTCCCTAGGACCATCACCCCCCATCCCTAAAATAAATAATAATAAACCCCTACCTTTTCATCATTACACCCAATATAAATAAGATTTCAATCCCCTAAATCAAGGGATTGTGTTCCCTTGAATTTGCCTATAAATAAGTATCAATTCTTGAATAAAAATATCACACAAACACACTTCAAACTCCTCTCTTAAACCTGTAATTCTGCACTAACCATCTCCCGAGCATCCGTTTCCAGTTCCGTTTCCATCACTAGGTAAGCCGAAACTTTAGTCTTAAGATTTACTTTCCTGACCAACCTTTATATTCTTCGATTTCTTGATCTTAATATACATATTTCTTGTTATTTAAACATATTTTAGACTTCCAATTTCGAGGCTAACATCAGGAAACCCGAATCTCGTTTAATCTCTCTCTAAACCATCACTTAACAAGAATCACAGGTGAGTCTCACAGCCCCTATTTTCACTGTTTTTAAACTGTTTTCGGGGCGAGGGACACGTGTTTAAATTATGTTTTATCATGGTATATTTACAAGCAATGCAAACGATTATCTGTTCATGGTGTTTATCTTGGTTTTCAATGTGAGTGCGCAAGAACAAGAAAGTGATCACTTCGTCAATGGAACTCTAAGGGTAGGGACTACTGTGTTTGATCAACCCGCTCGTAAGGGTCGCACCTCTTTGCATAGACGAGTGCCTAGTATGGTCATGGGGTAGTACTACTGGTTGTAAAGCCCGCTCGTAGGGGTCGCACCTCTTTGCATGGACGAGCGCCTAGTTTTCCGAGCACAACGTCCGCGCGTAACCCGCGGGACGGTATTATTTTAGCTCATAGTGGCAGCGCCACTTTGCATGGACGAGCACGGTTTTCAGAAATATCCGCGCGTAACCCGCGGGACGGTTTTATCAAGCATATGTTTTAATGGTGTTATCAGAAATATGTTTCAATATGGTTTTATCAAGGATATGATGCAATACGATTTATCAAGTCACCAAAACTTGTGAACTCACTCAGTTTATACTGATTCAAATGTTTTTACGTGTCTTTCAGGTGATAATTAGTAGCACAAGGAGTCACACATAGAGCACTTCACGCAGAACATCTATAAAAATGGTTTTTGGAAGATTTTAGT
The DNA here is from genome assembly GCF_021521415.1 of Bidens hawaiensis. Lineage (NCBI taxonomy): Eukaryota > Viridiplantae > Streptophyta > Magnoliopsida > Asterales > Asteraceae > Bidens > Bidens hawaiensis. Next base: position 212,557 of record NW_027494368.1, read on the forward strand.
TCTATCCCTTCCACACGCGTGGTTGTTCCCGCCGTGTAAGGGGATATGGCGCGAAATCTTCAACGTTTTTCATATGTGGATGTTTTTATATGTAATTCTAAACAATGTAATGTATTTTGTACTAGACATTTCATGCGCAATGGAAAATTTATTTGAATGTTTGCAATAACCCGTGCTTGATTATCAATTCCCACTCGCGCGCACCCGGCTGTTTCCGCCGTTTAGGGCCGGGTGTGACAAACAGGAACTAACTTCTATCAACGACCGTAAAAACATCACTGAAGCCTATTGATTTAAAACTACAACATACTTAATACCACCTTTGGATCATGACGTGCTTTATTCGAATTACTCACAAAAGCACGGCTCCTTGCTTGATCCGAGGTTGATGCTTGTCTTGAGGTTCGTCTTCCAACGACACCTTGGTTCAACTTTGGGCAATTTCTCTTGAAACGTTCTGTACTGCCACATTCATAGTAAGTACAACTGTTTGGCATAATTTGATTTCTTTGGATGGACTGTTATTGGAGTTGTTGGGTTCAGAGTGGTTGTACACGAATGGGTTGGGGTTACCGGTTCACATGGCTATAATTGGTTCTACAATTAGGGCATTACATCCAGCTTTACCACACCTGTGGCCTACTATCACTCGACATTCTTCTTCCTGCCGATAACCATATTTTCCACATTTAGGGAAGGACCCTTCATGCGGTTCATGTTTCACACCAGAACTAGTCTCAGTATAATTCTGGGTTGTAGGACATACCTACTTATTCAAAAGCCTATCTTGCACTATTCCTTTATCATTTCTCTTCTTTAACACTCTACGTCTCACCTAACGTCCTTCCATTCCGCTTCCCATAGAGTCAAATATATCAATGCTGGCTTGCGACACAACCCTTCCAAAGGTTGTATATTTTTCAGGATTGACTATACTCCTTATCGATGGAGTTAGTCCCCAATATAGTGCTCACTTCGCTTAGTTTCAGGAGTAATTAGCCATGTTACCAGACATGACCATTCCTTCAAACGATTAGCGTGTTCTAAGTGATCAGCACACAACATTTCTATCTGCCATAGCTCAGTTTCTAGTCTCTGAACTTAATTACTTGAATAAAAGTGCTCTAGCACAAGAATTTTAAATGCTGACAAAATCGTCTGAGTAATAATTTTCTAACTATAATTTTGTACCATCGTGTTCCATCACGATACCACATAATCTACCAACATATCTGTAGCATATTTCACTACACAATGTTCTAGACTCTTACCAATATCCTTAACCATTTCGATCCTTTCTATCCACTCGCTAATCTATTCCTCCCTTTACCATCAGTAAACTATTAATAATCCCCTTAACACAACCGATAAACATATCCTTCATACCGGATCTAATTCATTACGACTACCATTCATGTTTAGTTTATAACTAATACTTGTAGTCATAATAGTATTCGGTGGGACATTAACACTCTTTGTAATAACACTAAGAATTGAAATATTCATAATCATGTGATTGCTCGATCTATAAGTCTGCGATCACATTTGCATCAACACTAGCAGTGATCTGTGATACGACATTCGGTATCATCATCTGCTATCTTTGAGCAATCAACTGAATCATATCAATCTCCATCATTGGAGTTACTCTTTTATGTCATTCTGCCGTACTCATCCCGTACGCAGTAATCAATACTAATCTCACCGTATAACTAGTTACCAGTTCAATCATAACAGCAGGTACACATACACACCAAATATTATCATACATATTACACATACCAGTATCTAGTATATATGTCCCACAAGTATAATAACATATGGACTTAACCTGACGTCAGTTAACGTTTAAATATGTTTCATAACCCTTGTCACCAACTGACATATAGATTCTTTCTCAACAAAGATTAATGTTTAATATGCTTGATTTCAATATCCTTCTGCATGTCAGCATAACCGATACATGCTCACCGTGAGCACCAAACGATTACGTACCACGGAGTTATAATATCCGTGTCTATTTGTATATCTGGCATACACAGTATACCACCTACGAACGAACAGCCAATTATGCTATAATGATTCCAACACCTCCTTGTGTATGGGTAATCATTCTATTCGAGTATACATGGGTATAGGCATTTAACGGATGTAAGGATAACATAGGGAGTTGCAAGGTTCAAGGTAATCGCGCAACATGGGTTGCCTTCAAATATTATCAATTACTATTAGGGGAAACTCTATCACTTGTTCAGTCAATGTCCTCAGGCGTTCTAGGTTCGCTAAAATCGGTAATTCTCGATCTGGAGGTGGTATGTCTCATATGTTTGAGAGTGAGAGATACACATATATATTATTTTTTATCTGCTCATTTATTATCAAATTTATTGTTATTATTATCATTTTATTTTATTCTATTTATTTATTTATTTATTTATTTACCTTAATGGAATAGGAATGGGTTCAGGTACAGATCCGTCCGTACGTGAGGGTCGGCGGTTCGGGTGAACATATGGGGTTATTAGGATATACGGTACCGGTGTTGGTAGGGTAAGGGATTTATCAATTTTGGTTGGGAGTGACGGTTACTAGATATTTCTGGTTAATGTCAAACGGGAGATCTAATTTGGTACTATCATAACTATAGCCCGATAAGTCAGACTTATCATCAACCGATGCTCTAGAAATTTCAGCATCCTCGGTGCTTTTATTATTTCATCCCCCGGTTCCTTATCCGGGTCCTATTTCTCAATACATGTACCCACGAGATATGTACATATATATATATACACATTAACACGTATGAATAATATTATATACTTTACACATTTGTTGTCATTTTTACCTATTAACGTACCCCGTGACTTCCCCTGAACTCCCTCGTGCGGACAAGTCTGTTATTACGTTCCGGACCATAGTAACTCACTTGTCCATCCAAGTTCATCCAGATCTCGTCACTATAAATTATTAGTTGATATTCAGATCCTATAATACTTGAGCTACTGGTTATATTTTAGGTATCTTTTAAAGACATCCTAAATCTTTATAACCAATGGCTCTGATACCAACTTCTGTAACACCCCGCAACCGCAGCGGAAACGTAAACGGGATGCAACAGACACCTCTGATATCAACCACATTGTTTATAAAGAAAACTGAATACATTAATATAATTCAAATTACATTATCTTGTATTTCATTACCGTCTAGGTGATACACACATCATACAATACGATACACAATTCTATTTGTTATAATGTATCCTAACATCCTGCACGCAAATCTTACACACATCAAGCACTTAGCACGTAAGCAATCACTTCATCTTAATTGTACCTGAAAAGCATGTGAGAAAACGGGTTAACTACGAATAGTTGGTGAGTTTCACAATTTGAGTAAACCATGATAAATCATTATCAAAATATAATATTATCGATGTAATTATGCTGAGCCCACAAGTGAAACCTCTGACTATCACACACAACCCCCGTGGCATATCCCCCGCCCATGGACCCGTGGCATATCCCCCGCCCGCGGACCTGCCCCAAACCGCTATGTCTAACATTACATTGCAAAATAAATAACAACAAAATAGACATGTGCAACTGGCTGGGAAACATCAGCAAATCCATGCCGGACCAGTTGGGTTTGTCTGACCAATAGTACTATCCACACTCTACCGGCTTTCAGTTAATCACTCGTGTTCCGGGGCCTTAGAATGTTAGCAACTCAGACAATTACCATCTTAGTACATTTGCGTACGATTCCCGTACAATAAAATATATATAAATCCACGCAAGTCCATGCGTTCAGTATGTACTTAAACATTTCAATAGTAACATGCTTCCGCCCCGGGAAATTATTTGAAAACAATTCAGAAAAAGGGGCTCGTGAAACTCACCTTAGCACATGCAAGCAGGTAACAACAATCATTATCAATTAACACGTCCAATCTGTAATATGATCCCTACGATCGTTATTATACAATTATTGTTTATATAACCTTTTAACTGTATCAACCGGTACATCTGGGGACACTGTTAACCCAGTACTGTACCCGTTCCGGGGGCAATGTTAACCCAGAAACACTTCTCCGGACTCAGATTGTGATGTCGTTTAGAGTTCAACAGTCAAATTTTCTAATAGCTTGTTTTCCCCGTTTTGCGTGCCTAGCACGGTTACCCGTTTTTATGTTTCAAAAGTGAGTTTGGTCACACACGACCCGAAAATAGTGGTTGATTGATAATTTAGTTTAAGTTGTGAAATTAGAGCTCGGTTTAGACGCCCCGATTGGCCGCGGGACCCGTTTCCGTCTTTAGTGCACCGGAAACTGTTTTATCGGGTAAAATTACTCAAATCATCCGAATTATTTTCGGATGATTCATTTTTACTTGTTTAACTCAATTATATGAAAATAGTTCATTTTTAGGGTTTTTATACACCAGTCAGCTCGCTTAAGCGAACTTCACCGGTTTACGCGTTTTAACTTTAAAAGTTTGATAATTAGCACCAATAATTATCCGTTTAATCTCGGATCTTGAAATTTTGCACAAACCACTTTTTGACAGTGGGGAATTTTATAAAAATATTTCCAGAATTAATTTTTATATTTAAAATTTAATTATCTATTTTTAAACACCATTTAAACACTAAATATGTCGTAAATACCAAACGATCTTAGAAAAATCCCAAATTTCTCCTGAATGTCCCCTGACATCCACATAGTCCCCTGTAATTTTTCCAGAACCAAAATCTTCTTTTACATGCCATTTTCACTAAAACCGAGCTAGAAAACCTTAGAACTCGTTTAACCGAAAAGCCTACTTAGACTTCTCCAACGGACCTTAAATTTTTTGTGTGACTTATACATGATAAAGAAAGCTTATCTGCAATTTTCCAGAATTTTTCATGATATTTATCTATTTTTCACCATTTTTGGCCAAAACCGAGCATTAAATTCACCAAATATTCATCCTTTATCCAAAAATTACCAAAAATTTACAGAACTCATATTTTCATGTGTTTAACATCTCTGTAAAATTTCATGACCTAACTCTAAAGCATCAACAATCTGTCCAAATCTCCAAAACCGAACATAAATCGAATATACCTTTCGTTTTCCGCCACTACAAGCTACAAACTCGTCTTTCCGCCTTATCTACCACTAAATACAGAACCTACAACCAACATACCACAATACCAAGCAAGTTACACTCACGATCAAGCCATTTCTTTCATTGTTTCGGTTATGATTCAAAAAACAAAGATTTAACCGTAAAAATTCGTTTTTGATTCGTTTAACTCCTTTCTTGGACCAAGATCCCTTGTATAACCCGTATACATCACTTGATCATGCAAGAATCGGTTTTCATCATTGAAACCTCATTTTCTTGCAAACAAACTCAAGAAACGAAGATGAACACGTGCATAACTCGATCATTACCTCGTTTTTCTTGCTAGAACTCTCGGTTTTTGAATCATACTTTGGAGAGGATTGAGGGATGTTGCAAGAGTTTGATGGAAAAAAGAAATGAATGGGGTTTAATCCCCCTTTGGGTCCGATCGGTTAAGATAGGGGGGTGGGGTGGGACCCACTTCTCCATTCTTGGCCACATGTTTGGATTTCGGCAATCTGGATAATGTTTTGGATAATCTGGTTCATTTCGTTTTTCGGTTAAATGTTTAATTCGGCTTAAAACGAGGTTAAAACGGTCGTTTTTGGCTTAAAAAATGAAATTTATATAAAACCGATTTAAAAACTTTAAAAACTTAAACCATGACATTTATTAACTTAAAACATCATATTATTAATTATTGCGCATCTTTTTCGGCTTGATCGATCGTCTCTTGCTCGGTTTGGTATTAAAGGTTTCGTTTAATGTACCGACGTACCATTAAATCGAAATTCTTTTTCTGTGCTTTAATTCACTTATCCCGAAGCATTAATGCTTCGTAAAATCACTAAATATTATAGATATCGTCCATAATTGAACCCTCGATTCGTTCGGGTTACAATAACTATCGATCGATTGATCGCATATTCAATACGATGAATTATATATTCACGTACAATCAATACAGTGAACCATGTATTCTCGTATAATTACTATGGTAACTCATGTACCCGACATTAAATATGACGTAACTACTGTCTACCGGTTAGGGTATACCGGGTTTCGTCGGAATCGTTACAGCTGTTCCCGGCACATGACTGGTAACAAGAATTTGTTACATGAATGGAAACCTGTTCAAGGAGGAAGAGTTAGTTTCGCTGGAGAGAGTGGGGGTAGAATTACTGGTATTGGAACCGTAACAAATGGAAAAATGAAATTGGAAAAGGTGAATTTTGTTGAGAAATTGAAGCATAATTTGTTGAGCGTATCTCAGATTTGTGACAAAGAATACACAGTGCACTTTACCAAAAATGAAGCAATTGTTCTGTATCCTGGTTTAAGATACCAGAGGCATGGGTGGTGATGAAGGCTCCAAGAGAAAAGAACACATACGTCATGGATATGAGGTCAACTGAGATGACATCAGAAGAATCATGTCTTCTGTCAAAGGCAACTGAATCTGAGTCCGAGTTATGGCATCGAAGAATGGGGCATATACATATTCGAAAAATTAACTACATTGTCAAGAATAGGCTGGTGTTTGGTGTTCCCTTAAAGAATTTCAACTTTGAAGATCAATGCTTATCGTGCAAGAAGGGAAAACAACACAAGAAACCTCATCACTCCAAGATGGTTAACTCAATTGTCAGTACACTAGACCTACTTCACATGGATCTCTTTGGTCCCTTGAATGTAAAGAGTCTTGGTGGAACTTCATACTGCTTGGTAGTAACTGATGATTACTCGCGATACTCTTGGGTGTATTTTCTGAAGACAAAGGATGAGACGGTTCAGTTGGTATTTAACTTGATTACCAAGGTTGAGAATATTATGGAGAGAAAGGTTAAGTACATCAAGAGTGATAATGGGACAGAGTTCAAAAACTACCAGATGGAGCTGTTCTGCTTACAGAAAGGGATAGAACACCAGTACAGCGCCCCGTATACTCCGCAACAAGATTGGGGTGGCTGAGAGGAAGAACATGACGCTAATTGAAGGAGCCAGAACCATGCTGGCTGATGCTAAGCTTCCTGTGGTGTTCTGGACTGAAGCAGTTGCCACAGCCTGTTATATCCTTAATCGTGTTTTAACTGTTAAATGGCTAAATAAAACTTGTTATGAACTTATGCATGGTCGAAAGCCAAACTTGAATGGTCTCGAACCATTTGGGTCCCCATGTACGATATTAAAGACAAACTCTAAATTTGGTGAGAAAGCCGACGAAGGTATTTTAGTCGGATATGTTGTTGGGACACCCAATAGAAGAGTCTTTAATTTATCGAACAGCAAGGTTGAAGTGGTATGTAACACCGACATCACGAGTTACAAACCACCAATGCCCAGCACGGGACCCGCTGAAGCTTTTGACTATGATAGACTGTTTAAATCTTTTAATGTGCCTTACTTGGATTGTGCAGAAGTTGATGAGAAAATTGCTTCACAGATCATGTATGACGAGGAGGAAAATATTGTGCAACGTCCACGATACAATGAAAGTCAACCTTCACCTCAAGTGAAATTAATGCTCCTGCCGCCTCTACTGAAGAAGAATTTTACAACCCTTTTCACTCTCAACAACAATCGCCCATTGATGAACTCTCTTCAAACCTGGAAGATAATCTTCAGGTTAGTTCGGTCCCGACTACTGGAGTTCACAAAAATCACCCTTTAGAGAACGTGATAGGTGATCTGTCTGATGGTGTACAAACAAGACGAAGCTTGAATGAGCACACCTGTGTTTACGCAGGCATTAAAGAAACAGGTATCATTAACGAGTGCTTGTGCACCTGCTTCATCAGCCAGATTGAACCAAAGAACTATCAAATGGCTCTAAAAGACAGCTCATGGGTCGAAGCCATGCAAGAAGAGTTAGCCCAGTTCGAGAAGATGGAGGTATGGAAATTGGTTGCAAAACCGAATAATGTGCATGCGATTGACACCAAATGGGTTTTCAAATGCAAGAGAGATGAGAAAGGGATAATTATCAGGAACAAGGCGAGGTTGGTCGTTAAAGGGTTTAATCAACAGGAAGGAATCGACTACAATGAAGTGTTTGCTCCTGTGGCAAGATTGGAAGCGATTCGTTTGTTTTTGGCATTTGCTGCACACAATGAGTTGAAGGTGTTCCAGTTAGATGTGAAAAGGGCGTTTCTTAACGGTAAAGTCGATGAGGATGTGTACGTTGAGCAGCCTCCAGGTTTTCCTGACCCAAACTTTCCTGATCACGTGTACAAGTTAAGTAAAGCGCTATATGGACTACATCAGGCCCCTCGTGCCTGGTACGCAACCTTGTCTGATTAATTACTTGAGAATGGGTTCGAAAGAGGAAAGATCGACAGCACGCTGTTTGTCAAGAGAAAGGGGGGAGATTTTCTTCTTGTTCAAGTCTACGTGGACGACATCATCTTTGCTGCATTAAAAGTCGCCATGTGTCAGAAATTTAAAGAAGTCATGAAAAGGAGGTTTGAAATGAGCGCAATGGATGAATTAACGTTCTTTTTAGGATTGCAGGTCGATCAGAAGAAAGATGGGATGTTCATCCATCAAACTAAATATGTCCAAGACGTTCTCAAACGCTTCAAGATGGAGGACAGCACTCCATTTGATACTCCGGTTTGCGTCAACCATAAGCTGGGTGCTGATTCAGACAGTGACGCAGATGTGGACCCCACCCAATATCGAGCAATCATAGGTTCTTTAATGTATTTAACTGCATCTAGACCTGACATTATGTTTGCAGTTTGTCTCTGTGCTCGATTTCAGGCAAGCCTAAAGGAATCTCACATGAAGGGAGTGAAGAGAATACTGCGGTATCTCAAAGGCAAGCCTAAGCTGGGATTGTGGTACACGAAAGGGGGAGACCTGGACTTGGTTGCTTACACAGATTCTGACTATGGAGGTTGCAATCAGAATCGGAAGTCGACAACCGGTGGATGCCAGTTTCTGGGAGGAAGATTGGTGTCTTGGCAGTGCAAAAAGCAGACCTCTGTAGCCATTTCTACCTGTGAAGCAGAGTACATGGCAGCATCAAACTGCTGCTCCCAGGTTCTTTGGATAAAAGGACGCGTATTCGTATGTGGTCGGTCCGGCTGATCCATTGGATCTTCAGAATAGCCGTTTACCTGATGACTTTGACTTGATCGGGGCGATAGAATTTAAATTTTTTTGGGAGATGAAATAATTTTTCAAGTCTACTACTTCGTAAGAAGTTTTTATACAATGTTTATATGAAAATTGATCCAACCTTGGAAAGTGATACTCAAACTATTTCTGTGTGCTTAACTAGTGAAGTTAATAGGCCTAAAAGACTCTAGAACAGTCATTGTATGTGATGGTAGCTTTTTATGATGCGTAAAAGTAGAAGTGATACTAACTAAATCTTCTCGATTTAAAGGGACAACTCATTAAGAGTTGTGTATGTCTCCATATATATCTTTCCGAATGATATGCAGAAAAGTGATTACCCAGTCATACACGAGCCCGTGAGTGTTCTGATTCGCGAGAAGATAGTGTGTCAAGAAACTGCAGTGATCCAGATTCGGGACTTGCAGTAGTCTACTGTTTGAGGCTATGTAAATCATTAAAAAAAAAATTAAAATTATTTTTAAGCCTTTTGAAGTCTATTATGTAATACTTATCAATCAAGAGGCAAGAACGAGAACGAGACGAAGACTCTAAAAGATCAAGATGTATTTACAGCTTAATCAGACACTACGGGTCGAGGTCAACTCGGGGTGACTTGGGGAAAGCCAAATACGCTTTGAGAATAGATAGGAGGTATCACAATCTCTGATGTGGTGTCCATTTATATTTTGAGCTTAATTGAACCTAACCCGTATCACAGAAGAGATGAAAACAATACTAAGTTGTTTACCTACTTACAACCTGTTTCTTTATGTCATAATACAGCTGAACATGGATCTATGTGACATCCCTCTAATTAGTATGATTCCTGTACGGATATTTTCTAAAACATATTAGTCCCTGTCAAGACTGAAATTTGATCCCGTGTATTTTACTTCTAAAATTTTCATTGCATATTTTGTTGTATGGTTGAAAACTTGGTTACTTGGTCTTTGATCGTAACATTTAACTCTTTAAAGGAAGTTTTTAAAGGACAATTGAATAATGTTCAAATTTATAGGGACTGATATGTAAATTTCCATATTAAGCGAAGTTGTTTAAACAGGCGAAGTTAAGGGGTAAGCGAAGTTAACCCTAACTTCGCCTGTATAAGTCAAACATATATAAAGGATGTTCTGGTCAAACTCTTTACTATTTTCAAAAACCCTACGAAGTTGTAACGACGAACTTATACTATTAAACCCTCGGCGAAGTTACCTCTCGAATCATCTCTTATTGTTTATCTCCGTTTTAATCCGTGTTAAAGGTGTGTAGGGTCGGGATAATGTATAATTCGTGTCGATCACGTTAATTAGATGTCGTTATGGTCCGATTAGAGACCCGTTCATGCAAACCTTATACACCCGCGTTTCAAACTCGTTTTTAACGTGTTCGTAACCAACTTGATCGTCTAGATCTCCAGAAAAACATGTTTTTCAGAGTCTACAATCTTCTAATTCTCCAAATTCACTTAATCTGGCCTTCTAACCCTTTGCCGTTTCAGCTCAGGCGAAGTTATCGTTTAGGCGAAGTTGTTCTCAACTTCGCCTAAGGCTTAACTTCGCCTGCTGCTTTAATTTTTATTTAATCAGGGGCGAAGTTGTTCAAGGGGCGAAGTTATGTTTAGGCGAAGTTATCCTTAACTTCTCCTCAGGCTTAACTTCGCCTGAAGCTTTACATTATTTAAAAGATTAATCTGTTGTCAGGCGAAGTTATTGTATAGGCGAAGTTGTGCTCAACTTCGCCCAATATCTAACTTCTCCTGTACACTAAAGTTTATCTTAACTTCGCTCATGGTAATTGGCGAAGTTATGCTCGGCTTTGACGATTCTCTAACTTAGACCGTTTGTGGTGCAGATTTGGCAGCTGTAGCAGGAGCCGGTGGTGCTGGTGGTGACGAAGGCGGTGATAACAACCGTCAGTTCTTTCCGGGGCACAATATGTATATCACACTGGACCCGGATGCTAGTGGTGTTGATGATTATTGTGAGATCATCACCTTTCTTATCCGCTCGCGTATCTTCCATGCTATTACTACAACCCTGCCCATTTCTTTGCCAAACATAGAAGACTTCTGGCGAACGGTTGAGTATGATTGCAGGGTCGAGCCCCCAGTTATGCGCGCCACCGTTAACAACCAGGTGGTGCAGTTCTCTTCTGAGCAGATAAGGGTCGCCTTGCAGTTTGGGGATGAAACGAGAGATGATCCTACAGAATTTGTTGCTCCATTCAGAGACGGTGCATTTTTAAGAATGGGCTATTCTGGTCTATTGGGTGACACTCAGAGATGCAAGGGATTTTTGTTGGACCAATGGCGCTTTCTCATGCACGTGATGATCGTGTGCATGTCGGGTAGAAAGGTTGGTACGGACGGTATGGGTGCCACGATGCAATCGGCAATGACAGCACTGACTTACAAAAGCGTTACAGCTTCAGTCAGATGGTGTTCTATGAAATAGACCGTCAGAGACGAGCGGTGGCTCGTGAAAGATTCTTGATGTATCCTCGGTTTTTACAAATGATCTTGAATCATGTAGCTCCTACGCTACCTCAGCGCCGTCCGATTCGTTATGTGGAGAGTGTCAGCAAGAGAATATTTGCACAATGCAGAGCGTCGAGTGCTTGAAGTAAACCAGAGCTTCGTCCACGACATACTCCGCTGTTTGGGTATTTGATAAACCCGGCGTATGTTGCTCCTCGTGGAGACGAGTTTCGGGATCCGGCACCGCAACAGGCTGTTGTCTCTCAACCACTACCTGTGGTCCAGCCAGCGTTGCCTGCTGCTCCTGTTGTGGCGCCGGAGGATCAAGTAGACCTTGAAGCTGCTTTTGGTGGCCAAGGATTTTTCGATATGGAACGAGTTGATCCTGAGGCAGAGGTTCAGGTCTCAGTAGCAGAGGTTTCTAGTGCCGATGTGCCGTTGGTAGCTACGTCGGTAGCTGATTCTGAAAGAACCGACTCTGACTCCTCAGCTGATGATGTTGCTGAAGCAAGACAAATACTGGTCGCTCAAGAAAGGATTCTTGGGAAAAGAAACAAAGATACAGATGACAGTGAGTCCGATTTTGAGGAGGAGTTGGGTCGTTTGATTCGTCGATCTAAGAGGGTTAGAACTGGTGAAGGATCGGGAGCTGGTGAAAGCTCGAGGGTGGTACGCTTCTCCCCACCCGCTTTATCTGGAATGACTATGGTCCCTGCATCGTTGCCTGTGACAGGACCGATCACCTCAGGTGCCCCCGTGTTGAAAACATCATCTTCTTTTGGCATTCCACCTACCACATTTCAGCTTTCTACTCCAGAAATAGTTTCCTTGCCACCTCCTTCACTTACTCCATCGGAGGTTGTTGCAAGATTTGTAGAGTCGACGCTGGTTGCCACTGCAGGGTTATCTGTTTCGATACCACCTGCGGTTATTTTATGCCTGTTTCTGATGTTCCGGCTACTTTGGGAATCCCTTCACCGTATGCTCAAGACACCTCTCATATGAGTTTTGATTTTGATGCAACCTTATATGACTCGGACAGAATAGCAGCTCTTGAAAGGGTCATGGCGGAGCAGTCGAGAATAAATCTGATCCAGACTCATGCTATTCAGCGCCTTGTTGCAGAGAATCAGATTCAGTCGTCCCTCCTGATTGAGCACGGTAAACTTTTTGATGCCTTGAAACAGTTCTTGGCATCTCAGGGGGAGACGAGCTGCAAAGGTGACGAGTTGAGGACGAAGAAGAGGAATGATCGAGGCGATGATCCCAATGCATCGAAAGGTGCAGGTGGTGAGTTTCCAAGAACTGAACAAGCTCTTGGGACTTCCACATCTCAGGGGGAGTCTACTGGTGCAACTGGTGAATCGGGGGGTGATGATGTGGTGGTAGTGGATGCTGAGGAGGTGTTGGATGTTGAGGACGAAGGTGATGACGATGTGTTACCGAGTGAAGAGATTGAGAAGATAGGGGATGATATTGTAATTGATAGTGAGATTGAAGAGGGAGAGATTGTGGAAGAAAACATTGAGCATGAAATTCCCGAAGTTGATAAATCATATATGGGTCAAGATATGGGAAACGATGAGACTGATTGGGAAGAGCAGCCGAGATGGAAAGAAGGCTACGCTCAATGGTTCATAAAGACAAAGAAACCGGCGGTTCTTACTATGTTCAAGAAGAGTTACAACGTTAAAGGATATGCTGAATCGAAGAAGGGGATTATATGCTGGTTATATGATGAACAGTTGAAACTATTTGTGATTAAACGCTTTGACGGAGTACAGTATTTCAAAAGATTGTTGAGATCGTTTAATACCTTGCCGGAGTGTGAGGTGAAGGACTTAGCCAAGTTGGGGTTGATAAACAGGAGTGATGATAATATGGCTAGGATTATTGGGAAGATCATTTGGAAAGAAAGTATAAAAGAGAAAAAGTTCGAGTTATTAAAGCCGCAGAAAGGAAAGCTCGTTGAAGATAAAGACAGAGGCATGAGAGCTGATGGAAAACCTTGGATGATAATGAAGTATAAGCCGATCCGGTGTTTAAAAGAAGTGCCGATGAAACAGATGCCCAATGATGTCCTAAAGAATCTGAAATGGTGGTTTGTCGATAGTGAAATAGCTGAAGCGGTGATGGAGGATGAAGATGAATAAGAGTTGCTGAGAGTGTATGATCCAATGCACTTGGTGAATTTGTCTCAAGCTGACTTGCAGGTGCTGAACGAGAAAAAGATATTCTATATTCCGGCATGGAAAGAAGAAGGCAAGAAATATCAGAGAGTAGTTTCCGTTTGTGTCAGAGAAGGAGTTCATGCTTGAAGACGGGTGACTCGGGTTTTGGGATTACAAGACACGTGATTGAAGTTAGAGATATGAAGCTACTGCCAAGGGGGAGTCTGTTAGTACATGATGCCAGTAGTTCAGTATCTAGTGTCTGTAATCGTGTTAGTTGGTTTTGTTATGTTTTAGTTAAGTTGTTTCACAAGTTCGCCTTTTATAAGCGAACTTGTGGAACAAGCGAAGTTATTGACAACTTCGCCTAGCATGTTAGGCGAAGTTGTCGAAGGGTATATATGTTTAGGCTACGGCTTATTTTGTAGTGGTTCAGTACGTGTAATTGTGATTTGGCTATCACGTGTTAAAGGAGTTGCAATACAACGTGTCTATTGAGTATTGTAACGTGTCTTAGTACTTGGGTTTAACGTATATCGCGTCTAACACTCGTATCGTCTTACGTAGGGATTCCGTACCTACGTAATACGAGATATTTCCATGTAGATCCGGCTAGGAACCTACATTGAGCCTTTTGTTCAGGCCGCCATTGCTAAAGCTGTAGCCGCTGCAGTGAAGAACCTATAACCTAAGGTTGTGAGTACAAGTCATTCAAAGGTTGTGACCCGCCGAAGCTGACTGGTTTAGGGGACGCAATCGCTACTCTCCAATGGATAACCGCCATAGACAAGGTTATCCGAATTAGCGAGTATCGTCCTGACCAAGCAGTGGGTTATGCCTCCCAATCATTCAGAGATGAAGCTATGTACTGGTGGGAGTCGGTGGAACAGAGGAAGACTCGAGAAGAGATTAAGGCCTTGAGGTGGGATGACCTGAAGGAGATGGTCATGAAACATTTTTGTGCTGATGCTGAGGTCGAGAGGGCTGAGATTAGGTTTTTGAATATGAAGGTGGGAAAGATGACACACCGTGAGTATACTACTGAATTCAACCGCATGTCTAGGTTGGTTCCTGACATGGTGAATACTGAGGCCAAAAGGATCAAGTGTTATGTAAGAGGACTACCACAGAACGTCTGCACCTTGGTCAAGACAAGTAAACCTGCTACCTTCGACTCTACTGTTGAACTCGCAGAGATGGTTTACTAGGATCTGGCTATGGATGAGGTGGTGATAGAATAGAAGAAAGAGAAGAAATGGGTTGTTCCTTCTAAACGACCCGGTAGTCAATCATGGAACCCTAGGGATAAGAGACAGAAAGTGTGGGAGAAGAGGTCATGCAATATTTGTGGTAAGATGCATGCTGGAGAGTGCAAGTGGGGTACTGGTTCCGATGTGTGCCATAAATGCGGAAAGTCCCATGGAGGGGAATGCAGACTAGGGTTAAATGCTTGTTACAAATGTGTAAAGATGGAGCACTTTGCCCAGGATTGCCATGCAAAGCCCACGTGTTATAAGTGCGGGCAGACCGGTCACCTAGCAAGGGCTTGCACGGGCGGTGAAGCTGGAGGAAGCGAGATAAAGGATGCTGAACAATTGAGGCCAAGGACTAGGGCCTATATGTTGACTCAAGAACATGCTAGATAGATTCCTGATGTCATGACAGGTACGTTTCTAGTGAATGGTATTTCTTATTCCGTATTGTTCGATTCGGGTGCGAATAGAAGTTTTGTAGCTACGACATTTAGTAAGTTAGCAAAGATGAAATGTTGCTGTATGCCAGAAACTTTTAAAGTAGAAACCGCGAGTGAGACCTCGGTTATAATATTGAGAATGGTTAAGGATTGTAAGATAGATTTACAGGGACATGAGTTCCCCGTTACTTTGTATGTCATGACCTTAGGAGGGTTCGATGTAGTTCTGGAAATGGATTGGCTATCTGAGTTTGAGGCTCAGATAGTGTGTAAGAATAATAATAAGGTTAAAGTCTTTGGATGGTGGTACAGTGACGGTTTATGGTGATAAAGTAAGTTCAGGGCTTAATGTCATTTCGATGATAAAATCCGAATGATTGATAAGGCGAGGGTGTGGTGCCTACCTGACTATGTTGTCAAAGCTACGGACGAGGCAAGGGAAGTGAAAGACGTTCCCATTGTGTGCGACTGTCCAATTGTGTTCCCTGAGGACCTTCCGGGGTTGCCACTGGTGCGTGAGATAGAATTTCAGA
This sequence comes from Bidens hawaiensis, assembly GCF_021521415.1. Lineage (NCBI taxonomy): Eukaryota > Viridiplantae > Streptophyta > Magnoliopsida > Asterales > Asteraceae > Bidens > Bidens hawaiensis. The sequence goes on from NW_027494368.1 coordinate 228,672, forward strand.
TAGATTTAGTACCAGGAGCACAGCCCACCGCCAAAGCACCTTACCGCCTGGCACCATCTGAGATGAAAGAATTGATGTCCCAACTACAAGAACTCCTCGACAAGGGTTTTATTATGCCAAGTGTTTCCCCGTGGGGTGCACCTATTGTTTGAGAAGAAGAATGATGGAAGTATGAGAATGTGCATAGACTATCGTGAGTTGAACAAGCTTATGGTGAAGAATAGATATCCGTTGCCACGGATTGATGATTTGTTTGATCAACTACAAGGTTCGAGTTAGTTCTCACGAATAGACCTTAGATCAGGCAATCATCAGTTGAAGGTGAAAGAGGCAGACATCCCTAAACAACGTTTCGAACGCTGTATGGACACTATGAGTTCCTCGTGATGTCATTCGGTCTAACAAATGCTCCCACAACATTTATGAACGTGATGAATAGGGTGTGTCGGCCAATGTTAGACAAGTCAGTTATCGTTTTAACTGATGATATATTGATTTATTCAAAGAGCGAATCTGACCATGCTGAGTATCTAAGAGAAGTGTTGGAGGTCTTGAAGGGAGAGAAGTTGTATGCTAAGCTTTCAAAATGTGCATTGTGGTTGCGTGAAGTGCAATTTTTTGGTCACGTGATCAATCCTGAAGGGATTACTGTGGACCCAGCTAAGATTGAGGCTATAACGAATTGGAAGACTCCCCAAAACCCGACTGATATACGAAGCTTCTTAGGGTTGGATGGCTATTATAGGAGATTCATCGAAGGCTTCTCCAAGATAGTCGCACCGTTGACCGGAATGACCCGAAAGACCATAGTATTCAGTTGGGGGAAGTTTCAGGAAGAAGCTTTTGAGGAATTGAAGAAAATACTCACACAAGCTCCAATCCTTGCTCTACCCGATGGTGACGAGGATTTGGTTGTTTGTACTGATTCCTCGCATCGTGGGTTAGGTTGCGTGTTAATGCAACGAGGGAAAGTGATAGATTATGTGTCCAGATGGTTGAAAGTTCACGAAAGTACTTATCCGACGCATGACTTAGAGCTAGCAGTAGTAGTGGATGCCCTATAGATATGGAGTCATTATATAGTATGGTAATAGTGTACTATCTACACAGATCATAAGAGCTTAAAGTATTTCTTCGAACAGAAGGAGCTGAACATGAGACAAAGAAGATGGTTAAATTTGATTAAGGACTACGACTGTGATATCAAATACCACCCTGGTAAGGCTAATGTGGTCTCCGACGCGCTAAGACGTAAGAATGAAGAAGTCATTGCAACAGTGAAGTCGTATAAGTTGATTGTTAACTCAGATCTCTTTGAAGAAATCATCAAGGTACAGTCCAAGTTGCTCGTAGATGAATGACAAATGAAGAAAGAAAGAATTGTCGGACAGCAAGACGAGCTGATGGAAAACACTCATGGTGTTAAGATTAGGTTTGACCGCATATGGATTCCACGCCATGGGAATCTCAGAGGTCGAATCTTAGATGAAGCTCACAAGTCGAGATACTCGATTCATCTAGGATCCACCAAGATGTATCAAGACCTTAAGATAGATTATTGGTGTCCAGGGATGAAGAATGATGTAGTAGACTACGTTAGTAAGTGCTTAACTTGTTTACAAGTCAAAGCTGAACACCAAAAGCCTTATGGAAGATGCAGCCTTTAGAGATACCAGAATGGAAATGGGAAACACATCACCATGGATTTCGTAACTAAGCTACCGCGTACAGCTAAGCATCATGATACCATTTGGGTGATAGTGGACCATTTGACGAAAAGTTCTCACTTTCTGCCTATACGAGAAGCCATCTCGTCAGAAACGTTAGCAAATGTGTTCATAAAGGAAGTTGTGGCTAATCATGGAGTGCCATTGTCAATAGTGTCTTATAGAGACACTCGTTTTACTTCAAGATTCTGGAAGAAATTTCATGAAGCTATGGGAACAAGACTGAACATCAGTATGGCGTACCATCCTCAAATAGATGGGCAGTCTGAAAGGACTATCCAAACCCTTGAGGATATGCTACGTGTTTGCGGGTTAGACTTTGGAGGAAGTTGGGATGATCATCTACATTTGGCATAATTCTCTTATAACAACAGCTACCATTCAAGTATTGGTATGCCACCGTTTGAGATGCTATACGGTAGACGTTGTAGAACTCCTGTATGTTGGGGAGAGATTGGTCAGAAGAAACTTGGAAGCCTAGAAGTTGTGCAAGAAATCTCATCAAGGTTTGATCAGATCAAGGCAAGAATGAAAGCTGCTCAAGATCGTCAAAAGTCCTATGCTGATAAGCGGCGGTGACCAATTGAGTTTGGCATTGGTGACAATGTGATGCTCAAGGTCTCCCCCCTAGAAGGGATTTATTCGTTTTAGGAAGAGAAGAAAGCCAAGTCCAAGGTACATTGGGCCGTTTAAGATTGAAGATCGTGTGGATAAAGTAGCTTACAAGCTAGATTTACCCGAGGAGTTAAAAGAACTCACTCTACCTTTCATGTTTCTCACCTGAGAAATGCCTAGCTGATGACACGTCGCATGTGCCATTAGCAGACATTGAGGTTGAAGAAAAATTAAACTATATCGAGCAGCTTGTAGAGATCGTTGACCGCAAGGAAAAGCAGCTTCGATCGTTGACCACTTGGGAAATTGTAGAAGAGATGCGCAAGTTTTATCCAGGATTGTTTCAGTAATAGTTAGGTTTTGGGGAAGAAACCTCTTTAAGGAGGAAAGACTTGTAACATCCTGTTTCCCGTTCGGTTAATGAAATAATAATATTAGATGTTATGAGATAGGCTTGTGTTGGGTTAAGTAATATGGGTAATGGACTTGGGATAATAAGGAAAAAAGAGAAAGGTCATGGGCTTAAGCCCGTGACCCATGATATATAAACCTTATTTAACCATAATCCATTCATTCCACTCATTCCATACACCATAAAAAACACACACTTAAGCTTTCTCTCTCATATTCTCACTGTCTCTAGCCGAAACCAAGAGGAAGAATCGATTCCTGACACGAGGTAATGATAGTATGATATTGTATGGGTCCAAACCCGCTAGATCTAGTCGCGAAACGACGAGCCGAAACTACCGTTAAAGTCACGAGATCCATATGGAATCGGGTATAAACCAATCAAAATATGAGCTTAGGGGTCACCCAAGCTCAGATCTGGATCGAACGGGACGAAGAACGGTGGAAAACGACGGAGATCTCGCTTTTCCGGCGATGACGGTGCAGGAAAACGGCGTACGAGGTTAAGGATGTCAGAGAATGTTTCTGACATTAACCTAACACTAATTCGTTAACGGAAGAGTAACGAATTAACAGTAATTCGTTATGCCCATTCGTCAAGAAGAAATAACGAATTAGCAGCAGTACGTTATAAGGGTCAATTCGTTATAAAGACCAATTCGTTATAAAGGGCCATTCGTTATAAAGGCCAATTCGTTATATGGGCCAGTTCGTTATAAAGGCCAGTTCGTTATAAAGACCAGTTCGTTATAAAGACCAGTTCGTTATAAGTTAAGAAGTAACGAATGAACCTCATTCGTTATCAAACTGGATAACGAATTAAGTTTGAAAGAATGACAAAAAGGTCCCTAGACTTAGAAAAGAATGGATTAATTAAACTAGAAACGTGATATGGGTAGTGATAGTCAAATTGATACGTGTTATGTTTTCGGAGCTATGTGCATATTCAATGTGAATGTTAATACACTTACTTAAATGGTAAGTGTATGCTATTATGATCTATGTGATCGTATGTATGAATGAAAGCTCGTTGGCACGTTAACGATCCTTAGATATTGCACGTAGCAACGGGGAAAGTAATATTTAGTATGTTTTGTATGAAATATGTATGTATGAAAGTGCGTAATGAAATGAATATGTAGATAAAGATATGTATGGTTATAACATGGATGAAATGTATGGTTTAGGTAGGGAACAAACCCTAATAATATCTACGAATGTAGGGAACATACCCTAATAATATATGCGAATGTAGGGAACAGACCCTAATAATATCTGTGAATGTAGGGGACGAACCCTAATAATATCCGCGAATGTAGGAACGTACCCTAATTATATCCGCGAATGTAGGGAACAGACCCTAATAATATCTGTGAAGGTTATAGGGCGGAATGTTCTTTAAAACGTATATGTATGAATGAAAGTATGTATGTATGTATGAAAGAAAGAATGAAAGTATATAATTATGTAATGAAAGATGAAAGTACATATCTTCGGACACGTATTTAAGTAAGTATGTGAATGTAATGTATGTTGCCTGATTAACTAGAACTCACTCAGCGTAGCTGACTTTTAGCATGCACGCAGGTTAACAGACTGAGACAGCTGGTTTGAGTGGGACACATGGCAGGATTGAAAAGGCTGGCATCTGAAGATTTGTCATGATGTTTCGAATGCTATAATTTATGTTATGTTTTAAAAGACAAGTTATGAATGTTTGTAAGGAATGATTGACTTTTAATTATTCCTCGAAAGTTTTAATTCACTATGATATTTAAGACTGTGTTTATGAGTAAATCCAACGCCAAAGTAGGGGACCGGGAACGGGGCCTTACAAGATAGTGAAGAGTTTAAATTGAATTTCGTTGTGTTGTTCAACACATGAATTGGCTTGATAACAAAATTATTAACAATCAATCAGATGTTCATAACATCAATTGATGACTTTTTAAAAATACCAAAAATAAATTAGTGCAGCTACATGATTCATAAATTGAAAAAAAGGAACGGAGAGGTATAAAAGAAAATGGTAAACAAGAACACTTCAATGATCCTAAAACCTTTCTTGCAGTACAATACACACACGAATATCAAAAACGTCATGGAGCATTTAGGGACCCCATCAGAACACCAGTAATTAACTACATAACAAAAAAAACTCTTATTAACATGGATATCTACTTGTATAATAGTGGTCCATTAACTGATACCAAGGGGGCAACGAAGATTCCACTCAGTTGCTATTACTTTATAGTGTTAACACATATATTTTAAAAAAATATATATTAATATTCATGCTATAATATATGTATCTTTGATACTCCTAAACAAGGGAAAATGGTGCTTCAATTGTTGAAACAACTGAAAAGGGTAATGTTATATTGCACACTAAAGCTAGCAATGATAATGAAAATGTAAGAAACAATGAAGGAGTTAGCTAAAGATGCAACAAAAAATGAAAGAGTGAGTAAACCTACTGAGAGAGCCTGATTAAGCTTAATATGAATCCATTCATATTGATATATGTTAACGGATCTAGTTCTTGATATGTAATAGGTGATAGATAGGTTAGATTGAACGAAGTGTGTGTGTGAGAGGTGATTTTGGCAGAGTAAAGACTCACAGAGAATAATTATAAACACTTGTTAAATTATGAAGCATGTTAACGTATAGGTTCATTTGTTAAACATCCTTAACGAAAGAACACTTAAACATAACGAATGAGACTGGTGTAATTACGAAAATGCCCTTTACATTAATATAAATAAATTACAATTAATTACAAAGACCGAGATAACTAATACGGTGCACTAACAAACTCCCCCTCGTCTCTTGCTCTTTGTCTTTAATTAGCTTAATCTTTTAGTCTTCCAATCCCGACAACTATGAATTCCAAACTCGTGACAAACACGTAGTTGAAATTGCATAGCACGATCATAATGGTTGATTTCAGCAAACCGGATCTCGTTCTTAAATAAAGCATCATTATCGGACTCTGATAAGTTAACGAGCCACATCGGATCGATGATTCGTATGAATTCCGTCTTTAGGCCTTTGCCGTGAACAATGACTGCTTCGCTGGTACGGTTGTCGTAGTACCACCTGTTGAATGACTTGTAAAGACGTTGTGGACACGTCTTTATAGGTACTTTCTTCATAGTACGTGGCGGCTTGACCTTCAAAACGAGCTTCCTCCAACCTGTCTTCAGGTCGATCTCGTCAATGTGCTTCCTCGTTAGAACATAACCATGATTAACTTCGAAAAGCAGATTTTGATGGAACCATCCTGCTAGTTGATCACCACCCCGGTTCATGAGCGGCCGATTAGCAAGCGTCCTCACATCCCACCTAATGTGAGAACATCGGTTATGTATTGATAATACTAAACACCATGCTCCCACTTAATTATCAATACTTTAAGTTCCGAGCCATATAGCCACGATACAATGTCACCTTTGACAGTCTTCGATGCTTTAAAAGTTGTCTTTTGATGAGCTGTTGCACGTGCTTTGACCTCCATCTCATGTTCTTTGTCATAGTACCTATATTCTTTAATAATCTAAGAAAGACGGGCTTTGTTGCGTACCCCGAACATGCCCTCAAAAGCAGGATCATTTGAACCCGATCCGCTTTCGGACACTTTCTCTTTCTTCTTCATTGTCTTCTCCAGATTTTCTTCAGCAGCTTGAACTTGTTCGTTAATAAAGAGTGGAACACCCTAATCAACATTAGAACGTGTATATAGATTAGGATATTCCTCTGATGTCACATCTTCGACCTCGATGTCTTCATAAATAAACAATGTATCAAAAATGGAATAATCGAGTCAAATCGGACCTCATCGCCATCATTACCCAACATACTCCTCAGCTTCTAACACATCCAGTTCCTCGTCGTCCAAACCCAATAACAATGAGATTTGATCACGAGACAAGGTAAATTCCACAAACTCTCCCTCCTCAATCTCATCAGCATTTACTGTACTCATGACAACACCTCGTTTGTTGTTCATAAATAGGATGGTATTGGCTTTGATCGACTCGATTGGCTTCATGTTAGTAGTATCTTCTTATACTACCAACTGTCGATCATTGCCTTCAGTCTCAATAGCACCAACAGATGACGTACCTGCAAATTGTTTTCGCTCACTTCCACCAAAAGCCGCTACATCTGGATCTTTGTCATCATCCTTATTCTTCAACTTTTTCAACGCATCATCCTTACATGTCAATTGAAGAATAACTTCCTCATGAGCCTTAATCTTCTCCCCCTTAGCAGTAACAAGCTCACGGAGTTCTCGATTCTCCTTCTGACAGTGCGAGATATGGCTAACTATACGCCTTTGATCCATTCTCATCTGGTCTTGCAAGTGACGATCAGCAACCATTTAATTCTCTTGCAGATGCATTAAACTTAACAGCATATCCATTAACTGTGAACCGAAAAAGTATGAAACGAGGGAGGCACTGGCTGAACCTCATAAAGGATAGAGCCGACGGCTGCATTTGCATCGTTGATTGAGCCGAAGATGTAGCAATCGTCGTGATAGGAGAGATCGGCATAGGAGATAACAACAATTGTGGAATCGAAGCAAATCTTGGATCAGTGGATGCCGTCATCGTAAGTGTAATAACCGGGGTGCTAACAGTAGGAGACTTCACCGGTAAAGATTGTGGAACATACGACCTTGGTTCGTAAGGACCAATCTCCACACCATCTCCTCTTGTAGCTCATCTATCCCTTTAACAAGTTAAAGTTTCTGAATTGGAATTTTAACATAACTTTCTTACTATCTTGTGTATTCCACATGCTTCTCATCTTGATGTGTTGAAACAACGACGCACATATCTTAATACTTCCCACTTGGTGGAAAATATTATCTGGTAAAAGCCATTGCCAAAGTAGAATATGCTTTTATTTCAATTTCAAATGTCTTTTTCTCTTCCTGAGTAAAAGCATTAAAAGCTTTTGGCAAAAACCCAGTAGTTGCATCACTAATAAGAGTAGTAATATACACATCATCAAGAAATCTCGGACAATCATGATGTACAGATACTAAATGTGCTCAGAATCTTGGTTCCCACTTAGCAAAGTCGTTGAATTTCATCAATCAGGGACATTTGGAATGTGACCCGATTTCAGCGTCTAAGTGAAGCATCTGTTGCATCATCATATTTGAGATACTAAAGCATAAAAGCCAGCCATTTCAAAAATAGGGGTTAAATGATCAACAAATTCAAGTTTAGGTTAAAATTGTCCGAAATAAAACTTAAGGGTTTAAACTGTAACTTTTATTATTGAATGGGTAAGACTTGTAACGAATGGGTTGAAAATGATAACGGATGATGAACAGTAACACGAATTATGTTATAAGGTTATGGTAACGAATGGTATCAAGAATCAGGTAACGAATGACACCAAAGTTTTTACGAATGACTATAATGAATAATGATAACAAATGATGATTCAATGGTAACAAATCAGCACATGAATGATCAAACGAATAGCATAACGGATGACATGACGGATAGCATAACGATTAAGGTAACAAATAGCATAATGGATGAGGTAACAAATAAAGTAACGAATGGGGTAAAAAATGAGTATAGGAATTTGATGACGAATGAGCTACAATACACGAATGGTCAGTTGTAACAAACTGCCACGTGTCAATAAATGGTTATTGACATATAACGAATGGATGCTACAGTATAACGAATGAATCGTTATAATGTAACAATGGGACCTTCAAACCTTTAAACTCAACTTTCCATATCTTCAATCCCAGATCCAAACATTAATCCACACTAACAATCAACAATTGATATGTCGTCCAAAACTCAATCAAATTACACAATCGATAGCTTAAACGAATCGTCTAATCCCCGCGAACAAACCCAAACACATTCCAACTAACAATTTTGATCCAAAACTCGTCCGAAATCCAAATAATCACCAAACAGAAACCTCTGTTTCAATCAACCTCATATCAACTTAATTCCACTCAATTAATCAATCAATACCACAATTAAACCAAATCAAACCTTACAAATCTAATTAAAACTGATTATCACTCAATTAAGCCTCAATTATACATCTCATCATGATAATTGATTCAAAATCAATATAAACAGTTTCAAATCTAAATTTATAACAATTAAATGATAAATTCTCAACAATTCAGCATTATAACGACTAATTTCACCTACACAATCGAACACTCAGCTCTGATACCACTTGAGAGAGCCTGATTAAGCTTAATACGAATCAATTCATATTGATATACGTTAACGGATCTAGTTCTTGATATGTAATAGGTGATAGATAGGTTAGACTGAATGAAGTGTGTGTGTGTGAGGTGATTTTGGCAGAGTAATGACTCACAGAGAATAATTATAAACACTTGTTAAATTATGAAGCATGAACAACATATATATAGAAGACGAAGTCATTCGTTACACAGTCTGTAACGAACGGGACTCATTCATCTTTATTCTAACATAACTTAAATAGTATAGCGAATGACACATTCACTATACCTCATTCGTCAACATTCCATGAAGAATGGTGACTTACAAATAACGATTAGGTCCATTTGTTAAACATCCGTAACGAATGGACATTAAATATAACGTATAGGTTCATTCGTTAAACATCCTTAACGAAAGTACACTTAAACATAACAAAAGGGACCGGTGTAATTACTAAAATGCCCTTTACAGTAATATAAATAAATTATAATTAATTACAAAGACGGAGACGACCAAAACAGTGCACTAACACCTACAGATTGTGAAGTTGGAAAAGATGGAACTGAAATGGATAATGTTATGCTGCACACTGAATATGGAAATGATAAAGAACAAACAAGAACAAATAAAAGTGTGGAAAAACTTGCAGATGATGAAGTGGATAAAGATAGAACTGATGAGAAAAATAGAGAAAAATCAATATTGACTAGTGGTGAACAAAATGATAATATTTTTGAAGATTACAATACTTATGAGTAGGCTTGTCACTTTTACCCGAAACCCAACCGGAGAAAACCCGTACCCGAACCCGAACTAACCTGACCCGAGAAACCCGAACCCGAGAAAAGGCTAACCCAAACCCAAACCAGAACCGAAGTAATTCAGGTTGATTCTTGGATCCGAATTTGAGGTTTCGGGTCAACCCGTGAAACTTTAGTTTTAAAACCATATATATATTTAGGTATTATAGACTAAACTTTAGCCACTGACATTATCATAATTTTGTCCAAATGACAATTCTCATTACACCTATTATGAATTGATTGCTTATTGTTTATTAAAGTTTCAATTATTGACTGAAAGCAACTATAATCCAACACCCTAATCGCGACATGCCGAAGACGATTATGTCGGTCTTGTTTATTATGGTTTAACTTTGTTAAATTTTACTCTTATTAAGATGGTTTATAGGTGTATTTTTGTTTTGTTATTGGTTTATTTACATTACGAGTAAAGAAGAATACGTTACATTTAAATTTAGAAATGTAGTTTTTTCCTAGGATACTCGAAACCTGATTAACCCAACCCTATTAAACCTGTACCCGAACTACCCGAACCCGAAGAACCCGTGAGAGATTTGGGTTGGGTTTCGGGTCTGGATTTAAAAATTTGTAACCCGAAGAACCCGACCCGAAAAACTTGAAACCCGAAAAACTAACACGAAGAACACCCCTACTTATGAGGAAAATTCACCAATGCATTTACAGATGCCTATAGGGACAACAACTCAAACAATAATAGACTGTTATACTACCCCACCACAACTGTCTGGGTTGTCTGCATATATGCCTAAAGAACGTTTACCAACGAGGAACATGTAACATTTGTAACATAAAACATTTTATATTAACCAAAAAAAAGTATGAATTATGACATGAATATTTATTTCAGTAATGGAATGAAGGAGTGGATAAAAAGTTAGAGGAATTTGATAAAATTGTTGCTGAAATCAACGAATTGGTTAAGAAACGGAAGACAAAACATGGATCAAATGTCTGGCTATTTGACAGGTGTTGTTCTTGGGAAGCCAAATTCAATCAAAAACAAAGTTCGAAAGAAAAAGCATATGAAGCTAAATATGAAGTAGATTTAAAATAATCAGGTAAAAAAATAGATAATACGTTCTTGTATAATATCATACATGTTCAAAGTAAAAGAAATTGAACTATCTGTCTTTTTATAGAGTTGCAACAATTGATCTTTTTCTAAATAATAACATCGTAAAAGAGTTTGAAGATGTTGATACATGGTGGATTAACAAAGGAGTTGATGAAATTCAAGATTGTGTGAACAAAGACATTGATAATATTCAAGGTAAACATCCTCTAATACGAAAATTGACTCGAATCACCATATTTCAGAATTGCAATAATTTTAAGTTTCTTTTCATTCAATTTTATTTTACTAATTATTTATCAATTATTATAAAGTTTTCCATTAATATTTTTAATTAATTTTCAGACATTTATTTAATGGTTATTAACTATATACATAACGCCCTGCTTGCGGTGCGCGCATATAATGTATATATGTGTGAACCCTCAGGTGGGCAAAAGTAAAATTGCACTAATTTTGACATTATTTTACTAATCTCATGAAAATAACGTTAAAAGTGGCGGAAGGTTAATCAGGCATCATGTGGTGGCGTTGATAGCCGAAAGACAAGGGCACATGCACCAATCAGCCGGTGTCCCGATGATTGAGTGCTATGTGCCTTATGTCCAAGGCTTGATGCAAAACTACTATCGAGCCGGGGGTCTCACCGGAAGCAGTCTCTATATCCCTATGGGATAGAGGTAAGGCTTTCTACATCTTACCCTCCTCAGACCCTATCATAGCATTGCTATTGGTGGGATATACTGAGTACGATGATGATGATGATGATGATGATGATGATGATAACTATATACATAAGTTCATACTTAGCATTTAATACTTTTGAATTATCTTGATATTGCATATACATAAATGTAAAATAAATTTGAAACGTTTAAAGTGTGAAAGGTTATTTAGATATTTCAAAGATACCGAAAGAAAATCATGTGTTATCTTTACATTTAATACTATACAGTACATTGTGTATAAAGAAGATTATAACCTCAATGAAAAATCAATTTATATTGATACAATTTCTCAAGCAAGAAAATATCAGATAACGTGTCTTGCTACCCTATAAACAAAGTTCATTTGGCCTCCAATCATCAGCAAATTTTTTGTTCTTCTCACAAAAATACAATCAAAGCCCTTTAATAGTCCGATGGCGACTCCAACCAAGGATTCTTTTAATCGAAGTGATATTTCAGTATCGAGTACTCAACTTAATTTTAGGTTATCGATCTGTTCTCCGTACATTATTTTCTTTATAAGCACACATAATTCTGCTAAAATACTTTTCTCTTTAACGTGCTAGTATTTATACATAACTAAAACCCATGAATGAAAATGAATGAAAAAATTGGCTTTAATGATTGTTAAATACAAATCAAAGTTATTTGGATTTTCCTTGATTTTTTACTTGTTTGATCTTTACCGCATATATACCAAAAGGTTTACAGTCCAAATGAAGGTTCACATATTTTCTAATTTTATTGATTTTTGTATGTTAAAAGGATATGTGTTTTTTCATCTGTCATAAATTTAAAAGAAAAATTATAAAATATGGACTGCTTATTCTGATATCATCAAAATCATGACTTGTTTTGAAGTTTGTATTTTTTATTTTTAACTTTTCAAGAAAGCTAAATACACACATATATATATATACTGTTTTTTTTAATTATGATAATCAAAGGGCCATGGAAGAAGAACAAGAAATTCATCGCGATGGTGCTTCATCGAGTTCACAAAGGGGAGAAGATTCATCGAGTTCACAAAGGGGTCAGGATAAACGCCATACACCATATTCAATTCGAGAAATTGAAAAGTAATATTCACTTTATCTTTTTTTCTTTTTTAAATACAAATATCTCTTGCTTGTCGCGACACAAACCGTTGACCTTTGGGTGTTATTGACCAACTTTTCATTTTTATTTTTTTTTACTTTTTCTAAATATTAATCCTAAGTTGATGGCGTTAGTATTATAACTTATTTCATTTGTTTCATTTTTTATGTTGCGATAGTGTATTTAGGACGAACCCTCACCTTGATGAAAATACCATCGTCAAACAAGAAGCTCTTAGGAACCCACTTTGCGACAAATGTATTGGATGTGCAACTCTAGACGTCGGATCGGGAGTGGAGCTTGCAGCCGAGAGAGATCGAGTAGGTAGAGACTCTTAATTAACACAAATTTCTTATAATTATGTATCATAAGCCATATATTTTTTTAGTTTTTAACTTTATACACTTTCTGGCTGGTTCTCTTACTATTATAAGGGTGTAAATGAGCTTAGCTATTTAAGACAAGTTCATCCCGTTTAATTTAGAAGAGCTCGAACTTATCTCGTGAGTTCCTTCTAAACCTTGAGCTCGGCTCGTTTGCAAAATTTAACTCATGTGCAATTATTATTTTATTCTATTTATTAGTAATTGTAACCTTTTGCCTATAACATAACACATATTAGTTAATTTTTATAAGATTATTATATACTATGATATTTATGTAATCATATAAAATCTAGTAAAGTAAAATGGGATAAACATAAGCTCGTTTAGGGTCTCGAGTCACATAAGTAAAGCTTGGGCCCACACTTGTTAATTAAGCAAAATTTAATTTAGGCTTGGGCTCATCTAAGCGTGTACATGAGCCAATCTTGAGTATCACAATGTGATGTGTTGTTACTAATGAAACTTAACTTTGAATTATAGTAAGAACCTACAGAGATGATGACCTAAACCCAATCGAGATTGAAAAACAAGGATATATTAAGTTGGCATCAAGTGCCATGGAAACTTGGGCAGGTTAATGCTCCATTATGGATTAAGAATAATGAAGGGGAGGAGAAACCCTTAATTTTGATGAATATGAAAGGGCTTTTCCTCCATGTTTTGGCTCAAAACCACTTGGATTTGTGTCAGAGGGTACAAGGGCTAGTTGTGTGGTATCAATGAGTAGTGGAGCCCTTGTAGAAGCATTACCGGATGCGGTAACTTATTTATTTGTCTTCATAAACTTTGATAAAAAAAACATATATGTTAAGTATACAAGAACATGATTTCAAAAATAACAGAAACAATGGAGAGAAATGTTCGTGGGCATTATTGGAAGCTGTACTACTGTGAAAGTAATATCTTCTAGAACAGGAAATTCAACAAATGGAGTTCTACAACTTGTAAACATTCTTGGATTCTTTATTTAGTCTAATTCTATTTTAGCTAATGTTATTGAAATGAGCAGATGTTGAAAAATCAAAACTTGTTGCAGATGAAAGCAGAAATCCAACTTATTTCGCCTTTAGTGCCTGCTCGATTCTTAAAGTTTATTCGGTTCACCAAGTGTCACGCAGACGGGGCATGGGTTGTTGTTGACTTTTCAGTTGATCATGATTTAATGGAAGGATTCGAAGCCAGAAGGATGCCTTCGGGTTGTATTCTACGTGATATGCAAAATGGTTTCTCAAAGGTACAATATAAATATCCATTTGTATACGCGGCCCGTCTAACTATGATATAACTTGAATGAAACATGTGTAGGTTACTTGGATCGAGCATACAGAATATAGTGAATATTTTGTCCCGAATGAATATAGACGGTTAGTTCGCTGCGGTATGGGCTTCGGCGCCCAAAGATGGCTTAGTGCCCTTTTTCGGCACTCTGAGTACTTACAAACCACCATTTCACCCATTCTCAACCGCATCTTGTATCACAAATCAAGAAGATGCTTGAAAGATCTAGCAAAAAGTATGACGAGTATCTTCTGTTATGGTGTTTGTTTAACCGATATTCAACAATGGGATGTGGTTTTCGAGGCACCAGGGAGACCAAGGGTAATGGCACGTAAGTGCATAAGTAGTCTAGGTCGACCATTAGGGCTAACCATGAGTGCAGCTTATTCGGTTCGGATACCAGCAAAACACCGACAGTTGTTTCATCTGTTGTTAAGGTTAGACTCAAGGGGTATATGGGATCCGATATGCCATAGCCTTGCTGAAAGGATAGTGGTCTCTTACCCATTTAACCAGAATGAGGAAAGTTCTAACTGTGTCTCAGTTTTAAAATCCAATGTACGTTTATGAAATTACGTATTATTATGTAGTCTTAATAATCAAATAATCATTTTCTAAACTTTATTGGTTTGTAGCATGAAATGACAACGGGGGAGAACCAGATTATGGTGCTGCAGGATTCTGTGAGTGATACGACAGTATCACTCATTGTATCTGCAACTGTTGATTCCAAGACAATATCTATGGTGTTGAACGAAGACATAATTCCTTATGTGCCTTTCTTGCCAATAGGCTTAAGCATTGTCCCTTACTACGGTGAAGGTCGCGAACCTAATGTTGAATGTGGATCCATGGTGACTGTAGGGTCCCAGATGTTGATACCAGGTCAAACAGAGATCACAACGGAACACATCATCACGATGAGACAACTTTTGTCACTGACAATTCAATGAATCCAAGAGGTTGTTCGAGCCAATCGACGAGGGTAGGCGATGTTGGAAGACAATACAAACTAGCAGTTGGAAGAAGTCGTTGGAAGATTGTTGCGTCAAGAGTTGAGGGTCTTAAGTTATTAGTTCCTAAATAAGATCGGTTGTATGATCTTTTTTGTTTAGATTTTATATATTTTATGTGTGTTATAGTACTTATAAAAGCGAGCAGTAGATTCATGATCAATTTGTTTGAATTTTATAGTTATATTTCAAAGTTTTATTTATTTTTTTAATTTTATTTACAATAATATATCATTAAAAAAGATCAAAGTGGAGAATTTCATATCGGATTGGAATAAATTGGTACCCTCAAAGGTAAATCTCTTTAACTGGAGGGCAGAAAAGGGGAGAACTGCAACCATGGATGCATTATTCAAGAGAAATTCGGTTGATGAAATATTAACATAGTGTCTATTGTGTGAAGGTTAAAAAGAATTGGCAAAACATCTACTCATTTCTTGTTGCATTGCCTCTATAATTTGGCAATTGATAAGTGGTTTGTGTGGTATTAACCCGGTGTACGCCTTTGACGTCCAGGATGTACTTAAGATTCATCACAGTAGCGGTCAAGAAAAGACAAGAAGTAAAGCAATACAAGTGGTAATCTTCATGCCGTGTTTGTGTATATGGAAAACAAGAAATGAGGATATATTCGAGAATAAACGGGCTTCGGTTAATAGAATTGAGGAGGACATCAAAAGACTATGCTATCTTTGGGTAAAGAATAGGGGAAAAAAGTAGGATTGGTTGGGAAAATTGGTGTTCTTTTCGTTTTGAAATTTTTGTATTTGATGTATGTAATTGGGTGTTAAGTCGTATTCTAGTCTAGTCACTTGTTAGTCAAGTCATTGATGTTTCTTTAATAAAATGGTTGTTAAAAATTAAAAATGATCTCATAACATAATAATTGGTACAACATTTAATATTTTTTATTTAGAATTTTTGAACATTCTGCGTATTGCATATTCATAAACATAAAATAAACAAAAACGTTTATAGTGTGAATGGTTATCTAGATATTTTAATTAAAAGATACAAAAAAGATGTTTTTTTCTCTAGCGTTGAATACAATTGATTACAGCAACGAGAAAGAAAGAAAGAAATGGAAAGGGTATGTTCTAAGAACCAGAAGTTTGTAGTTATCCAGCTAACGTAAGGAGTAAAACCCTATGAGCATTGTTGAGAAATTGAAGTTTAGGGTTTAATTGCAATATGAGTTTCTTTGTTAAATATATTTTTGATGCAAATTTAGAACTAAGTCTGTTGCTAATTTGAGGATATATTATACCTTAAATATTGATGATTCTTGTTGAAATTGGGTTTATATGCTAAATTCAAGTATGATCTATTTTCGGGTCGAACCGCGTAAGTAATAATCTAAGAGAATGATCATAGTTGATTAGAGTTATGTTAAATAATATTTGAAATTTCTATGTGTAGTTGACTGTATGATGTCCTTGTTGGAAATATGCACCGGTTCGCTTAAGTCAACGTGGCTAACCGGTTGTGACCCGTAAGAGTTACACCGTGGGTAACGAACATAGACTGCTTACACTAATTAACCGATAATGACTAATGAACGAGTATGGACCTTTAAAAGGATTGGGCTTGAGATGGGCTTGGTGGCCTGGCATGATTAACTAGTTAATATGTCATTAGGTCTTTATGCAAGCTAGTAAGAATAAACCCTAGCCATCCTTGTTCTCTCTCCCTCTCGGGTCCTACCTGCTGCCGTCGCACAGCCGTCGCCGCCCAGCCACCGCAGCCAGCCACATCCATCGTAGCCAGCCGCAGCCAAGCCGTCGACGGCATGTGCCACCTTTGTTTCCGGTCCATTCGTGCACCGCCACCGTTGGTCATAAATCTCGTTTAGTTGCCTAGCGTTGTCCGTTAGCCCTCGGTGTCTCAACCGGTTATTTATTAACCGAGGTAAACTTAAATATTGTCAATTAATATTTGTGTTTCTTTGGTTGTTTCGTCTCATACTCGTATTGTTTCTAACCGGATCCTGTACGGTTCCTAAAAGTGATGATTACTCGTTTTTGTATTCCGCTGCGTATTCATTTATTAATATGATTAATAATTATAAGACCAATTTTATTAAACCGGGTTTAAAAGTTAAACCGTTGACTGATCATGACTAGAACCCGACAGTGGTATCAGAGCCTTGATTACAACATACGAGTCGGATCCGGTCTTTTCACTGGATCTACATCATAAACTTCAAGATAGTTGAAGTTTTTGTTCTAGATAATTTCCCAGGGCAATCTTGGTTTGGTCAAAGTTTTTGTTTATTTTATTTGACAAAAATTCTGCCCGATTTTATTTTTATTGAATATGTAAATCTGGCCCAACCATTGTGTGTTTGGTTGTTTGGTTTTGATTTTGGTCATATGGATGGTTCAAAGTTGTATTTAATTTTTTGGTTTTATTTTATGATTTTTGGCCACTTTGATGGTTCAAAATTATAATAGGTAGGGTTTGGTTTTTCATTATATGTATTTTATAATACTGTAATAAAGAACACCCGAAGGAAAATCGAGGACGAGCTCAAGGAGTTCTAGAAGTCAGTGGGACTTAACAAAGATGACGGGATGCACCAAGAGTCCATCCTTGTGGTTTTTTTGTATTGTGACCCATTGACCTGATTGGTCTTGCTAATATGCTATAGCAAGACCAATCACCATTATTGGCCATTTAAGATTTACATATTCTTGTTCGCTATTGTGGTTGCTTGCTTTATTATAATAGGTTATAATACCACCAATCTAATACCAAGTATATTAAAATAAAATTTAATTAACCAATTTTGTTTTTGCAAAATTAAACTAAATTTGATTTTCCAAAACTTATAACTTAATAGTTTATCTATTAACTTAAATTGGTTAGAGATATCGCGAAAAACTTAGTTTTAATAGGTTATTTAAAACTATGTGTTCTGAGAGATGAAAGGGTTTATCAAGTTGTCCCAATTAACACAGTAAAACTGGACTTTTACTCTACGTAAATCATAAAAATTAATCCCAATTTTAAAATCAATAGTCTATGTCATCCTATTATAAGCCATACTTGAGGCATACTGCGAAATTTCAAGTGTTTGGAGCTACAACACCATACTTGTTTTCTAGCCTATCCCTTCAAGGTGAAAGGGTTTCGTTGACACATCCGACCCTTTCAAACGTGACCGTACTAGGGTGAATATTACTTTACTCTTCAGTTACGTGCTACAATTGTCTGAAGAGTAAAGTGGGCATAGATGAGGCTAAACGTATCTACTTAGGCATTTGTTGTCTTAATATGCCTCATAACCGAGAGTTATGCTTTATTCACAAATGGCAATCGTTGTCAGTCTGCCTAACCACTTACTAATGTTGTGTACTACAGCTGCCATTACTAACTGGAAGCCAGATTCTCAAATCCCTATTATATTAATGTTAATTGGGTCATTAATGATAGGATTAAAACATCGAAAATACTAATTAAGTTACTTTTCCTTATTTAACAGATGTCAACTGATAATAACTCCTTTTTCAACCTCAAGACTATTCTTGAGAAAGAAAAGCTAAATGGCACTAATTTTCTTGAATGGCACCGCAATTTGAGACTTGTTCTCAAAATGGCAAAGAAGCTCTATGTTCTCGATGGACCGGTTCCATTAGAGCCTGAAAACAATACAGCTGCTGCCAGAAAGGTTCTTGAGAAGCATAATGACGACTCTGCTGAAGCCTCATGCATTATGCTAGCTACCATATCTTACGATCTTGCTAAAGGCTTGGAAGATTTTGGTGCCTATTAGATGCTTGAGAAACTCAAGGGTATGTTCCAAAAACAAGTCCGTCAAGAACGCTATGACACCATGAAACAACTTATCAGCTGCAAAATGGAACAGGGGTCCCTGTTAGTGCGCATGTCATCAAGATGAAAGGGTACACCGACCAACTGAAGAAACTTGATTATCCCCTGTCAGATGAAATGGCAGCGGACTTCATCTTGAACTCTCTCCCCAGCTCTTACGACCAATTCATAATGAATTTCAATATGAATGCCTTGGTGAAGACAGTGCCAGAGCTTCATGGTATGCTCAAGACGGCTGGGATGAATATTCCTACTAAAACCAATCAAGTTCTTATGGTTCGATCTGCTGGTGTCAAGAAGCCTAAACTCAAGAACCGGGGTTATAATGGTAAAGGAAAGAAGAAGGTTAATGTTGCTGCTAAGCATGCCACCAACACTAACAAGAATCTTGCAAAGGCACCACCGCCGCCTCCTGAGGAGCACCAGTGCTACAAGTGCAATAAGATGGGGCACTGGATCCGTAACTTCCCCGAGCATCTAGCTTAGATAGCAAAGAAGAGGGCCAATGGTGAAGGCTCCTTTAAAGGTATTTCCAAATACGTTATTGAACTTTTCACTGTTTCTAGCAACACATGGGTATTTGATATCGGATGTGGTTACCACATCGTAATGTCTTGCAGGAACCTGAAAACTGGAAGAAACTAAAATAAGACAGCATGGAACTCATCGTCGGTGATGGGAAGAGAGCCCCAGTTCTTGCAACTGGCACATATCGTTTTGATTGTCCGTCTGGCCTTGTAGTTACTTTGAATAACTGTATGTTTGCACCTGGTTTAACCAGAAACATTATTTCAGTTTCCTTACTTTTTGAACAAGGATTTAAGTACACTTTTAATGGTATTGCTATTTCTGCCTACTTGAATGATGTCTTTTATTTAGAGGCTAAACCTCGAAATGGTATTTATGAGATTGATGTTCAAATTAACAATAACGTATTAATCTTTCTAAATGTATCAGATCTGGCATCAATGATACGTTTCTATGGCATTGCCGGCTTGGTCACATAAGCAAGGCACGAGTTAAAAGACTCAAATCCGAAGGGATTATTGAATCCACATGACCAGACTCTATTGACGACGGTGAGTCATGTTTAGCTGGAAAACTCGCCAAGGACTCCTTTACTCATAAAAGTGAACGAGCAGGGGATCTGCTAGGACTTATACATACTAATGTGTGCGGCCCTTTCAGAACTATGTCTAGAAATCATGAAAGATACTTCATTTCTTTTATTGACGATTATAGTCGACATGCTTATGTGTATCTTATGAAACACAAACACGAAATTTTGAAAAGTTCAAAGAGTTTCAAAAAGAAGTGGAAAACCAACTCGGAAAAACTATTAAAATGCTTCGATTAGATCGAGGTGGAGAGTATCTCAGCTCAGAGTTCATAAATCATCTAAAAGAGCGTGGAATTGTTTCACAGCTCACTATTCGGCATACCCCAACATAATGGCGTGAGCGAGAGGAGAAATCGAACATTGCTAAACACGGTCCGATCGATGATGTGTAGAACTAACTTGCCTCACTCCTTTTGGAGCTTTGCCCTTATGACCGTCGTCTGCATTGTAAATCTAGCTCCAACTAAAAAGGTAAGCAAAAGCCCAAATGAGATATGGCATGGACGGAAACCCAATTTTTCTTTCATGAGAGTATAGGGATGTGATGCAAATGTCACTAATGATTCTGATGACAAACTCCAACCCCGGGGTGTAAAAATTGTTTTCGTCGGGTATTATAACCAAAGCAGATATTATTTCTTCCACCCTAATACAAATTTGATTTCTTTCACAAGGAAGGGCCACTTTCTCGAGAAATAAATTCTCGATCGAAGAAATGGAAATAATATTGTCAATCTTGAAGAAATTCAAGAACCACAAACAACCTCTGAGGAAGTTGGAGCGTCTGATCACCAAGATGTTATTGCTGATATATCATACATAAACATGAGCGTTCGCATAAGGAGTAGGACTCGCGTACCAAATTCTAAATACCTATGGCATCTAGATGGTCTCGAAGTTCTATTAGTAGCCGAGTTAAATGACGAACCTACTAACTACAAGTCTACTGTCTTAGATCCGGAATATGATATATGGCAAGAAGCCACGAACGCCGAGATACAATCTATGCATGACAATCAAGTCTGGAACTTGGTTGAGCTATCCCTCGAAGGTCGGGCAGTAGGGAGCAAATGGCTTTTCAAAATAAAAAACCGACATGCATGGAAATGTACAAACCTATAAAGCACGGCTAGTCGCGAAAGGTTTTACTCAAACTCAGGGTATTGACTATGATGAAACCTTCTCGCCTGTTGCCATATCCGCGTATTATGACTACGAGATATGGCAGATGGATGTGAAAATCGCTTTTCGTAATGGACACCTTTTATAGATGTCTATATGGTTTAGCCTGAAGGTTTTGTCGATCCTAAATATCCTAATAGGGTGTGAAAACTGAATAAGTCCATTTATGGACTAAAACAAGCATCTCGCTGCTAGAATCTACATTTTGATGAGCCTTGTGTTTACAAAAAGGCTAGTGGGAGCACTATATCATTCCTCATATTGTATGTGGACGATATACTGATAACTAGAAACAGCATTCCTATGCTTAAGGAAGTTAAGCACTGGTTGGGATCTTGTTTCGCAATGAAAGATCTTGGTGAAGTTGCTTATATTCTAGGAATCAATATCTACCGAGATAGGTCTAAGCGACTTCTAGGGCTAAGTCAAAGTACAAACATACACAAGGTCATGTCACGCTTCTCAATGGACAACTCCAAGAAAGGAGTTGTTCCCATTGCTAAAGTGTAACACCCCGTAACCGCAGCGGAAACGTAAACGGGATGCAACAGATACATCTGATATCAACAGCATTGCTTATAAAGAAAACACCACTACATTAATTTAAACGTATTACATTGTTCCGAGTTTCGTTACCGTCTAGGCGTTATCACATAAGTTTTACCGATAGTACGTTAACATGTTTAATACAAAATATAGACCCTTAAGCTTCCACAAAATAGCACACATCATCAAGCACGTATCACTCATTCCAATTTGGGTGTACCTAGAAAGCATGTAAAGAAAACGGGTCAACTACGAATAGTTGGTGAGTTTCACTAATTTAAATAAACCATGACAAATCATTATAATAATCATAAATTAGCGATGTAATTATGCTGAGCCTACAAGTGAAACCTCTGTTAACCCAGAAACACATCTAATAACCTCTGGGGACACTGTTAACCCAGAAACACATTTAATAACCTCTGGGGACACTGTTAACCCAGAAACACATTTAATAACCTCTGGAGACACTGTTAACCCAGAAACACATTTAATAACCTCTGGGGACACTGTTAACCCAGAAACACATTTAATAACCTCTGGGAACACTGTTAACCCAGAAACACATTTAATAACCTCTGGGGACACTGTTAACCCAGAAATACATTTAATAACCTCTGGGGACACTGTTAACCCAGAACACTGTTTCGGGCCTTACAATATTAGCAACTCAGACAATTACCATCTTAATACATTACCTTACGATTCCCGTACAATAAACATTATATAAATACATTCATTTCCATACGATCGGCATGTACTTAAACACTTTGATAAAAACATGCTTTCCGCCCCGGGAAAATATTTAAAACAGTTCAGCAAAAAAAAAGGGGCTCGTGAAACTCACCTTCTCGTGAGTCAGTATGTAGTACAGTGAACAGCTATGAGCCTGAATCTGTAATATGATACCTAAGTCGTTACTATACAATTTCCATAAATTAAATCCGTGTCAACCGGTACATTTGGGGACACTGTTAACCCAGTACCGTACACGATCCGGGGACAATGTTAACCCCGAAACACTCCTCAGGACTTAGATTGTGATATCACTTAGAGTTCTTTAGTCAAAACTACCGTTAGTTTGTTTTCTCGTTTTGCGTGCCTAGCACGGTTATCCGTCTTTATGTTTTCAAAAATGAGTTTGGTCATATACGACCCGAAAATAGTTGTTACTGGTATTTTAATTAAAGTGGTGAAATTAGAGCTCGGTTTAGACACCCCGTTTGGCCGCGGGGCCCGTTTCCGTCCTTAATATACCGGAAACTGCTAAATCGGGTAAAATTACCCAAATCATCCAAATTATTTTCGGATGATTTATTTTTACTTGATTAACTTAGTTTCATGAAAATAGTTCATTTTTAAAGTTTTTATACATCGGTCAGCTCGCTTAGGCGAACTTTGCCGGTTTACCGCGTTTTAAGCTTTAAAAGTTTGTTTTTATGTTCTTTTTAGCACAAATAAATATCCGCTTAGTCTCGGATCTTGAAATTTTGAACAAAATCACTTTTTGACAGTAAGGAATTTTATAAAAATATTTCCAGAATTAATTTTTATATTTAACATTTATTTATCTATTTTTAAACGTCATTGAAACACCAAATATGTCGAAAATACCAAACGATCTTAGAAAAATCCCAAATTTTTCTGGGATGACCCCCTGCCATTCACATAGTTCCCTGTAATTTTTCCAGAACCAAAATCTAATTTTTCATGCAATTTTCACCAAAACCGAGCTAGAAAACCTTAGAACTCGTTTTACCGAAAATCCTACTTAGACTCCTCCAATGGACCTGAAATTTTGTGTGTGACTTTTATATGTTATAAGAAACTTATCTTAATTTTTCCAGAATTTTTCATGATGTTTAGCTATTTTTCACCATTTTTAGCCAAAACCGAGCATTAAATTCACCAAATATTCGTCCTTTATCCAAAAATTACCAAATTTTCACAGATCTCATATTTTCATGTGTAGATCATCTCTGTGAAATTTCATGACCCAACTCTAAGTCTATCATAATCTGTCCAAATCATATAAATCATACGAAAAACCGAACTACCTTGTGTTTCTAGCTTTAGATCGCCAAGATCTTGCTTTCTAGCCTTTGCTAGCAACTAGATATAACACCTACAAGCACAATAACACAACACCAAGCAAGTTACACCCACAATCAAGCCATTTCTTTCATGGTTTCGGTTAAGACATCAAAACAAAGATTTTAACCGTAAAAATTCGTTTTTGACTCTTTTAACTCCTTTCTTGGACCAAGATCCCTTGTATAACTTGTATACATCACTTGATCATGCAAGAATCGGTTTCATCTCGGGTTTTCACCCATTTTCCACTTGAAACCTCATTTTCTCAAGATTATGGAGTTAAAACTATGAATCAACCATTAAAACCATGTTTATACCTTGTGAATCTTGTTAGAAATCAAAGGTTTTTGGTTGAATGTATGTAGGGTTGAGAGGATTTGGAGAGTTGAGATGTTAAAAAAAGAAAATGATATGTTAAAGTGTATCAAGTGGACCGATCGGTCCATGTTATGGTGTGGGGTGGGGCCCACATCTCAAATCTTGGCCACACATTCGGATTGCGTAATCCGGATAATGTTGTGGATAATCTGGTTCAGTTCGTTTTTCGGTTAAATGTTTAATTCCGCTCAAAACGAGGCCAAAACGGTCGTTTTTTCGGCTTAAAAATAAAATTTATATAAAACCGATTTAAAAACTTTAAAAAGTTAAACCATGACATTTATTGACTTAACACATCATATTGTCGGTAATTGTGCATCTTTTTCGGCTTGATCGATCGTCTCTTGCTTGGTTTGATATTAAAGGTTTCGTTTAACGTACCGACGTACCATTAAATCGAAATCCTTTTTCTGTGCTATAATTCACTTATCCCGAAGCTTTAATACTTCGTAAACCTTACTAAACATCATATATTTCGTCTATAATGTAATCCCTGATTCGTTCGGGTTTCAATAACCGTTCATCGGTTAATCGTAATTCCAATACGACTAGCTGTACATTCGAGTATAATTCGTACTGTGAATCTTATATACTCGTATAAACACATTATAATTCATATATTCAGTATTAAATAACACATAAATGGTATATTCCGGCTAGGGTATACCTGAATTTGCCGGAATCGTTACATTCTCCCCCCGTTACAAAAATTTCGTCCTCGAAATTTTACGCGTCAACTACTTCCTTTTGAGGAAATAGGTGGGGGTATTTCTTCCGAAATTCGTCCTTTCGTTCCCATGTATATTCTGGGCCTCGTTGCGAGTTCCATCTAACTTTGACCAACGAGATCTTATTGTGTCTAAGTTGCTTGATTTTCACGTCCACTATTTCTATGGGTTCCTCTACGAAATTAAGCTTATCGTTTAATTGGACACCCTCTAGTGGTAACACCGATGTCTCATTCGACAGACACCTTTTCAAGTTCGACACGTGAAACACGTTGTGAACTGCACTTAATTCATCAGGCAGTTCTAATCGGTATGCTACAGGACCGATTTTTGCAGTAATGTCGAATGGTCCAATGTATCTAGGGGCTAACTTCCCCGCCTTTCCAAATCTGACTACTCCTTTCCAAGGTGATACTTTCAAATACACTTTATCACCTTTCTCAAATGATAACGGTTTTCTACGGGTATCGGCATAACTCTTCTGCCGATCCCGTGCGGCCTTCAGATTGTTCTTAATTTCAAGGATTTTGCTGGTCGTTTCCTGGACCAGATCTGATCTAATAACCTGTGTATCGCCCACTTCAGTCCAGCAGAGTGGTGATCGGCACTTCCGTCCATACAATGCTTCGTAAGGTGCTGCCTTTATACTGCTATGGTAACTGTTTTTATAGGAAAATTCAACGAGTGGGAGATGTCGATCCCAATTTCCCTTAAAATCCAGTACGCATGCACGAAGCAAATCCTCCATTGTTTGGATGGTCCTCTCAGACTGACCGTCGGTCTGAGGGTGGTAAGCTGTGCTTAGATCAATACGCGTTCCCAGCACTTCTTGTACAGCTTGCCAAAGATTGGAGGTGAAATGGCTATCTCGATCGGAGATGATTGAGATGGGTATCCCATGACGAGACACAATTTCATTTATATAAATCTTCGTAAGTCTTTCGATGTTATAATTATTTCTAATCGGAATAAAATGTGCCGACTTGGTTAGTCGATCCACGATTACCCAAATTGCATCGTGTCCACGGGACGTCTTAGGGAGATGTGTCACAAAATCCATCGTGATTTGCTCCCATTTCCATTCGGGAATTTCCGGTTGTTGTAACATCCCCGAGGGTTTCTGGTGCTCCGCCTTAACCCTCGCACACGTCGTACACTTGCCGACGTATGTGCCTATATCCTTTTTCATACCCGGCCACCAGTAGAACTCCATCACATCCTTGTACATCTTATCCGATCCCGGATGTATGGAATATTTCGATTTATGCGCTTCGTCCATGATTAATTCACGAAGGTCATGGAGGGTCGGGATCTGTCACACCCTCAAAATCCACTAACGGAGTTTTACCGTCAGAGGGTGTGAACTGGCAGGATCGGAATCATTAGTTATAACCAAACCAAAGAAAAACGTTTAAATGAAAGTAAGTGCGGAAGCGTAAAACCTTAATTCAAAAGTTGCGTCACGCAGGACGACTTAAAACCAAATGTAACTGTTAAAATTAAGTTTGCAGAATAAAAGTGTTTTCATTAATGCATGCTCCTAAACCGCGCGCCCGCCTCGGCTACCTGAGAATAACATACTAAAAGTGTCAACACAAGGTTGGTGAGTTCACAAGTTAAATAAGATAAATCGTTTAGCGTTTTGCGTAACCTCGTTACGGCGTTTCAGTGTTGCGTAACCTCGTTACGACGTTTAAGTGTTGCGTAACCTCGTTACGACGTTTAAGTGTTGCGTAACCCCGTTACGACGTTTAAGTGTGTTACCACGTTACAGCGTTTGAGTGTGTAACTACCTTACAGCGTTTAAGTGTGTAACCACGTTACAGCGTTTAAGTGTGTAACCACGTTACAGCGTTTAAGTGTGTAACCACGTTACAGCGTTTAAGTGTGTAACCACGTTACAGCGTTTAAGTGTTTTGCATTACCAGATAGTGTTATGTCAAATTATATATCGATAGGTAGCTAATCTATACAACAAGTATCGCTAAGTGGTTCGCGACCGAAGCTGACTGTTTATCAAGTGCCCGTCACCAGGTCCTCCAGACCATGGTAAGTGTTAGCCAAAATTTAAACCCACTCAACCTCCAGTTGAGCTTAGCGTCGGGTGGGGTTTGTCAAACCCAGTAGTACTACCCAAAAGTGACTCGCTATTCCAAATATTAACCGGTCCGATCTGTGGGACTTCAAATGTTACGTATGCCGCTTAGCCTTTACAAGTGATATATAATTTATAACAAAATCTTTCATATGCGTTTATCTCAGAAAATATGTTTATCGGAGTATGTTATCTCCCCCAAGTGAAAAACGTTTGAAAACAGTTTAAGAGTGGGGTAAGTGAACTCACTGTTTGCGAAGAATATCCGATCTAGATCACCGAGTGATGCGCGTCGTAGAAAACTCTCTAGCGTTCTAAAATAACAAAGAGATTTTCTAAGTATCGGAATGTTTAACGAGTCTCTAGACTCGGCACATAATACCTATGCACGTAACATGTTTCGTGTTTCGTTTGTGAATCGTGTGTGACTTAAACAAGTAAAATTGTGATACGATACATGAGTAAGCAATTACTTTCGTGTCACGTATTAATAACATACTTATTAGCAATTATTCCCGTAGGGGCATTTTGGTCAACAAACAAAGACTAACTAACCATTATTCCCCATAAGGGCAATTTGGTCAATTCATGGCAATCAACTAGCAACTATTCCCCGCAAGGGTATTTTGGTCAAAATACAACAATTATATAAAAACTATCATATTTCATGCATTCCTATACAACTCAGCAGCTAGTTTCGTTATGACAGAATTTCTACTTGAAAGATTGCACTAGTTTACCGATTATAACGTCTCAATTAATTTACCAAAAATTACCACAGGAGCATACATATCTTAGGTTTCCAGAACATCTTTTATCTTATTTTTATTCCATATAGATTGTTCATAATGATCAAAACATTACAGCTAACTTATATCAGTCAGATTCATGCACATCAGAATGTTATTTGCAATTCCCGTTAAACGAAAAATACAATAAATGCAAGACCACTTGGGTTTGGTTCCTAACTCAGTGAGTCAACCTCCAGAAGTGGAACCAACCCAATTGGTCTCGTAGTTCATGAGATATAACATTTACAACATAACCTAACAGCAGGTCTAACAGCTCAGCTTTGCATCACGTTTTTGTAAAATCATAAAAGTATACTTCCACTTATCCAAAAATTACGAATTTATACTTCATAGAAACTAGACTCAACCTAGTTTACTGCAGTACCCACAATCTCAATCAATTTTCACGTTTACACTTCGTTACAGTCAGTTAAACATCGTATATACGTTCTGTCCAGAATCTGTTCACATCAAAACTCATCATAATAACAATCTATGAACTATCATGCATCCATATAACCCTCTAGATACTATAACTACTATCCATGCATATCAATCACACCATACATACAAGATTAGGGTTTGTGTTTTAATTCAAATCAAGAACAACAATCAATCATGTATCAATATCAATCTAGTTATCAATCTATTATCCAACTAACAAGAATCATAACAATCACATACATACAAGATCGGCCGATTTAGGGTTTTCACACAACCCATCAAACATCAAAATTAAACAACAAAGAGGTAAGAGATGATCAAGTATACCTTCCTAGCACCTAGTTCTTGGATTAATCTCTTGATTTGATGTGTATATGTGTGAGTTGGTGGACGGCAGCCGTGAGGGAGATGGAGGGAGAGAGGCCGATCGGGTTGTGGTGTGGGGGAAAAGAAATAGGTTAGGGTTTTAGTGTTAAGGTTATATTTATAATAATACAAGTTACATTCTAGTCCCTAAACTTTCAAGTGCTACATCTCTAGCCTAAACTAGTTGGTTCTTGTTTCTTGTTTAACATTCCACATAACAATCAAGTAACACACATATACCTAACACATAATAATCACATAATTAGTGTTTTGACGTTTGTCGTTTATTTATCAATCGCTCGCGTCAACTCGTTTGCGTTTCGGTGCAAATCCCGAAAGACTACACATGTAGTAAATGTTAAGCGTCATTTAAACCCTAGTTTAAATGTAATGAAGTATGCGTTATAGATTCAACGATCTTAAAGTTTGAATTAACGGAGTTGAGTTAACGAGGTTAACCTGAAATTGACGATTGTCACAGGATCCAAATCCGATTTTTGAAATAGAGAATTTCGTCCTCGCGTTGTTCGAAATTCCTCTCATTGCCATAAAGTCCCTCGTTTTCCATTTGTTCCACTTTAACGCCTCACGTTGAGCGACTCGAATCAAATCCGAAAGGTTCGACTGGACAATCATCCCCAGCGCTCGCACACACAATGGTTTGACTCGATCTTTCCTACTCAAGGCATCGGCTACGACGTTATCCTTGCCGGGGTGATAACGGATGTCACAGTCATAGTCGCTTAACAACTCGACCCATCTTCGTTGCCTCATATTCAGTTCTTTCTGATCGAATATGTGTTGCAAACTTTTATGATCGATGAAGATGGTGCACTTTGTACCGTAGAGATAATGTCTCCAGATTTTAAGTGCGAAGATAACTGCTCCCAGTTCTAAGTCATGAGTAGTGTAATTTTTCTCTTGTACTTTTAACTGTCGGGAAGCATAGGCTATGACCTTATTATTCTGCATCAACACGCATCCTAACCCTCTACGGGATGCGTCACAATACATGACAAAACCATCGTCTCCATCGGGGAGACTTAAGATCAGCGCTTGCACAATCTTTGTTTTAGCGTTTGAAATGCCGCTTCCTGCTCTTCACCCCATTCATACTTTCGATCCTTTTGGGTCAGGAAGGTTAAAGGTTGCGCGATGCTGGAAAAGTTCTCTATAAATCGACGATAGTATCCAGCTAAGCCTAAGAATTGGCGGATTTCCTTTGGAGATTTAGGTGCTTGCCAATTCTTAATTGCTTCCACCTTACTCGGATCAACGTGTATTCCTTGATGGTTTATAACGTGACCAAGGAATTGCACTTCTTGTAACCAGAAGTTACACTTGGAGAATTTTGCATACAACTTCTCCTGATTAAGAAGCTTTAAAATTAATCTTAAGTGTTGCTCGTGCTCTTCTTTACTCTTCGAGTATATCAAAATATCGTCAATAAACACGATGACGAATTTGTCGAGGTAGGGTTTACAGACTCGATTCATGAGATCCATGAACACTGCTGGCGCATTTGTTAGCCCGAAAGGCATAACTAAGAACTCGTAATGGCCGTAGCGAGTCCGGAATGCGGTTTTTGGGATATCCTCCTCCTGAATTCTAACCTGATGGTATCCCGATCTAAGAACAATTTTTGAGAAGTAGCTCGCACCTTGTAGTTGGTCGAACAGGTCATCAATTCGGGGAAGAGGGTACCTATTTTTGATTGTTAACTTGTTCAATTCCCTGTAATCAATGCACATCCTAAGGCTCCCGTCCTTCTTTTTCACGAATAGTACAGGTGCACCCCACGGGGAATAACTAGGACGTATAAACCCTTTATCCAACAATTCTTGCAACTGATTGGATAGTTCTTGCATTTCAGACAGTGCAAGCCGGTAGGGCGCCTTAGCAACAGGGCCAGCTTGAGGTAATAAATCGATTCTGAATTCGACCTGGCGGGTTGGCGGTAATCCAGGAAGTTCTTCTGGGAAAACTTGTGGAAATTCGCGTACCACTGGTATATCATCCACCCGTTTCTCCTCAGAATCAGTGGCCGTCAAGCTTGCTAGATACGCCACGCATCCCTGGCGTATATATTTTAACACCTTGAGGTGGGATATAAATGGTATCATGGTGCCTGACTTTTCTCCTTGCACTAATACCTCTTCGTCATCCGACACCCGGATCTTGACGATTTTCTTTTCACAGTTTATTTCTACTTTGTTACGTGCTAACCAATCCATTCCCACTATCACGTCAAAACTACCCAATTCTACCGGTAACAAGTCAATCGGAAGGGATTGATTGTTCAGAATAAAAGGGCAATCCCGAACTATTCGATTAACTATCATGGTTTTACCGTTAGCGACTTCTACGGTATAAGGTTCTATGGTTTCACCAATTGGAAGGTTTGCTATCGATAGGAACTTAACGGAGACAAAACTTCTATCGGCTCCCGTATCAAATAATACAGAAGCGTAATGATCAGAGACGAGGAAGGTACCTGTCACTACGCTGGGGTCTTGGCGTGCCTCGTTCGCCCCCATCACGAATGCTCGGCCTCTTGCCGGGTTGGACGACGATTCCTGACCCGCGGTTTGCCGCCCATTTCCTCCCTGGTTCAGTTTCGGACAGTTTCTCTTGAAGTGCTCTGTGCTGCCGCATTCAAAGCAAGCACGGCTGGTGGTCATCACTTGATTTCCTTGTGGGTTTTGTTGTCGGGCTGGTTGGGTCCTAAATGGCTGCGCACGGATAGGTTGCGGTTGTCGGTTCAGGTTGTTCAGGTTTGTCCTATATCTCGGTGCGGAGTGCCTTTCCCTGCCACACCGATGGCACACTACCACCCTGCACTCGCCTCCATGTTGGTAACCGCATTTCCCACACCTGGGAAACGTCCTTGTCTGCGGTTCCTGCCTTTCGCCCGAACTAGTCATGGCGTAGTTCTGGGCAGCAGGCCTAGCACGTTTACCGTGCTGCTTTTCCTGGATCCTATGGTCATGTGTACCCCGCTTTCCCCCAGCGGATTCTCCCGCCACCTTCAGTGACTCGCTCCTTACGAAATCATGCGTAACGATACCAGCTTGCGTCACCGCACCCTCATACGTCTGGTGTCCCCCAGAATTGACTATACTCCTTACAACTGGAGTTAGCCCCCAAATATAACGCTCAACCCTCTTCGGCTCTGGGGTGACCAACCATGGTACCAATCGCGACAACTCATTAAACCGGTTCGTATAACCCAAATGGTCTGCCCCCTGCATCTCCAGGTTCCACAATTCATTTTCTAATTTCTGCAATTCGTTTTTCGGGCAGAAATGTTCCAGTACAAGAGCCTTAAGCTCTATCCAGGTCATGCGGTTTGTCGCCGCCTGACCCCGGGTCTGCACTATCGTGTTCCACCATGTCAAGGCATGGTCCGTGAATGTGCAGGTGGCGTACTTTACAACACAGTCCTCGGGGCAGTTGCTGATGTTCACAACTGATTCTATTTTCTCGATCCACTTAACCAACCCATTTGGTCCTTCAGACCCGCAAAACTCTAGAGGTTTGCACAACATAAAGTCTTTGATCGAACATCCCCTAGATGCAGGAATCGGTTCAGTGCGGTTCGTTTCTACAGTTGGTATAGGGCCATTACTGTCCGTAACGACCACCCTAGGCGGTGCGTCATTACTCGGAATCGTGTTATCGTTCTGTGGAGGATTAGCATTTTGTTCCCCGTCATTATTGGTGGTCGTTTGATTGCTCGGAGGGGTTGGATTGGTCGAATTGTTAATACTGGCGGCGATGCGCGATACTATATCCGGTATCGCCGCCTCCAACTGTTGAGCAATCAAACGGCTCACATCCACTTCCGACATTTGAGCTGATCGTTTTGGTGCCATTCTACAAACATTCAGAAAAATACATGTAATTAATACAAATTCCAATCATAAAACATAACCCACATTCCATTCATTAATAAACATTAGTACATCCCTGTCACCATTACAAAGGTTAAGTTTTCATACATAGGGCCTATGTCGGCATCATCTCGACATAACTGTAACACCCCGTAACCGCAGCGGAAACGTACACGGGATGCAACAGACACATCTGATATCAACAGCATTGCTTATAAAGAAAATACCACTACATTAATTTATATCATATTACATTGTTGCTAGTTTCGTTACTGTCTAGGTGTTACACACGAGTTTTACCGATAAGACATTAATATATTCATTACAAAATATAGATCAGCAAGCTTCCAACAAGTAGCACAGATCATTAAGCACATATCAATCATTCCAACTTGGGCATACCTAAAAAGCATGTAAAGAAAACGGGTTAACTACGAATAGTTGATGAGTTTCACTAATTTAAATAAACAATGACAGATCATTTTAATAATCATTTATTAGTAATATAATTATGCTGGGAACTATGTTACCCCAGAACATTTCCATTAATCTTCTGGGAACTACGTTACCCCAGAAGAATAATAACCTCTGGGAACTATGTTACCCCAGAACAATAATAACCTCTGGGAACTATGTTACCCCAGAACAATAATAACCTCTGGGAACTATGTTACCCCAGAACAATAATAACCTCTGGGAACTATGTTACCCAGAACAATTCCACACGATAAACAATTTATATATTCTGTGCATCAAATCATATATATATAAATATACAAGTGTTTCCATACGATCGGTATGTACTTAAATACTTTAATAAAGACATGCTTTCCGCCCCGTGAAAATATTTAAAACAGTTCAATAAAAAGGGGCTCGTGAAAACTCACCTTTCTGTGAGTCGGGACGTGATACAATGAACTGCTATAAGCCTGGATCTGTAATATAATATCTAGTCGTTACTATATAATTCCCATAAATTAAATACGTGTCAATCGGTACATCTGGGGACATTGTTAACCCATTACTGTACTCGATCCGGGGACAATGTTAACCCCGTGACACTTCTAAGGACCCAGATTGTGACATTACTTAGAGTCTGACGGTCAAAATTATCATTTTTTATGTTTTCCTTGATTTGCGTGCCTAGCACGGTTATCCGTTTTTAGTTTCAAAAAAATGAGTTTGCTCACAACCGACCCAAAAATGGTGTTTGACTGTTAATTTAGTTAAAGTGATGAAATTAGTGCTCGGTTTGGACACCCCGTTTGGCCGCGGGGCCCGTTTCCGTCCTTTAGGTGCCGGAAACAGTAAAATCGGGTAAAATTACCCAAATCATCCGAATTATTTTCGGATGATTTACTTTTATTTAATTTACTTAGTATTATGAAAATGGTCCATTTTTAGGTTTTTATATACCAGTCAGCTCGCTTATGCGAGTTTTGCCGGTTTACACGTTTTAAGCTTTAAAAATTTGTTTTTATGTTCTTTTTAACACAAATAATTACCCGTTTAGTCTCGGGTCTTGAAATTTTGCAAAAAACTTATTTTGACAGTAAGAAATTTTACAAAAATTTTCCAGATTTAATTTTTATATTTACATTTATTTATCTATTTTTAATCATCATTAAAACACTAAATATGTCAAAAATACCAAAAGACTTTAGAAAAATCCCAAATTTTTCCGAGATGATCCCTGCCATCCTCATAACTCCCTGGAATTTTTCCAGAACCCAAAACTCATTTTCAAGCCATTTTCACAAAAACCGAACTAGAAAGCCCTAGAACTCGTTTTACCGGAAAGCCCCCTTAGACTTCTCCAACTGAGCTCAAATTTTGTGTGTGGCTTTTAAATGTTATAAAAAGCTTATCCTAAATTTTTCAGAATTTTTCATCAAGTTTAGCTATTTTTCACCATTTTTGGCCAAAACCGAGCATTAAATTCACCAAATATTCATCTTTTATCCAAAAATTACCAAAAATTCACAGATCTCATATTTTCATGTGTAGATCATCTCTGTGAAATTTCATGACCCGACTCTAAGCACACTACAATCTGTCCAAAATCATAGATCCACACGAAAACCGAACTATCTTGTGTTTTCTAGCGTTAGATCGCAAAGATCTTGGTTTCTAGCCTTTGCTAGCCACTAGATACAACACTTACAAGCACAATAACACCATACCAAGCAAGTTACACCAACAATCAAACCATTTCTTTCATAGTGTCGGTTTTGATATAAAAACAAAGGTTTTAACCGTAAAAATCCGTTCTCGACTCTTTTTACTCATTTCTGGGACCAAGATCCCTTGTATAACTTGTATACATCTCTTGATCATGCAAGAGTCGGTTTCATCTCGGGTTTTCACCCGTCTTTCACATGGAAACTCATTTTACAAGATTTCAACCGTAAAATTTCGTTCTAAACTCTTTTAACTCATCACTTGGATCATTGTATAACTTGTATACATCACTTGATCATGTGAGAATCGGTTTCAACTCGGGTTTTCACCCATTTTTACATTTGAAACCTCCTTTTCTCAAGATCATGAAGTTGGAAACGAGATTCAAGCATTAAAACATGTGTTATACCTTGAGTTCTTGCCTAAAAAGCTTGGGTTTTGGATGGATGATGAAGAGGTTGAGAGGATTTGGAGTTGGAGAGTTAGAAAAAAAAGAAAATGAAATGTGTAAATGTGTGTGCATAGGGCCGGTTCTAATGGTGGTGTGGGGGGGGCCCACATCTCAAACCATGGCCACTCATTTGGATTACGCAATCCGGATAATGTTGTGGATAATCTGGTTCAGTTCGTTTCTCGTTTGAACGCGTAATTCGGCTTAAAACGAGCCTAAAATGGTCGTTTTTCGGGTTAAAACAAAATTTACATAAAACCGACTTAAAAACTTTAAAAAAAAACTTAACCCATGACGTTTATTGACTTAAAACATCA
Organism: Bidens hawaiensis; assembly: GCF_021521415.1. Lineage (NCBI taxonomy): Eukaryota > Viridiplantae > Streptophyta > Magnoliopsida > Asterales > Asteraceae > Bidens > Bidens hawaiensis. The sequence continues at coordinate 264,495 of NW_027494368.1, forward strand.
TATTATTAATAATTACGCATCTTTTTCGGCTTGATCGATCGTCTCTTGCTTGGTTTGATGTTAAAGGTTTCGTTTATCGTACCGACGTACTAATAAATCGAAATCCTTTTTCTGTGCTATAAGTTACTTATCCCGAAGCATTAATACTTCGTAAACATCACTAAACATCATATTCTTCGTCTATAATGTAATTCCCGATTCGTTCGGGTTTCAATAATCGTTCATTGGTTAATTGTAATTCCAATACGATTCATTATATAATCGAGTATGATTCGTACTATGAATCATATATACTCGTATAAACGTACTATAACTCATATAATCAATATTAAATGACACGTAAATAGTATATACCGGCTAGGGTATACCTGGATTTGCCGGAATCGTTACATTCTCCCCCCGTTATTAAAATTTCGTCCTCGAAATTTTACACGTCAACTACTTCCTTTCGAGGAAATAGGTGGGGGTATTTCTTCCGAAATTCATCCTTTCGTTCCCAAGTAAATTCTGGGCCTCGTTGCGAATTCCATCTAACTTTGACCAACGAGATCTTATTGTGTCTAAGTTGCTTGGTCTTACCGTCCACTATTTCAATGGGCTCCTCTACGAAGTTGAGCTTATCATTTATTTTAACACCCTCTAAGGGTAACACCGGTGTCTCATCCCCAGACATCTTTTCAAATTTGACACATGAAACACGTTATGAACTGCACTTAGTTCCTCAGGCAGTTCTAATCGGTAAGCTACCGGACCGATTTTTGCAGTGATGCTGAATGGTCCAATGTATCTAGGGGCCAACTTCCCCGCCTTTCCAAATCTGACCACTCCTTTCCAGGGTGATACTTTCAAATATACCTTTTCCCCCTTCTCAAATGACAACGGTTTTCGACGGGTATTGGCATAACTCTTCTGCCGATCCCGCGCGGCTTTCAGGTTGTTCTTAATTTCAAGAATCTTGCTGGTCGTCTCCTGGACCATATCCGATCTAATGACCTGCGAGTCACCCACTTCAGACCAGCAAAGTGGTGATTGGCACTTTCGTCCATACAATGCTTCATAAGGTGTTGCCTTTATACTGCTATGGTAACTGTTATTATAGGAAAATTCAACGAGTGGGAGATGTTGATCCCAGTTTCCCTTAAAGTCCAGTACGCAGGCACGAAGCAAATCCTCCAAAGTTTGAATGGTCCTCTCAGACTGACCATCGGTCTGAGGGTGGTAAGCTGTGCTTAGGTCAATACGTGTTCCCAATGCTTCTTGGACAGCTTGCCAAAGTTTGGAGGTGAAATGGCTATCCCTATCGGAGATGATCGAGATGGGGATGCCATGACGAGACACTATTTCATTTATATAAATCTGCGCAAGTCTCTCAGTGTTATAATTATTTCTAATCGGGATAAAATGTGCCGATTTGGTTAATCGATCCACGACTACCCAAATTGCATCATGTCCCCGGGGTGTCTTAGGGAGGTGTGTCACGAAATCCATCGTGATTTGCTCCCATTTCCATTCGGGAATTTCCGGTTGTTGTAACATTCCTGAGGGTTTCTGGTGCTCCGCCTTAACTCTCGCACACGTCGTACACTTGCCGACGTATGTGGCTATATCCTTTTTCATACCTGGCCAGCAGTAAAATTCTTTCACATCCTTGTACATTTTATCTGATCCCGGATGTATGGAATATTTCGACTTATGTGCTTCGTCCATGATTAATTCACGAAGGTCATGGAGGGTCGGGATCCAAATCCGATTTTTGAAATAGAGAATTTCGTCCACGCGCTGTTCGAAATTCTTCTCGTTACCGTAAAGTCCCTCTTTTTCCAATTGTTCCTCTTTCAACGCCTCACGTTGAGCGACTCGAATCAAATCCGAGATGTTCGACTGGACTATCATCCCCAGCGCTCGTACTCGCAATGGCTTAACCCGATCCTTCCTACTCAAGGCATCGGCTACGACGTTAGCCTTGCCGGGGTGATATCGGATGTCACAGTCATAGTCACTCAGTAACTCGACCCACCTTCGTTGTCTCATATTCAGTTCTTTCTGATCGAATATGTGTTGCAAACTTTTATGATCAGTGAAGATGGTGCACTTTGTACCGTAGAGATAGTGCCTCCAGATTTTAAGTGCGAAGATGACTGCTCCCAGTTCTAGGTCATGAGTAGTGTAATTTTTCTCGTGAACTTTTAATTGTCGAGAAGCATAGGCTATAACCTTACTATTTTGCATCAATACGCATCCTAACCCTCTTTGGGATGCGTCACAATACACGACAAAACCATCGTCTCCGTCGGGGAGACTTAAGATTGGCGCTTGGCACAGTCTTTGTTTTAGCGTTTGAAACGCCGTTTCCTGCTCTTCACCCCATTCATACTTCCGATCCTTTTGAGTCAGGAGGGTTAAAGGTTGGGCGATGCTGGAAAAGTTCTCTATAAATCGACGATAGTATCCAGCTAAGCCTAAGAATTGGCGGATTTCCTTTGGAGATTTAGGCGCTTGCCAATTCTTAATTGCTTCAACCTTACTCGGATCAACGTGTATTCCTTGGTGGTTTATAACGTGACCGAGGAATTGCACCTCTTGTAACCAGAAGTTACACTTGGAGAATTTTGCATATAACTTCTCCTGATCCAGGAGCTCTAAAACTAACTTCAAGTGTTGCTCGTGCTCTTCTTTACTCTTCGAGTATATCAAAATATCGTCAATAAATACAATGACGAATTTGTCGAGATAGGGTTTACAGACTCGATTCATGAGATCCATGAATACTGCTGGCGCATTTGTTAGCCCAAAAGGCATAACTAAGAACTCGTAATGGCCGTAGCGAGTCCGGAATGCGGTTTTTGGGATATCCTCCTCCTGGATTCTAACCTGATGGTATCCCGATCTAAGATCTATTTTTGAAAAGTAGCTCGCACCTAGTAGTTGGTCTAACAGATCATCGATTCGGGGGAGAGGATACCTATTTTTGATTGTCAACTTGTTCAATTCCCTGTAATCAATGCACATTCTAAGGCTCCCATCCTTCTTTTTCACGAATAGAACAGGTGCACCCCACGGGGAATAACTGGGACGTATAAATCCTTTATCCAACAATTCCTGCAACTGGTTGGATAATTCTTGCATCTCGGATGGTGCAAGTCGGTAGGGCGCCTTAGCAACAGGGCCAGCTTGAGGTAACAAATCGATTCTGAATTCGACCTATCGGGTTGGCGGTAATCCAGGAAGTTTCTCTGGGAAAACTTGTGGAAATTCGCGTACCACGTGAATATCGTCCACCCGTTTTTCCTCAGAATCAGCGGCCGTCAGGCTCGCTAGATACGCCACACATCCCTGACGTATATATTTTAACACCTTGAGGTGGGATATAAATGGTATCATGGTGCCGGATTTTTCTCCATGCACTAATACCTCCTCGTCATCCGACCCCCGGATCTTGACGATTTTCTTTTCACAGTTTATTTCTACCCTGTTACGTGCTAACCAATCCATTCCCACTATCACGTCAAAACTACCCAATTCTACCGGTAACAAGTCAATCAGAAAGGATTGTTCGTTCAGAATAAAAGGGCAATTCCGAACTATCCGATTAACTATCATGGTTTTACCGTTAGCGACTTCTACGGTGTAAGGTTCTATGGTTTCACCAATAGGAAGGTTTGCTATCGAAAGGAATCTAACGGAGACAAAACTTCTATCGGCGCCTGTATCAAATAATACAGAAGCGTAATGATCAGAGACGAGGAAGGTACCTGTCACTACGCTGGGGTCCTGGCGTGCCTCGTTCGCCCCCATCACGAATGCTCGGCCTCGCGCCGGATTGGACGACGATGCCTGACCCGTGAGTTGTCTCCCGTTTCCTCCCTGGTTCAGTTTCGGGCAGTTCCTTTTGAAGTGATCCGTGCTGTCACATTCGTAGCAAGCATGGCTAGTGGTCACCATCTGGTTTCCTTGCGGGTTCTGCTGTCGGGCTGGTTGAGTCCTAAATGGTTGCGCACGAATAGGTTGCGGCTGTCGGTTCAGGTTGTTCAGATTTGTCTTACAATTTGGTGCGTAGTGTCCAATCCTGCCACACCGGTGGCACACCACCTCTTTGCACACGCCACCATAGTGGTAACCACATTTCCCGCACTTAGGAAACGTTCCCTTCTGCGGTTCTTGCCTTCCGCTCGAACTAGTCATGGCATAGCTCTGGGCAGCGGGCCTAGCTCGTTTGCTTTGCTGCTTTTCCTGAATCCTATGGTCATGTGTACCCCGTTTTCCCCCAGCGGATTCTCCTGTCACCTTTAGTGATCCGCTCCGTAAGAAATCATACGTGACAATGCCAGCCTGTGTCACTGCACTTTCATACGTCTGGTGTCCCCCCGCGTTAACTATACTCCTCACTACTGGAGTAAGTCCCCAAATATAACGTTCCACCCTCTTCGTCTCTGGGGTGACCAACCACGGTACTAATCGTGACATTCATTAAACCGGTTGGTATAACCCAAGTGGTCCGCCCCCTTCATCTCCAGATTCCACAACTCATTTTCCAGTTTCTGCAATTCATTCTTTGGGCAGAAATGTTCCAACACAAGAGCCTTAAGCTCCGTCCAGGTCATGTGGTTTGTCGCCGCCTGACCTCGAGTCTGTACTATGGTGTTCCACCATGTCAAGGCATGGTCTGTGAATGTACAGGTGGCGTACTTAACGATACAATCCTCGGGACAGTTGCTGATATTCACCACTGATTCTATTTTCTCTATCCATTTAACTAACCCATTCGGTCCTTCAGACCCGCTAAACTCTAATGGCTTGCACAACATAAAGTCCTTGATCGAACATCCCCTGGATGCACGAATCGGTTCAGTACGGTTCGTCTCTACCGTAGGTATAGGGCCATTACTGTCTGTAACGACCACCCTAGGCGGTGCGTCATTACTCGGAATCGTGTTATCATTCCTTGGGGGATTAGCATTTTGTTCCCCGTCATTATTTATGGGCGTTTGATTGCTCGGAGGGGTTGGATTGGTCGAGTTGTTAATACTGGCGGCGATGCGCGATGCTATATCCGGTATCGCCGCCTCCAACTGTTGAGCAATCAAACGGCTCACATCTACTTCCGATATTTTCGTTGATCGTTTCGGTGCCATTCTACACAACATCAAGAAAATACATATAATCAATACCATCTCAAATCATAAAACACAATACATATTTCATTCATTAGTAAACATTGATACATATTACACAAACATCAGTTTACATACTTTCCAGTCAACATTACATAACTAAGTTTTAATACAAGGGCCCTATGTCGGCATCATCTCGACATAACCCGTAAAGGGGTCAGTGCTTTAATGATACCCAAAAGTATCTATAATGATATGCCCCAAAAGAGACCCACCCTAGGGGCCAGTGGTTGTATAATAACTAAACAAGATTCACTCCATGTTAGTATCACCACTAACTACTTACACAGAGTATCAAAAAAATGGTCCCTGTCTATCCCTAAACCCAAAACAACTAAACATGGTGGTAAACCAACCCCACCAACATCGCCACCAACACCACTAACACCGCCATCATAACCCGAACCCGACTCTCCATCCGGTCAAGCATCCATTGGGAGTATGAGCACTCCCTCTTCAGTTGGGCAATTGCATACTGATGATCCAGTATGCAATCACCCAAGTACATTCTCCTTTGGACTCCCACCGTCAAGGCGGCGGAGTGCTCGTTCACCTGTTCGGTGAGTGTTCGGAGCCAGTCCGCAGCATCCCGTTCCTGTCTCGGGAGACCCCACACCGGTAGAGTCGCAGGCTCGGGACGAGAGCTGGAGGACTCGCCCCTGCGAGTAGCAGGTCTGGGTGGGGGCGAGATAGGTCGGACCGGTGGAATACTGATCCGCGCCGTGAGGCGTGGTCCGAATCCAGGGGGTGCAGGAGCGACCTGTGGTGCGGGTGGGGTCGGGAATCTGGCCATCCTAGCTGAGGAGGACTGGCCGGAATTCCTCAAGCTAGCCTCGGAAGGCTCGGTGCTGGATGCTACAAGAGGGCTCCCGGAGTCCCCGGACCTGACCTCCTCCGGGTCCTCCTCGAACGACACACTGGGGGTTCTTGACATATTACCTGCACACAAGTTAACAAACATATAGTTCTTTCCATAGTGCAAATCATAATCAAATTAATATGCACTTACTTATACAACTTGACCACATAACAACATTATCACATATTTGCACATATGTTGCCAATTTTACCTATTAAAGTCCTCCGTGACTTCCCCTGAATTCCCTCGTGTAGACAAGTCTGTTATTATGTTTCGGACCATAATAACCCACTTGTCCATCCAAGTTCATCCCGATCTCGTCACAATATATATTTAGTTGATATTCAGATCCTATAATACTTGAGCTACTGGTTATATTTTAGGTATCTTTTAAAGACATCCTAATTCTTTATAACCGATGGCTCTGATACCAAGTTCTGTAACACCCCGTAACCGCAGCGGAAACGTACACGGGATGCAACAGACACATCTGATATCAACAGCATTGCTTATAAAGAAAATACCACTACATTAATTTATATCATATTACATTGTTGCTAGTTTCGTTACTGTCTAGGTGTTACACACGAATTTTACCGATAAGACATTAATATATTCATTACAAAATATAGATCAGCAAGCTTCCAACAAGTAGCACAGATCATTAAGCACATATCAATCATTCCAACTTGGGCATACCTAAAAAGCATGTAAAGAAAACGGGTCAACTACGAATAGTTGGTGAGTTTCACTAATTTAAATAAACACTGACAGATCATTTTAATAATCATTTATTAGTAATATAATTATGCTGGGAACTATGTTACCCCAGAACATTTCCATTAATCTTCTGGGAACTACGTTACCCCAGAAGAATAATAACCTCTGGGAACTATGTTACCCCAGAACAATAATAACCTCTGGGAACTATGTTACCCCAGAACAATAATAACCTCTGGGAACTATGTACCCCAGAACAATAATAACCTCTGGGAACTATGTTACCCCAGAACAATAATAACCTCTGGGAACTATGTTACCCCAGAACAATAATAACCTCTGGGAACTATGTTACCCCAGAACAATTCCACACGATAAACAATTTATATATTCTGTGCATCAAATCATATATATATAAATATACAAGTGTTTCCATACGATCGGTATGTACTTAAATACTTTAATAAAGACATGCTTTCCGCCCCGGGAAAATATTTAAAACAGTTCAATAAAAAGGGGCTCGTGAAAACTCACCTTTCTGTGAGTCGGGACATGATACAATGAACTGCTATAAGCCTGGATCTGTAATATAATATCTAGTCGTTACTATATAATTCCCATAAATTAAATACGTGTCAATCGGTACATCTGGGGACATTGTTAACCCATTACTGTACTCGATCCGGGGACAATGTTAACCCCGTGACACTTCTAAGGACCCAGATTGTGACATTACTTAGAGTCTGACGGTCAAAATTATCATTTTTTATGTTTTCCTTGATTTGCGTGCCTAGCACGGTTATCCGTTTTTAGTTTCAAAAAAATGAGTTTGCTCACAACCGACCCAAAAATGGTGTTTGACTGTTATTTTAGTTAAAGTGATGAAATTAGAGCTCGGTTTGGACACCCCGTTTGGCCGCGGGGCCCGTTTCCGTCCTTTAGGTGCCGGAAACAGTAAAATCGGGTAAAATTACCCAAATCATCCGAATTATTTTCGGATGATTTACTTTTATTTAATTTACTTAGTATTATGAAAATGGTCCATTTTTAGGTTTTTATATACCAGTCAGCTCGCTTATGCGAGTTTTGCCGGTTTACACGTTTTAAGCTTTAAAAATTTGTTTTTATGTTCTTTTTAACACAAATAATTACCCGTTTAGTCTCGGGTCTTGAAATTTTGCACAAAACTTATTTTGACAGTAAGAAATTTTACAAAAATTTTCCAGATTTAATTTTTATATTTACATTTATTTATCTATTTTTAATCATCATTAAAACACTAAATATGTCAAAAATACCAAAAGACTTTAGAAAAATCCCAAATTTTTCCGGGATGATCCCTGCCATCCTCATAACTCTCTGGAATTTTTCCAGAACCCAAAACTCATTTTTCAAGCCATTTTCACAAAAACCGAGCTAGAAAGCCCTAGAACTCGTTTTACCGAAAAGCCCCCTTAGACTTCTCCAACTGAGCTCAAATTTTGTGTGTGACTTTTATATGTTATAAAAAACTTATCCTAAATTTTCAGAATTTTTCATCAAGTTTAGATATTTTTCACCATTTTTGGCCAAAACCGAGCATTAAATTCACCAAATATTCATCTTTTATCGAACAATTACCAAAAATTCACAGATCTCATATTTTCATGTGTAGATCATCTCTGTGAAATTTCATGACCCGACTCTAAGCACACTACAATCTGTCCAAAATCATAGATCCAAACGAAAACCGAACTATCTTGTGTTTTCTAGCGTTAGATCGCAAAGATCTTGGTTTCTAGCCTTTGCTAGCCACTAGATACAACACTTACAAGCACAATAACACCATACCAAGCAAGTTACACCAACAATCAAACCATTTCTTTCATAGTGTCGGTTTTGATATAAAAACAAAGGTTTTAACCGTAAAAATCCGTTCTCGACTCTTTTTACTCATTTCTGGGACCAAGATCCCTTGTATAACTTGTATACATCTCTTGATCATGCAAGAGTCGGTTTCATCTCGGGTTTTCACCCGTCTTTCACATGGAAACTCATTTTACAAGATTTCAACCGTAAAATTTCGTTCTAAACTCTTTTAACTCATCACTTGGATCATTGTATAACTTGTATACATCACTTGATCATGCGAGAATCGGTTTCAACTCGGGTTTTCACCCATTTTTACATTTGAAACCTCCTTTTCTCAAGATCATGAAGTTGGAAACGAGATTCAAGCATTAAAACATGTGTTATACCTTGAGTTCTTGCCTAAAAAGCTTGGGTTTTGGATGGATGATGAAGAGGTTGAGAGGATTTGGAGTTGGAGAGTTAGAAAAAAAAGAAAATGAAATGTGTAAATGTGTGTGCATAGGGCCGGTTCTAATGGTGGTGTGGGGGGGCCCACATCTCAAACCATGGCCACTCATTTGGATTACGCAATCCGGATAATGTTGTGGATAATCTGGTTCAGTTCGTTTCTCGTTTAAACGCGTAATTCGGCTTAAAACGAGCCCAAAATGGTCGTTTTTCAGGTTAAAACAAAATTTACATAAAACCGACTTAAAAACTTTAAAAAAAACTTAACCCATGACGTTTATTGACTTAAAACATCATATTATTAATAATTACGCATCTTTTTCGGCTTGATCGATCGTCTCTTGCTTGGTTTGATGTTAAAGGTTTCGTTTATCGTACCGACGTACTAATAAATCGAAATCCTTTTTCTGTGCTATAATTCACTTATCCCGAAGCATTAATACTTCGTAAACATCACTAAACATCATATTCTTCGTCTATAATGTAATTCCCGATTCGTTCGGGTTTCAATAATCGTTCATTGGTTAATTGTAATTCCAATACGATTCACTATATAATCGAGTATGATTCGTACTATGAATCATATATACTCGTATAAACGTACTATAACTCATATAATCAATATTAAATGACACGTAAATAGTATATACCGGCTAGGGTATACCTGGATTTGCCGGAATCGTTACAATAACCCACAATGGGTCAGTGCTTGAATGATACCCAAAAGTATCTATAATGATATACCCCAAAAGAGACCCCCTAAGGGCCAGTGGTTGTATTATAACTACCCAAGATTCACTCTTTGTTAGCATCACCACTTAACTGCTTACACAGAGTATCAAAAATCGGTTCATGACTTCTACCATCCTAACATCACTAAACACGGTGGTATACCAACCCCACCAACACAGCCACCAACACCACCATCACAGCCAGCATAACCCGGATCCGCGTCTCCATCCGGCCGATCATCTACTGGGAGTATGAGCACTCCCTCTTCAGCTGCGCAATCGCATACTGGTGGTCCAGTATGCAGTCCCCCAGATACATCCGCCTCTGCACTCCCACTGTCAAGGCGGCGGAGTGCTCATTCACCTGCTCGGTGAGCACTCGAAGCCATGCCGCCGCGTCCCTTTCCTGCCTAGGGAGACCCCACACAGGTGGAGTCACAGGCTCGGGCTGGGAGCGGGAGGACTCGCCCCTGCGGGTAGCAGGTCTGGGTGGAGGCGAGGTAGGTGGGACATGAGGGACACTGATCCGCGCCGTGAGGCGGGGTCCGAATCCGGGAGGGACAGGGATGGCCTGTGGTGCGGGTGGGGTAGGGGATCTGACAATCCTGACTGGGGAGGACTGGCCAGAGCTCCTACGACTAGCCTCGCTAGGCTCAGAGCTGGATGATACGCGTAGGCTCCCAGAGTTCCCGGAGCTGACTTCCTCCGGGTCCTCCTCCAGCGACAAACTAGGAGTTCTCGACATTCTTACCTGCACACAAGTTAACAAACATATAGTTCTTTCCATAGTGTAAATCATAATCAAATTAATATGCACTTACTTATACAACTTGACCACATAACAATATTATCATATATTTGCACATATGTTGCCAATTTTACCTATTAAAGTCCCCCGTGACTTCCCCTGAATTCCTTCGTGCGGACAAGTCTGTTATTATGTTCCGGACCATAATAACTCACTTGTCCATCCAAGTTCATCCAGATCTCGTCACTATAAATTATTAGTTGATATTCAGATCCTATAATACTTGAGCTACTGGTTATATTTTAGGTATCTTTTTAAAGACATCGTAATTCTTTATAACCAATGGCTCTGATACCAAGTTCTGTAACACCCCGTAACCGCAGCGGAAACGTAAACGGGATGCAACAGACACATCTGATATCAACAGCATTACTTATAAAGAAAACACCACTACATTAATTTAAACGTATTACATTGTTCCGAGTTTCGTTACCGTCTAGGCGTTATCACATAAGTTTTACCGATTGTATGTTAACATGTTTAATACAAAATATAGACCCTTAAGCTTCCACAAAATAGCACACATCATCAAGCACGTATCACTCATTCCAATTTGGGTGTACCTAGAAAGCATGTAAAGAAAACGGGTCAACTACGAATAGTTGGTGAGTTTCACTAATTTAAATAAACCATGACAAATCATTATAATAATCATAAATTAGCGATGTAATTATGCTGAGCCTACAAGTGAAACCTCTGTTAACCCAGAAACACATCTAATAACCTCTGGGGACACTGTTAACCCAGAAACACATTTAATAACCTCTGGGGACACTGTTAAACCAGAAACACATTTAATAACCTCTGGGGACACTGTTAACCCAGAAACACATTTAATAACCTCTGTGGACACTGTTAACCCAGAAATACATTTAATAACCTCTGGGGACACTGTTAACCCAGAACACTGTTTCGGGCCTTACAATATTAGCAACTCAGACAATTACCATCTTAATACATTACCGTACGATTCCCGTACAATAAACATTATATAAATACATTCATTTCCATGCGATCGGCATGTACTTAAACACTTTGATAAAAACATGCTTTCCGCCCCGGGAAAATATTTAAAACAGTTCAGTAAAAAAAAGGGGCTCGTGAAACTCACCTTCTCGTGAGTCAGTATGTAGTACAGTGAACAGCTATGAGCCTGAATCTGTAATATGATACCTAAGTCGTTACTATACAATTTCCATAAATTAAATCCGTGTCAACCGGTACATCTGGGGACACTGTTAACCAAGTACCGTACACGATCCGGGGACAATGTTAACCCCGAAACACTCCTCAGGACTTAGATTGTGATATCACTTAGAGTTCTTTAGTCAAAACTACCATTAGTTTGTTTTCTCGTTTTGCGTGCCTAGCACGGTTATCCGTCTTTATGTTTTCAAAAATGAGTTTGGTCACATACGACCCGAAAATAGTTGTTACTGATATTTTAATTAAAGTGGTGAAATTAGAGCTCGGTTTAGACACCCCGTTTGGCCGCGGGGCCCGTTTCCGTCTTTAATATACCGGAAACTGCTAAATCGGGTAAAATTACCCAAATCATCCAAATTATTTTCGGATGATTTATTTTTACTTGATTAACTTAGTTTCATGAAAATAGTTCATTTTTAAAGTTTTTATACACCGGTCAGCTCGCTTAGGCGAACTTTGCCGGTTTACGCGTTTTAAGCTTTAAAAGTTTGTTTTTATGTTCTTTTTAGCACAAATAAATATTCGCTTAGTCTCGGATCTTGAAATTTTGAACAAATCACTTTTTGATAGTAAGGAATTTTATAAAAATATTTCCAGAATTAATTTTTATATTTAACATTTATTTATCTATTTTTAAACGTCATTGAAACACCAAATATGTCGAAAATACCAAACGACCTTAGAAAAATCCCAAATTTTTCTGGGATGACCCCCTGCCATCCACATAGTTCCCTGTAATTTTTCCAGAACCAAAATCTCATTTTTCATGCAATTTTCACCAAACCGAGCTAGAAAACCCTAGAACTTGTTTTACCGAAAATCCTATTTAAACTCCTCCAATGGATCTGAAATTTTGTGTGTGACTTTTATATGTTATAAGAAACTTATCTGAATTTTTCCAGAATTTTTCATGATGTTTAGCTATTTTTCACCATTTTTAGCCAAAACCGAGCATTAAATTCACCAAATATTCGTCCTTTATCCAAAAATTACCAAATTTTCACAGATCTCATATTTTCATGTGTAGATCATCTCTGTGAAATTTCATGACCCAACTCTAAGTCTATCATAATCTGTCCAAATCATATAAATCATACGAAAAACCGAACTACCTTGTGTTTCTAGCTTTAGATCGCCAAGATCTTGCTTTCTAGCCTTTGCTAGCAACTAGATATAACACCTACAAGCACAATAACACAACACCAAGCAAGTTACACCCACAATCAAGCCATTTCTTTCATGGTTTCGGTTAAGACATCAAAACAAAGATTTTAACCGTAAAAATTCGTTTTTGACTCTTTTAACTCCTTTCTTGGACCAAGATCCCTTGTATAACTTGTATACATCACTTGATCATGCAAGAATCGGTTTCATCTCGGGTTTTCACCCATTTTCCACTTGAAACCTCATTTTCTCAAGATTATGGAGTTAAAACTATGAATCAACCATTAAAACCATGTTTATACCTTGTGAATCTTGTTAGAAATCAAAGGTTTTTGGTTGAATGTATGTAGGGTTGAGAGGATTTGGAGAGTTGAGATGTTAAAAAAAGAAAATGATATGTTAAAGTGTATCAAGTGGACCGATCGGTCCATGTTATGGTGTGGGGTGGGGCCCACATCTCAAATCTTGGCCACACATTCGGATTGCGTAATCCGGATAATGTTGTGGATAATCTGGTTCAGTTCGTTTTTCGGTTAAATGTTTAATTCCGCTTAAAACGAGGCCAAAACGGTCGTTTTTCGGCTTAAAAATAAAATTTATATAAAACCGATTTAAAAACTTTAAAAACTTAAACCATGACATTTATTGACTTAACACATCATATTGTCGGTAATTGTGCATCTTTTTCGGCTTGATCGATCGTCTCTTGCTTGGTTTGATATTAAAGGTTTCGTTTAACGTACCGACGTACCATTAAATCGAAATCCTTTTTCTGTGCTATAATTCACTTATCCCGAAGCTTTAATACTTCGTAAACCTTACTAAACATCATATATTTCGTCTATAATGTAATCCCCGATTCGTTCGGGTTTCAATAACCGTTCATCGGTTAATCGTAATTCCAATACGACTAGTTGTACATTCGAGTATAATTCGTACTGTGAATCTTATATACTCGTATAAACACATTATAATTCATATATTCAGTATTAAATAACACATAAATGGTATATTCCGGCTAGGGTATACCTGAATTTGCCGGAATCGTTACATAAAGGAACCATGTTAAGCAAATCGCAATCTCCGGCAATGGACATTGAGACAAAGCACATGCAAGCAATTCCATATGCTTCAGCGATTGGCTCTATCATGTAAGCTATATTGTGAACTAGACCTGACGTCTCGTATGCTTTAAGAATGAATAACCGTTTTCAGCAAAGTCCTGGCGTTGCCCATTAGACTGCAGTGAAGGACATTCTAAGGTACTTGAAAAGGACCAAGGATATGTTCTTAGTGTTTGGATGAGTGGAAGAAGAGCACACTGTAAGGGGTTACACTAATGCTAGCTTCCAGACTGACCGAGATGATTCTCACTCACAATCAGTATTTTTATTCACTCTCAATGGAGGAGCCATTTACTGGAAAAACTCCAAGCAAAGTGGGGTGGCGGATTCCACCACTGAGTATGAATACATAGCTGCATCAGATCCCGCTAAGGAAGCTGCTTTGATGAAGAAGTTCATAGCTGATCTCGATGTGGTTCCAGTATTCGCAAACCAATCGAGGTGTTCTGTGATAACACCGGTGCTATTCCTCAGGCCAAAGAGCCCCGATCTCATCACAGATCCAAACACATTTTAGAGTTTTTTACCAAAATGGGGTGGGTGGAAAAACTATTTACCAAAATAGGTGATTTGAAAAGTATTTACTAAAATAGGTTTTTTCTCCTTTACATCCTTATTTAACTAATTTATTATAATTCTTTCTTTTTATTATTTTTATTTAATTAAGCCGGGTTTTTTACCAAAATGGGGTGGGTGGAAAAACTATTTACCAAAATAGGTGATTTAAAAAGTATTTACTAAAATAGGTATTTTCTCCATTACATCCTTATTTAACTAATTTATTATAATTCTTTCTTTTTATTATTTTTATTTAATTAAGCCATTGTTATTATCTGTTATTTTTTTAATAACTAATTAATTATTGTCTATCTTATTAAACTAAGATGTCAGGTTTATAGAGTTTTCAATTTTAGAAGCTAAATTTTAGTTTGTTAATCTTTTGTTTAAGATATACCTTTTATTTATTTTTTTAAACAATCTTTTTTATTATAATTTTATTATTTTTTCTATTTAATATAAAAAAATAAACAGCACTATTATGATGATTTACAATAAATCTTAATTTTATAAGACAAACAAATTTATATGTTAAATAAAATTTTAAAATCTCCTACGCACACGAGACAAATGAGAATTTATAAACTAATTACTATTTTTTATAAAAAAATTATCAATTTATTAGCTTCATGGACTATTGGCTTCCGTAAGGAAAATATAAAAAGGAGTAAAAAATAAGAATTTTTAGGTCTCGAAAATCCGTATTTATTTAACTAATAAAGTCAATCATTTGTTATCATCGCAACAAAATATTCATGAATACTACGTATAAAGTCATCATTTTGATATTGAGATCGGTAATGAATCGACTTGAAGGGTTCGAGTTTGACCTAACCAATATGTTTATACAGTTCTTGTGTTCTTATGTTGAATTCACAATTCCTTTTTATTGTATTTATTACAATGATGTTTGGTTAGGAAATAAGGTTTAAGAATATGTTATATATAGGTTTTAGTAATTAAAATAAAGGAACATAAAGAAGTTTTAATTTCAAACAAAAAAGTGAAAATATAAAGAAATGGTCTATGCAGTTCCATTTTATCAATTTCGATAGATTTTGTATGGATATACATTTGTACCTTTTTTATCTTGTTTTTAATTGTATTTTGTCCAATGAGATTTGGTAAGAGAGAAATAAGTTTTTTAAAAATACCTATTTTGATAAATACTTTTCAAATCACCTATTTTGGTAAATAGTTTTTTCATCCACCCCATTTTGGTAAAAAAACTCTATTATATTTTAATAAATTTTTTAATTCACGCATTTTTATGGATAAAAGGGGTTACAAATTGGGCAAATTGCGACACGTGGCGCCCAGTCAGCAAAGGATATTAATTTGTTTTTGGGGTGTAAGGTCATCCTTTATGGTGAGGGGCTTCAAAGCCCTTCCCAGTGTCACGTCAGCGCCACGTGGGCACTGGGGGCTTCAAAGCCCCACCCCAAAGATGCGCCCCTCTATGGTGCGGGGGCTTCGAAGCCCCTTAATTTTTTTTTAATTTAATAAACTAACAAATTTTAATAATAAAATACAAACTTAATTAACTAAAAAACATAAAAAACATACAGATAGAAAAAAATAAAATTGGAAACATAAAAAAAAACATACAAATAAAATAAAATTTGAAACTTAATTAAACTACTATTCGGCGTCCGAGTCGTCGTTTGCGTATTTTGCCATTATCCTTGCTTTTTTTCTCCAAAAACGCCCGCGTGGCCGGATCTAGATGCGAGAGATCCTTTGCGAGGAGCTTGAAGTCCTTCTCTCGTTGCCGCTCCGATTTAGCCTTCTTACTTTCTTCGTGCATGGCTTTGTATTCCGCATGCATCGTTTTTCTTTCTTCGTGTATTATCTTGAGTTCCTCTTTCGAGTGTTTTTTGTCCTCGCAAAACTCTTTAGTTCATCTCCTTTTAGTTGGACCAAGACATTAGGAGTTGGTTTATCTTTTTGGTCTAGTCGATTTAGTTAGCCGTTGCCAGACCACATGTGGTTTCCTAGCCGTTGATTAGGTTAATTTGCAAGTCAAGTTATTTAATCTTTAATATTGAATTACCTTTTTTTCCCTAGGTTTGTTAGGATTACGATCCTTAGTGGAATTTGTGATTTTGATACAGACCAAGTAATAAATCTATTGGGTACTTAGAAAATCAACCGTGCTTTATCCTCTTTTCTAGACATTTTAGGGGTCTTTAGTAAAACTGACCGTGGGGGCCTATTTTCCCTAACTATTGTCTAGTGAGATCATCTTTAGAATCCGGTTTTATGTGTTCGTTGTCACCCGAGCGTCGTTGATAGTCGTTAAGATACCTTACCTAGGTGTTTCCCCTTTATCATATTCGAGAGCTCCGTTAGTGCCGTTAAGTTTTCTTGTTAGTTTCGTTAAGTTAAGTAACTTAGTTAAATAAGTATAAAAGAAATAAAAAAAATAATAAAATCAAATAGAAATATTTTAAGGTAGGACTTGGATTAGGGTTTATAATCTGAGCCGTTCTCACGTGTCTTCGAGTTCGATATCCAGACTTTCCTGATCTTTGCTATACGCGACCAGTACACTTGCCGTTTGTGTGAACTAGGATAGATTGTTTGGTTTTTAAAGCTTAGTTGCGATTCGTGTTTTATTTATATATATATATTCTCACATCATTAGGCTACGGTTAGCTTCTATGTGCAACTATGGACTCGTGTCTTGCTTGTATAATCAAGATCTATCACGAACTAGGCTCAGTTTTGGCTTTGGATCTTGAGCTGTGATATTAGAGAGTGTCTGTGTGTGTTTTTGAGTGTGTAGGGAGGCTAGAAGATAAGAATGATGGTTTGTGTGTGTTTTTGATGGTGTAGGCTATGGTGTAGAGATGAATAAAATTGGAAATGATTAGGGTTTAAGGGGTATTTATACTCCTTTAAGCCCATGAACCTATGTCTCATATTTCCTTTTTGGTCCATATTTATTCCATTTAATTAGCCTACTTAACCGTTCATCTTTATTATTTTATTAATTCTCTACTACTTCAATTAAACTTTTCCATCATAAATAATAATATATAAAATATTATTCTTGGAAATTCTAGGATGTTACAAGTCTATCCCCCCCTTAAAAGAGGTTTCGGGTAGTTTATTGCTTTCTGGGTCATCCTTCTTACTCCTGACTTTGCAGTCACCGAGTGGTGTTCATGTGTTTTAGCTATTAAGGTAGCTTGTCCATGAGGCCCTCTCTGTACCAAGTCTCGTCTCGTATTCCCAAGGGACTTTGTTTTATATTATATTAATGCTAACGCCTAAGACGACGCTTTATCACAACACAAATATTCATCATAACCAACATGCATTCAAGATAATTCATATCATAATTAATTTAAACAGTCACCAGTCTAAACTTTAATATAAAATAACACGTGTCAAGTCATTAGAATACAACTTATGGCTAGTAACTAGCCTTCTTGAACGGTTTTTTCTAAGCATACAGAGGAAACTGTTAAACTTCAAACATTCTTCTCTGCTTCACGTCCTTCTTTCGGCTTCTTGCAGTCCCTTGCTAGATGTCTACGTCCTCCATAGTTGTCACACCTATGGTAATCCTTACACTCCCAGGAGGAATGCCCTTCTTTTCCACACCTGAAGCACACGCCTAAACCCATTCTGCACTCTCCCGAGTGTTTCTTCCCACAATTTCCACAGATCGGGAACTCATCCTTCCTTGCCTTATTCTTAAGGGAATCTTCTTCATTAACTTCGTCGGGTTTTGGGGCTGGGTTCTTTCTCTTCATTTCAATTATCTCCTCTTCACTGATGGAAAGGTCATCATAAACCATCTCGGCCAATTTCATAGCTAAGTCAAATGTTGTGGGTTTATTAGCCCTAACCAGTTTTCGGACACTTTGTGGTAGTCCTCTGATGTAGCACTTGATCCTCTTCGCTTCAGTATTAACCATGTCGGTAACCAACCTAGACATGCGGTTGAATTCAGTGGTGTATTTACGGTGTGTCATTTTTCCCCCCTTCAGATTCAAAAACCTCATCTCAGCCCTCTTAACTTCAATATCGGAACAAAAGTGTTTCAGGACCATCTCCTTCAAGTCATCCCACTTCATGGCCTTGATCTCTCCTCGGGTCTTTCTCTGTTCCACAGTTTCCCACCAGAACATAGCCTCATTGCCAAATGACTGGGTGGCATAACCCATCGCTTGATCGGGTCGGCACTCACTAATTCGAATAACCTTGTCCATTGCGGTTATCCACTGAAGAGTAGCTGTCGCGTCCTCCAAGCCAGTTAACTTTTGTGGGTCGCAACCTTTGAATGACTTATAGTTACACCACCACGTCCTTGCTTTCTCTCATCAGCCTTCACAGATCGGACTTCACTTGAATCGCATTCCTCATCATCAGCTCTCTTACCATCATCTCCTTCCCTCTCAACGGTCCTCACATGGCTTCCAGCAGACTTTTCAGGTTGCAGGTTCTTTACTGCAGTAACTATATCTTGAGCAATGGCAGCTTGAACCGCAAAATCAAGTTGATACCCCTCATTGTTGCTCAGATTCCGTCCAGCTGCACTTCCTTCTTCCCTTGTGTTAGTAGCTGATTCTACAGAAGATTCCCGGGTAATGCGTGGCATACCACGATGTCCAGTGCGACCTTTCTGGCCAAAAACTTTCCTTGCTCCAGCCATTCGTATTCTATAAGGAAACACAAACTTCATCAGTCAAGGAACCGTTTAGTACAAGGATAGTAAGGCTAACAGGTAATAACAGTGGCCAGCCGGGATTAGCTGATCACGTTACTTTCCGTGTCCTATACATTTCCCTTCGTGAATCCATTTGTACTAGTTCTACTTTTACACTGTTAGACAATCAAACAATTCATATAATCATATACTCCTATCTCTAGTAATTAAGCCATCTTACTTACACATTCTTACATTACACATGAAAATAATCATGTACTTTACCTTTACTCAGCTTGCTTGAGTGACACATGGCTATCTTGAATTGTCATCTTCTTTCTTTTCTTACTCATGTCTCATTCTCTGTTTGAGTCTAAGCATGCAGGATGCTTAATTCTCTCGAACTTATGCTCTGATACCAACTTGTAAGGCCCCGATCCCGGTGCCCTACATTTTACGTCGGATTTACTCATAAACACAGTTCTACAAATCAAAGTTAATTAAAACCTTTCGCGGAAACGTAAACTTAAATCATTCGTTACAAAAACATTCAAACTTGTCTTTAAAACATAACATGAAACTTCATATTTTAAACATCATTTCTTCCATCTTTAGATGCCAGCTGTTCAATCCATGTCATGTGCCATCCCCATGCTAGCTCATTAAACATATTTACCTGCGTGCATACTAAAAGTTAGCTACGCTGAGTGAGTTCTAGTTAATCAGGAAACGTACAATACATCCTCATACATTCACATATATGTATCCGAAGATACATATTCATACTTAACTGAACTTCGTTCCTGACACTTTATAATTATCCGTAATAGGACCATTGAATAATATCTATTAGAAGAACAATTACTATTATCCATAGAATTAACAACTTGTGTTATCCATAGAAGGATCTATATAAACTATCCATAGAAGGATCCTTAAACATTACCCATAAAAGGGACCCTATATACTTTCCATAGAAGGACCACTCTGATCCATAGAAGGAACCATATATATTGTCCATAGAAGGTACTCCATAGAAGGAACGCATACTCAATTACATAATATACGTATAAGGAACGCTAATAAGGTTCACAATCCTTATTTACGCTATAACATATCGAGTCTAGGTCCAATAGTAGTTTAGAGGGATTTGCCTTCATAACTTACTATACCGGGTGTAGATCTCACATACCATTCCTGTACCTGCTTACACATACCTCACATATAAAATAATTACATCGTAGCATACGAACACTCTAATCGTTCTTCACATCATTCATCTAACAATCATACTCCTTGACGATACGTGCAATATCCGAAGATCATTCATGTCCCGACATGCATTCGTTCATTACATTCATACATTCTATCACATATATCATATATGTAGTATACACTTACCACTTAAGTTAAGTGTATAACATTCACATTGAGTATGCACACAACCCCGAAAACATAACAGAGAAATGGGGCTAGAAACTCACCTGTCTCCTGCTTCTTTCCGAGTTTATAGTAATCCCCTTCTTTAATTGAGCACGGCTAACTGTATGATAATTACATATAGCAATCACTAACCTTTTACACATCATTTAAGTTTCCTCCTAAAACTTCTAAGTCTGGAGTATTCTATTCGAATGGGGTATTCCATTTGAATGGAGTATTCTATTCTAATGGAGTATTCTATTCGAATGGGCATTCTATTCTAATGGGTATTCCATTGAATGGAGTATTCTATTCTTTTGGACACTCTATTCGAATGGGTATTCCATTTGAATTGAATTAATTTTTAAGTCTGGAGTATTCTATTCGAATGGGGAATTCCATTTGAATGGAGTATTCTATTCGAATGGGCATTCTATTCGAATGGGTATTCCATTTGAATGGAGTATTCTATTCTAATGGACATTCAATTCGAATGGGTATTCCATTTGAATGGAATTAATTTCTAAGTCTGGAGTACTCTATTCGAATGGGGAATTCCATTTGAATGGAGCATTCTATTCTAATGGAGTATTCTATTCGAATGGGCAATCTATTCGAATGGGTATTCCATTTGAATGGAGTATTCTATTCTAATGGACATTCTATTCGAATGGGTATTCCATTTGAATGGAATTATTTTCTATGTCTGGATCATTCTATTCGATTATACCCACTATAGGGTATTAAATATCATGTTTATCATTTTCACTTTATAATCTAACACCCACATCCATATTTTTGTGCTCTTTATATTTTAAACTTGCTCCTTTCTATTCTAGACCAAGATCTAGCTTACTTATCAATAAAGTTTACAACTTTATTGATTTCGAACCCGTTTAAGCTAGATCTAGGGTTTTTTCATATGAACCGTTCTTACTCACAGGTTCAATAAGTCCACTTTTAACATCAAGTTTATAATTTTATGGTATAATACTATTGATTTTGCCTTAGGGCTAAGTTATAGGGCAAACCGTCCTTAAAAACATAATCTTTAGGCGAAAAGAACGTACCTTTTTACGTTCTTAGGCTACGGTTAGCTTCGATGTGCAACTATGGACTCGTGTCTTGCTTGTATAACCAAGATCTATCACAAACTAGGCTCGGTCTTGGATTTGGATCTTGAGCCGTGATATTAGAGAGTGTCTGTGTGTGTTTTTGAGTGTGTAAGGAGGCTAGAAGATAAGAATGAGGGTTTGTGTGTGTTTTTGATGGTGTAGGCTATGGTGTAGAGATGAATAAAAATGGAAATGATTAGGGTTTAAGGGGTATTTATACTCCCTTAAACCCATGGACCTAAGGCCCATATTTATTCCATTTAATTAGCCTATTTAACCTTCCATATTTATTATTTTATTAATTCTCTACTACTTCAAGTAAACTTTTCCATCATAAATAATAATAATAATAATAATATATAATATTATTTTTGGAAATTCCGGGATGTTACATCCGCTCTGCGGTCTGCCCTTGAGTTCGAAAGTCTCTTAACGCTTTAGATTGGATATCGGTGTCGTTTTGCCCGCTACGCCAACCGGTCCCACGCAATCGGTTGTATATCTCGACAATTTTTTGGCAATCGGAATTAAGGCCCTTCCATTGGGCTTGAACCGCTTCTTTACCCAGGTAGTCTTCGGGTTTACCCGTTAGCGCATGCCAAGCTTCAATTACTTTCATCCAAAATATCCCGACGGCTTGAAAGTTAGATACAAATTAAAATTATTTGTCACAATATATATATACATTTTTAGTAAACACTAAATATAGTTATATAAATAGTTAATATTAAAAAACTTACTAACGTCGGGATCCTCTGAAACGACGATCCAAGCCCTTGCGAGGGCTGCTTCCTCCTCCTCGATCAATTTCTTGTATGGATCATGTTGCCCCATCGGCTCCCCCGGTTGTTGTTTTTTTTTGTGTCTACGGGCCGACTTTAGGCTTAAACTGGAGGCCCATATCGTTTGAGTCTCCGGCACCAGTTCTGACTCCTGTTGGGTAGACCCGAACGCCGACATGAGGTTTTGGGGCATGAGGTAGTTGGCATACATGTTTAGGTTCGGGTCGGCAAAAAGAAACTGATAGTTTTGGTTTGATTGGTTTCGGGTGTTCGGGTTCCATTGCATGTTTACGTTCGGTTGATTTTGCGAACAACTGAATTGACCGAAAGGTTGGAATGGGTGATTCGGGTTGTTCTAGATTCATTTTTGTTGTTTTTTTTGAAGAATTTGGTTATGTGCAGCGTATGAAATGGATATGAGTTTGGAGAGAAGGGGTATATGTATACATATGGATTGTTTAAATTAATTTTTTTTTTTAATTTGACCGTTTGGGCCCAACGGTTTGTTATTAATACTATAATAATATTACACGGCGACAATAACCCGTCCCCCCTCCCTTATCGCCCCTCAAATCGACTGGGGAGGGGGGGTGTTTACGCCCTTTGTCACCGAAAATCTCCAAGAAATGCCGCCCACTACATACGGCCTAAGGGGGTTTCATTTTCTTTGTATTTTTTTCATTATTAATTAGTTTTTTTTAGAAAAAAACATTATTTACCCAATTCTTTAAAAACGTTGTTATCAGCCATTGGCTTGATTCAAACACTCCAATGAAACAAATATAAATAAAACAATATATATATAAATATATATATATATATATATATATCATACACAGTGGAATCCCACCAATAGCAAGTAGGCACACCGTACCTCTATCCAATGGGATAGAGAGGTGGCTTACATAGAGACACTAACCTCTAAAAAACATATGTATGAGAGAATACAAGAGGAAATCAAAGTTTAACAGTAATATAATTAATAATAGCACGTCATAAAAATAATAATACTAATACATAAATAGATAAAAATATATAATATATGAAAAGAAAATAACATAATGGAGTGTGACCAAAAATAAGTTAAAGAGAAGCCCCTAAGGCATTCCTTTCTCGCTAAAAATCCTTAACTTTAATTCTACGTCTTCAAGAATTTATCCTCAACCATGTCTTTGGAGAGGTTTAGGTTGAGCAAATCATGTCTAATCCTCTCATCCAAAGTCAATTAAGGTCGGCCACTACCCCTCATCTCCTCT
Source organism: Bidens hawaiensis (assembly GCF_021521415.1). NCBI lineage: Eukaryota > Viridiplantae > Streptophyta > Magnoliopsida > Asterales > Asteraceae > Bidens > Bidens hawaiensis. The sequence continues at coordinate 288,369 of NW_027494368.1, forward strand.
ATAGCAATGTTTCTACAGATCTAACATAATCCGTTATCTATCTTCTCTTCACATGTCCAAACCATCTCAATCTCCACTCTCTTATCTTGTCAGATATGTTAGCTACCCCTAATCTCTCCCGAAACACACAGTTTCTTATTCGTTATAACCTTGTGTGCCCACACATCCAGCATAACATTCTCATCTATGCTGCCTCCATCTTCTGCACTTGTGCCTTCTTGATGGCCCAACAACCTGTTTCACATAACATTGCAGGTCTAACTACGACCCTATAAAAATTTCCCTTTAGTTTTGTTGGGAATCTCTTGTCGCACAATATACATGTGGCTGCTCTCCATCTACACCATCCTACCTGAGCTCGATGGGCCACATCACTGTCTAATTCCCCATATATATATATATATATATATATATATATAAATAATACATACAACGAGTTCGCACAAATAAAACAAAACTGAAAATTCTATCTAAACGGCAGCATCAAATAGTGAGGTCGTCATCGTTGTCACGCTGGCGCTCGACGTGCTCGCCTTGTGGTCAAAACGTGATGGTGCTAATCTGTACTCCTCACCATGTTGTGGGGCGGCCTCCCTTTTAATCATCTATGTCATTTGACACTGGATCACTAACATTCCCTGATCTAAGCTTCAGATTTGGGCGTTAGTGGTGGCATCTAAACGCATGGCGCGATACGTATTCGTGACGTGCTACGACTCTAGAGGCTGATATCAACACGATAATTAAACGTTAATGTAACATCCCCAAAATTTCGATTCACGTTTGACAACTTAGAAAAGTTGAAGGATCAAAAATATTCTCAAGATAAGTAATGGAAAAATTTATATAAGGAAATAAAATTAATTTATGTTATGAAAATAAGGAAATAAAAGTATTCCATAAGTAAGTTCATCCCATATTAAGGAAATGGAAAAAAGAATCCACCCCACATGAAATGATGGAAGAAAGTGGAAGCATTCCACATGGGTATAAATACGAAAGATAAAGTCCATCCCAAATGGGAAGTAAAAAAAAATTGGAAACTCTTTATAAGGAGATGAGTTTCTATACTAATATTCTTTTATGCCTAGCATGCACCCAGTGGTCTTAGCGGAGGGTGCGAAGCACCCGACGCACACGTGCATGGGCACTACACCGGCAATGGGCGCAATGTGGCACTTTGATGGGCGCTTGAGAGCTGCCTTAATATTTTTGGAAAATGGAAGTAAGACTAAGACATGACAAGTTACAAACGACAAGGGACTATAAGTGAAACATCTTAAATATTGGTCTTTCGCGCTACGCGAGAAAAACTACCACATGACTACTTCGCGCTACGCGAAGCAACCATCATGCAAACGTGACACGTGGCGCCACATGGCAAACCTGGTGATGACTCAGCGATATTGAGGCGGTTCGCACGACGTGAACCGCTTGATCAGTAATCTTCCGCGCAACGTAAAGGAGCACAAAACTTTGTATAAACATAAAGGTGCACTGCACTTCCCATTTGACCCTAAAACACATTCTCTCACTCACAATTTGCATCGTTTTACATGCCCGAGCATCGTAGTCCATGTCAAGGCCCGAAGTTCTGATGGTGTTGACTTTAGTACACGATATAAAGTAGAAGTGCTGCTTGTACACACTTAAACATATACACTCTGAATACCCGTGTAAGGTAGGGGTTCTGTCTAAGTTATTATTTTATCAGTATATCATGGCTTGGACCCTAGAAATAAGAGATAAGAGACGTTTCTGCTGAGATTGTTCACGAAAACTATCTTGTCAGTCAGTCAAAGATTTAATAAATATTTTTAGAGTCAACGATTCACCAGCATATCGCTGACGTATTTTTCCGCCACATTTCATGGAAAAAATATTAGCACATGTAGCAAGGAATTAGAACCAGCCATGGAGTTAGATGCTCGCAAGGTAAAGATGGCTCAATTTTTTTTGTTATTAAAATATTGTAAACAATAGTTAAACATGATTTGTAAAATCAAACAAGGTTTAAAAATCAAACACTCGGTTATTTATTATTCGAGAAGCTTTTCAAATAAATTATTATTTTATTATAAACCAAGACTTCCACTAAATAACTCGCAACTCTAATATATTTACAAAACATGTACCAATTATTGGTCACATTTCTAGGCCTTAAGTTGGGGTGTGACAGGTTGGTATCAGAGCCATTGATCTTAGCAAATTAGGTATTTAATCATACCCTGGCTTTGATCAAAACAAGTTTATGATAATCATTAGTATCCAAGTGAGGATATCAAAGAAATAATCATTGAATGATTAAAATTGTCAAGGATAAGATATAACAATTATAGATAAGATAAGAAGAATACACTTCTATCCCTTATATAACCTCGTACAAATGTCCGATCATCAATCTAGCCAAGGATCATTTCAATCTTTGTCTGGTAAAGGAAAAGGATTTATGGGAACAACTTTACTCTCGATTCCTGTATCTATTGATGAAGATTCATATCAGACAACAACGAAAGAAGATTTAAATTCATTTGACAATAATATTCCATTAGCTCATATAATTATAAATGTGTGTGGAGTAGGATCAAGTAGATCCAAGAAACCAATGATGTCCAAAGGAAAAGAAATAATGACTTCTCCAAAAGAAAATCCTCAAGGACAGTAATTTTATAATTATCCCACAATCCAAGATCCTTACTTTGCTCACACTTAAGGTGAACGTCACAATGCGGATTATAAAGAAATGTATGACATTGAAGATGATTCTACTCATTATGAATTCAATGTCACTAAACTAGCTGAAGCAATGCTTAAAAAAGAATTGGATACGACGGAAAAGCAAAAAGAAAGGGAGAAAGACGAAATCATAAGGATAACAAGATCAATAAATTGATTGTTCGATGGAAGAAATAAGAATTTTAATAGTTGTAAACAATGGAGCTGTAATAATTGTTGTGCACTCTTGTAACAACGACACAAATACAAGATATATTTTAAATTTCCTCGAAATAATTGATGTATCTTTTAAAGAATTATGTCAAGAAAAGATCGCACGAACTTAGAAAGTAATTCTTTTAATAAGTTTGGAAGTGAGAGAATACTAGCTAGGAGATTAAGGAAAGGTCTAGATGGACAAAATCTAAAAGACGATGAACTTCAAGTCAACGCCAGATAAAATAGACCTAAGAAAGAGAATTAGTGAAATTTTCATGGTCTACTTATACATAAGATATGTACTATTATACAACAAAACGAAAATATTGATGTCTCTCAAGAACTTCATCGACATAATCACTAAGATGTTTGGAAAATGATGAGGTACGAGGAATTATCATTTTATACTTTTATCCTAAACGTCATTTCTCAAAACAAAGAGTGCCTTGCACGAGACAAACAACCTCAAGAAAAATTAGTTGAGGTCCGAGAAAAGAAAAAGAAAGATAAGAAATAAATCCTCTCAAATTACAGCAGAATTGTTAAACGTTTCATATACAAATCAATCTTTTGTATTTGTATCATTTGTATCAGTATCATGCAGTTATTGCAAACATTCTATCATTAGTATATAAATTAAAAAAATTCTTGCATACTAAATCAGTTCTACTTTCAGAATGTCGAACTTAAACAATCAAGCAAACAATGATGAAGCTTCAAATCAAAGAAGCAACATGAATATATCAGAACCTGTACAGGAGATTCCTAAGCAGTATCTGGTTAAAATGAAAGAAATGATTCATAATGCAATGACTCCTCTCATCGATGCAATGAAAGGAGAGTCACGTAAAAGGAAATCTCAGCATTCAAACAAGACCGTTAGAACTCACGCATACCAACATTCTCTACATCAAGATGAAAGATTCATAGTTCCAATGTTGATAGCAAGTTCAATCGTGATTTCGAGAAATGATTATCAATCCAAGTCTGTAGGTTTAAGAACTTCAAAGCCTATGGACAAAAAGAATTTTATGGCAATAAAGGTGCCATATCAGCTTTACGATGGCTTGAAGAGATCGAGTCCATTTTCATCATCAACCAATGTACTGAGATTCAAAAGATTCAGTACACATTGCAACATTTTAGAGGCGAAGCTTTCAAATGTTGGAATACCCTAATCATGTCAAATGGTAGAGAAACCATGTATCAATTAAAATGGGAAGCATTCAAAGAAATTGTGTTACATAAGTTCTATCCCATGCATGAAACCGATCTTATTCAAACCAAGTCTTAAATCACAAGGTGGAAGGCACTAGTCTCAAGAATTACAATACTAAGCTTCATGAGTATTGTAGATTGGTACCACACTTGGTAACACCCGAATCCAACAAAGTGACCTGCTACATTTGGGGTTTACCTTGGGAAATTAGAGACATGGTGAGGTATCATTTACCACAAATCGTTGATTAAGCTATGGAATTAGCCGGTTATCTCATGAATGGTGTTATCAGAAACCAAGAAGAATATAAGAATGGTAATGGAAATAAAGAAGAACCCAAGGAAAAGAAAACAAAGAAAAAGAGGAAGGGTCGTTTAAATTCACAAGACCAATCTGCCAGAGCTGTGGCAAAAGAAATCATGGGCAGTGTTTAAGACCAACTAACATTCCCAAAGGCAAACTATTGGTAACATGTACCTTCTGCAAGAAACTCGGTCATTCACAAGACGACTGCAGGAGGAAAACAGTTGTATGTTTTAGTTGTGGAGAAAGCAGACACTTCAGCACAGAATTTTCGAAAAATACAAGAAAAGTAAGTGGAAGCGGTGCTAAGAAAGGGAATGCTAGAATAAACATGTTAATCATACAAGATGTATCCGATAATCAAGAATAGAAGCAGACAAGAGTATGCCGAATGAATGTTAAAATCCGAGGGCATTTGAAATAACTGATAGTACTCCCTCCGTCCCATTATAAGTGTCCATATTTCCTTTTTTATTTGTCCCATTACAAGTGTCTACTTTCAAAATTTATTAGCCAATTTCCAAGTTTATCCTTAAACTCACACAACTAACATTAATAAAAAATATTGATGGGCCTACTTTTCAAGGGCATTATTGTCAGTTGGTAAAAAAAGTAATCATTCAATCCACCTTAAACTTTATGTTATTTAAACATGGACACTTATATTAGGACGGGGGGAGTATTAGTTAAGTCTTGTAAACTGCTTGTAAACTCGTTTTAAACGAGAAGTTTTGTAATAGAAAAATGGTAGTTTAATCCCTAATGTATATAAAGAAAGATATTAGCATACAGATCGTGTATTACACAAGAATGCTTATATTCAAAAGAAAAGAGATAGTTCAAGTTCGAAAATTATTTGAAATACAAGAGATTGTATGTTTAAATACAATCCATCATATATGGAAAGGTGAATATAAAAAGATGAATTAAACTAGACATAAGAGCATATCTTTTCAAAGAAAATCAGTTATCCGAACTTAGAAATAATTGATGAACATAAACGGAAGGAATCCGCCAAGATCATGAAGCAAAGGATTACATGACTCAAGTATAGATAATTTGAAAGTTATCAAGATGAAAAAATTAAAAAGGATTCGATAAACTGAATCCAAGATGCATTCTAGTTAGCATTAGTAAATGTTTAGAATACAAAATGTAAAATAAATAGTTAAACACAACTGGCCACTGTGCTTAGCAATTTATAATTACTTATGACATTCTGAACTATTGACAGAATTCATCATTTAAAGATGTAAGTTAACTATGATTCTGGAATTTCAATCATTCAATAATCAAAGTTAAACTCGAGAAAAAGATTAGAGAGAATCTGATAGTAAATCGATAAGTAAGAAATCACTCACAAAGAATCTCGGGAACGATATTCATTCCAGGGGGAGGATGTAACATCCCCAAAATTTTGATCCAAGTTTGTCAACTTAGAAAAGTCGAAGGATCAAAAATATTCTCAAGATAAGTAATGGGAAATTTTTGATAAGGAAATAAAATCAATTCATGTTAAGAAAATAAGGAAATAAAAATATTCCATAAGGAAGTTCATCCCATATTAAGGAAATGGAAAAGAGAATCCATCCCACATGGAAGGATGGAAGAAAGTGGAAGCATTCCACATGGGTATAAATAAGAAAGATAAAGTCCATCCCACATGGGAAGTAAGAAAAATTTGAAAGCTTTTTATAAGGAGATGAGTTTCCATAGTAATATTCTTTTATGCCTAGCATCCACCCAGTGATCCTAGCGGAGGTGCAAAGCACCCGACACGCACGGGCACGGGTGATGGGTGCTTTGATGGCGCACTTCGCACGCTCGCATCGCTTGGAGCCGCTTGAGAGCCGCCTTAGTATATTTGGAAAATGGAAGTAAGACCAAGACAAGTTACCAAAGACAAGGGACTAAAAGTGAAAAAATTTGAAATATTGGTCCTTCGCGCTACGCGAAGAACCACCACATGACTACTTCGTGCTACGCGAAACAGCCATCGTGCATGCGTGACACGTGTGGACACGTGGCAAACCTGGCGATGACTCAACGATATTGAGGCGGTTCGCACGACGCGAATGGCTTGATCAGTAATCATTCGCGCGGCGTGAAGGAGCACAAAACTTTCTATAAATAGAAAGGTGCACTGCACTTTCCATCTGACCCTAAAACACATTCTCTCATACACACTTTGCATCGTTTTGCGTGCCGAGCATCGTAGTGCGTGTCAAGCCCCGAAGTTCTAAGGGTATAGACTTTAGTGCGCGATATAAAGTAGAATTGCTGCTCCTACAAGCTTAAGCATATAAACTTCGAATACCCGTGTAAGGTAGGGGTTCTGCCGAAGTTATTATTTTATCATTGTATCATGGCTTGGACCATAGTTCGGGGTATATTCTAGACCTTGATCAGATTAATAAATACAAAGATTATAGATAAAATAATGTTTCTTTATGATTAAGAAGCTTAGAATTTTATATACATGAGGATATAGTTAAAATAGTGTTTCTTCATGATTAAGAAACATATGATTTTATATACAAAGGTTATAGAAAAATAATGTTTATTATTGAAGACGAAACTTATCATAGATGTTTCTTCATGAAGAAGAAACTCATTACATGATTGGCAAATCAAGAGAAAGACTTCAGATATAAATATTTTATTCATACAAATGACCAATAAATGTTTAAAGCTATCAAAACTAGACTAAAGGTCTGTAGCCGGATCAAGAGACAATCCAGATATTTATATAAACCTATTTTATTATAGGCTAATCATCATTCATTCACAAAGGTTTCAAACAAGATCACCACATCATTCAGAACAGACAATCACAGGTGAATACGTTAAACCTTTTAAAATCAGTCATAAAGATGAATGGGTTGTTTATCTTAAAACAGTCAGTCAAATGTTTATAAAAGATTACGTGATCCATAACTTACAAGATAGAAAATAAAATAAACTTAGACCGAGTACACATGTGTCTGGATCCAAACATAACTTGTCTAGTCTATCAATCAAGGCTACGTGGCCGCATACTAGAAATCATAATAAAAGTCTCCAATGGTCATCAGTTCCCGGAGAACCGAAATTGTGTATGGAAAGTGGTACAAATCCCAGAAATAAGAGACGTTTCTGGTGAGATTGTTCAAGAAAACTATCTTGTCATTTAGTCAAAGATTTAATAAATATTTTTAGAGTCAACGATTCACCAGCATATCGTTGACGTATCCCCCCCCCCCCACACACACACACACACATTTCAGGGATAACATATTAGCACAGGTAGCAAATAATTAAAATGAGTCATAGATTTAAATGCCCACAAGGTATAGATGACTCATTTTTTTTATTTATTAAAATATTGTAAACAATAGTTCAACATGATTTGTAAAATCAAACAAGGTTTGTAAATTAAATACTCAGGTATTTATTATCCGAGAAGCTTTCCAAATAAATTAACATTTTATCATAAACCAAGACTTCCACTAAATAACCCGCAACTTTGATATATGTAACAATTCCGACAAATTCAGGTATACCCTAGCCGGAATATACTATTTACGTGTTATTTAATACTGAATATATGGATTATAATGTAATTATACGAATATATAAGATTCTCAGTACGAATTATACTCAAATGTACAACTAGTCGTATCGGAATTACGATTAATCGATGAACGGTTATTGAAACGCGAACGAATCGGGAATTACATTATAGATGAAATATATAATATTTAGTGATGTTTACGAAGTATTAAAGCTTCGGGATAAGTGAATTATAGCACAGAAAAAGGATTTCGATTTATTAGTACGTCGGTACGATAAACGAAACCTTTAACATCAAACCAAGCAAGAGACGATCGATCAAGCCGAAAAAGATGCACAATTACCGACAATATGATATGTTAAGTCAATAAATCTCATGGTTTAAGTTTTTAAAGTTTTTAAATCGGTTTTATATAAATTTAAACTTTAAGCCGAAAAACGACCGTTTTGGCCTCGTTTTAAGCCGAATTAAACGTTTAACCGAAAAACGAACTGAACCAGATTATCCACAACATTATCCGGATTACACAATCCAAGTTTGTGGCCAAGAATGAAGATGTGGGTCCCACCCCACACCCTAACATGGACCGATCGGTCCACCCTATCCCCATTACACATTCATTATTCTTTTTTCTACATTCCAACTCTTCAAATCCTCTCAACCTTTCACTCATTCAACCAAAAACCTTTGATTTTTAAGAAGATCCACAAGGTATAAACATGATATTATGGTTTGATCTTACTTTTTAATTCCAAAATCTTGAGAAAATGAGGTTTCAAGTGAAAACTGGGTGAAAACCCGAGATGAAACCGATTCTTACATGATCAAGTGATGTATACAAGTTATACAAGGGATCTTGGTCCAAGAAATGACTTAAAAGAGTCAAAAACGAATTTTTACGGTTAAAATCTTTGTTTTGATGTCTTAACCGAAACCATGAAAGAAATGGCTTGATTGTGGGTATAACTTGCTTGGTGTGGTGTTTTTGTGCTTGTAGGTGTTGTATCTAGTGGCTAGCAAAGGCTATAAACCAAGATCTTTGCGATCTAACGCTAGAAACACAAGGTAGTTCAGTTTTTCGTGTGATTTGTATGATTTGGACAGATTGTGGTAGACTTAGAGTTGGGTCACAAAATTTCAGAGAGATGATCTAAACATGAAAATATGAGATCTGTGAATTTTTGGTAATTTTTGGATAAAGGATGAATATTTGGTGAATTTAATGCTTGGTTTTGGCTAAAAATGATGAAAAATAGCTAAACATCATGAAAAATTCTGGAAAATTTAAGATAAGCTTTTTATAACATATAAAAGTCACACACAAAATTTCAGGTTCATTGGAAAAGTCTAAGTAGGCTTTTCGGTAAAACGAGTTCTAGGGATTTCTAGCTCGGTTTTGGTAAGAATGGCATGAAAAATGAGATTTTGGTTCTGAAAAAATTACAGGGAACTATGAGGATGGCAGGGGTCATCCCAGAAAAATTTGGGATTTTTTTAAAGTCGTTTAGTATTTTCGACATATTTGGTGTTTAAATGACGTTTAAAAATGGTTAAATAAATTTTAGATATAAAAATTAATTCTGGGAAAATCTTATAAAATTCCTTACTGTTAAAATATGGTTTGTACAAAATTTCAAGGCCCGAGACTAAACGGATATTTATTTGTGCTAAATGGAACTTAAAAACAAACTTTTAAAGCTTAAAACGTGTAAACCGGCAAAGTTCGCCTAAGCGAGCTGACTGGTGCATAAAAACCTTAAAAATGGACTATTTTCATGAAACTAAGTTAATCAAGTAAAAATAAATCATCCGAAAATAATTCGGATGATTTGGGTAATTTTACCCGATTTAACCGTTTCCGGTGTATTAAAGACGGAAACGGGCCCCGCGGCCAAACGGGGTGTCTAACCGAGCTCTAATTTCACCACTTTATTGAAAATATCAATAACAACTATTTTCGGGTCGTGTGTGGTCAAACTCATTTTTGAAAACATAAAGACGGATAACCGTGCTAGGCACGCAAAACGAGAAAACAAACTAACGGTAGTTTTGACTAAAGAACTCTAAGTGATATCACAATCTAAGTCCTGAAAAGTATTTCGGGGTTAACATTGTCCCCGGATCGTGTACGGTACTGGGTTAACAGTGTCCCCAGACGTACCGGTTAACACGAATTTAAGTTATATTGATAGAAATTGTGTAGTAACGATTTGGGGGATCGTATTACAGATCTGTACCGGTAGCCGTGCACCGTAGTACATCTTGCTCACAAGAAGGTGAGTTTCACGAGCCCCTTTTTATTGAACTGTTTTAAATATTTTCCCGGGGCGGAAAGCATGTTTTTATCAAAGTGTTTAAGTACATGCCGATCGCATAGAAATGAATGTATTATATAATGTTTATTGTACGGGAATCGTACGGTAATGTATTACGATGGTAATTGTCTGAGTTGCTAATATTGTAAGGCCCGAAACAGTGTTACTGGGTTAACAGTGTCCCAGAGGTTATTAAATGTATTTCTGGGTTAACAGTGTCCCCAGAGGTTATTAAATGTGTTTCTGGGTTAACAGTGTCCCCAGAGGTTATTAAATGTGTTTCTGGGTTAACAGAGTTCCCAGAGGTTATTGGAAGTGTTCTGGGTTAACAGTGTCCCCAGAGGTTATTAAATGTGTTTCTGGGTTAACAGAGTCCCCAGAGGTTATTGGAAGTGTTATGGGTTAACAGTGTCCCCAGGGGTTATTTGATATGTTTCGGGGTTAACAGAGTTTTCACTTGTGGGCTCAGCATAATTACATCGCTTATTTTTTATTATTATAATGATTTGTTATGGTTTATTTAAATTAGTGAAACTCACCAACTATTCGTAGTTGACCCGTTTCTTTACATGCTTTCTAGGTACACCCAAATTGGAATGAGTGATACGTGCTTGATGATGTGTGCTATTTTGTGGAAGATTAAGGATCTATATTTTGCATTAAATATGTTAATGTACTATCGGTAAAACTTATGTGATAACGCCTAGATGGTAACGAAACTCGGAACAATGTAATTCGTTTAAATTAATGTAGTGGTGTTTTCTTTATAAGCAATGCTGTTGATATCAGACGTGTCTGTCGCATCCCGTTTACGTTTCCGCTGCGGTTACGGGGTGTTACAGAACTTGGTATCAGAGCCATTGGTTATAAAAGAATTAGGATGTCTTTAAAAGATACCTAAAATATAACCAGTAGCTCAAGTATTATAGGATCTGAATATCAACTAATAATTTATAGTGACGAGGTCTGGATGAACTTGGATGGACAAGTGAGTTACTATGGTCCGGAACATAATAACAGACTTGTCCGCACGAGGGAGTTCAGGGGAAGTCACGGGGTACATTGATAGGTAAAAATGGCAACATATGTGTAAAGTATATAATATTATTTATGTGTGCTAATGTGTATATATATATACGTGCATATCTTGTGGTACAAGTATTGAGAAATAGGACCCGGATAAGGAACCGGGGGATGAAATAATAGAAGTACCAGGGATGCTGAAATTTCTAGAGCATCGGTTGATGATAAGTCTGACTTATCGGGCCATAATTATGATAGTACCAAGTTAGATCTCCCGTTTGACATTAACCAGAAATATCTAGTAACCGTCACTCCCAACCAAAATTGATGAATCCCTTACCCTACCAACACCGGTACCGTATATCCTAATAACCCCAGATGTCACCCGAACCGTCGACCCTCACGTACGGACGGATCCGTACCTGAACCCATTCTTATTCCATTAAGGTAAATAAATAATGATAATAATAAATTTGTTAATTAATCAGCAGATAAAAATAATATATAGAAATATATATATGTATTTCTCACTCTCAAACATATGAGTCATACCCCTCCAGATCGAGAATTACCGATTTCAACGAACCTAGAACGCCTGAGGACATTGACTGAGCAAGTGATAGAGTTTCCCATAATAATAATTAATAATATTTGAAGGCAACCCATGTTGCGCGATTACCTTGAACCTTGCAACTCCCTATGTTATCCTTACATCCGTTAGATGCCTATACCCATGTATACTCGGATAGAATGATTACCTATACACAAAGAGGTGTTGGAATCATTATAGCATTGTTGGATATTCGTTCGTAGGTGGTATGCCGTGTATGCCAGATATACGAATAAACACGGATATTATAACTCCGTGGTATGTAATCGTTTAGTGCTCACGGTGAGCAGGTATCGGTTATGCTGATATGCAGAAGGATATTGAAATCAAGCATATTAAACATTGATCTTTGTTGAGAAAGATCTCGATGTCAGTTGGTGACAAGGGTTATGAAGCGTATTTAAAAGTTAACCGACGTCAGGTTAAGTCCGTATGTTATTATATTTGTGGGACATATATACTAGATACTGGTGTGTGTAATATGTATGATAATATTCAGTGTGTATGTGTACCTGTTGTTATGATTGAGCTGGTAACGAGTTATATGGTGAGATTAGTATTGATTACTGCGTACGGGATGAGTACGGCAGAATGACATAAAGAGAGTAACTCCAATGATGGAGATTGATATGATTCAGTTGATTGCTCAAAGATAGCAGATGATGATACCGAACGTCGTATCACAGATCACTGCTAGTGTTGATGCAAATGTGATCACAGAATTATAGATCGAGCAATCACATGATTATGAATATTTTAATTCTTAGTGTTATTACTAAGAATGATAATGTCCCACCAAATACTATTATGACTACAAGTATTAGTTATAAACTAAACATGAATGATAGTCGTAATGAATTAGATCCGGTATGAAGGACATGTTTATTGGTTGTGTTAAGGGGATTATTAATGGTTTACTGTTGGTAAAGGGAGGAATAGATTAGCGAGTGGATAGAAAAGATCGAAATGGTTAAGGATATTGGTAAGAGTCTAGAACATTGTGTAGTGAAGTATGCAACAGATATGTTGGTAGATTATGTTGTATCGTGATGGAACACGATGGTACAAAATAATAGATAGAAAATTTTTGCTCAGATGATGTGGTCGGAATTTAAAATTCTTGTGCTAGAGCACTTTTATTCGAGTAATTAAGTTCAGAGATTGGAAACTGAACTATGGAAGATAGAAATGTTGTATGCTGATCACTTAGAAAACGCTAATCGTTTGAAGGAATTGTCATGTCTGGTAACATGGCTAATTACTCCTGAAACTAAGCGAAGTGAGCGCAATATTGGGGACTAACTCCATCGATAAAGAGTATAGTCAATCCTGTAAAATATACAACCTTGAAAGGGTTGTGTCGCAAGCCAGCATTGATATATTTTACTCTATGGGAAGTGGACTGGAAGGACTTTAGGTGAGACGTCGAGTAATAAAGAAGAGAAATGATAAAGGAAGAAGAATGTCGAGTGATAGTAGGCCACGGGTGTGGTAAAGATGGACGTAATGCCCCATTTGTAGAACCAATTGAAGCCATGTGAACCGGCAACCCCAACCCATTCATGTACAACCACTTCGAACCCAACAACTTCAATAACAATCCATCCGAAGAAATCAAATTATGCCAAACAGTTGTACTTGCTATGAATGTGGCAGTACAGAACGTTTCAAGAGAGATTGCCCAAAGTTGAACCAAGGTGTCGTGGAAGATGAACCTTATGACAAGCATCAACCTCTGATCAAGCAAGGAGCCGTGCTTTTGTGAGTAATTCAAATAAAGCACGTCATGATCCAAAAGTGGTATTAAGTACGTTGTAGTTTTAAATCAATAGGCTTCAATGATATTTTTACGGTCGTCGATAGAAGTTAGCTCCTGTTAACCTCCTATCATTTGGAAAGATACCGATTAGTGAAACTATAGAACCCTATACTGTAGAATCGCTAACGGTAAACCCCTAATGGTTAACTAAATTGTTCGGAATTGTCCTATTATTCTGAACGATTAACCTTTCCTTATTGACCTACGACCAGTAAAGTTAAGAAGTTTGACGTAATAGTTAACATGGACTGGCTAACTCGACATGAAGCTGAAATCAATTATGAAAAGAAGATGATTAGAAACTCTCCTTCGGACGATGAAGCGATTAGATACAGAGAAAAGTGTACGGTATTATGTTACCACTCTAATCTCATTTGGAGATGTTATAGTATTTACGACAAGAAGACGTGGTGTATTTAACAAACGCGTTTGCCAAAGTATTTAAAAGAAAACATACAGAAGATATCCCGGTGGTACGCGAATTTCCACAAGTTTTCCCAGAAGAACTTCCTGGATTACCGCCAACCAGACATGTCAAATTCGAAATCAATTTAATACCTCAAGCTGGCCCTGTTGCTAAAGCATCTTACCGACTTACACCAACTGAAATGCAAGAATTATTGGATAAGGTTTTATACGACCTAGTTAGTCACCATGGGGTGCACCAGTGTTATTTGGGAAATGAAGGACGAAGTGTTAGGATATGTATTGATTAGGGAGAATTGAATAAAGTGACGATCAAGAGTAGGTCCTCACTTCTTCGAAGTGAATGATCTGTTTAATCAACTGCAAGGGGCGATTTATTTTTAGAAAATTGATCTTAGATATAGTTATCACCAAATGAGAAATCCAAGAGGAGGACGTTGCAACAACAGTGTTTCGGACTCGCTACGGCCATTATGAATTCTTAGTTATGCCTTTCGGGTTAACAAATGCGCCGGCAGCATTCATAGAACTCATGAACCGAGTCGGTAAACTTTATTTTGACAAACTTGTCATAACATTCATTGATGATATTTTGATATATTCGCAACGTAAAAAGGAGCACGAACGATGGTTAAGGAAAATTGTGGAAGTGTTAAAGCAAGAGGAGCTATACGTGAAGTTTTCGAAATGTGATTTTGAATAAAGAAGGCATAATTCCTTGGTCATGTTGTAAAGCAACAAGGATTTCACAAAGATCCAAATAAGATAGAAACCATTAAAATTGGCAGTCACCCAAGGCGCCATAGGGAATGCGCCAATTTTTAGGACTAGCTGGAGATTACCAGCGGTTTATTGAAGAATTTCTAGCATTACCCAACTCATAATCCTTTTTACAACGCAAATGTACAAATTTTATAGATGATAAGAGACCACAGTCTCATATTCAACGAAAGAGGGGTCGAGTTGTTAAGCGATTATGACTGTGACATCCGTTACCACCCCGGCAAGGCTAACGTCGTAGCCGACGCCTTGAGTAGGAAAGATCGGGTTAAACCATTGCGAGTGCGAGCGTTGGGGATGATAGTCCAGTCGAACCTTTCGGATTTGATTCGAGTCGCTCAACGCGAGGCGTTGAAAGAGGAACAAATGGAAAAAAAAAGGACTTTACGGTAACGAGAAGAATTTCGAACAGCGCGTGGACGAAATTCTCTATTTCAAAAATCGGATTTGGATCCCGACCCTCCATGACCTTCGTGAATTAATCATGGACGAAACGCATAAATCAAAATATTCCATACATCCGGGATCTGATAAGATGTACAAGGATGTGAAGGAGTTCTACTGGTGGCCGGGTATGAAAAAGGATATAGCCACATACGTCGGCAAGTGTACGACGTGTGCGAGGGTTAAGGCGGAGCACCAGAAACCCTCGGGAATGTTACAACAACCGGAAATTCCTGAATGGAAGGGGGAGCAGATCACGATGGATTTTGTGACACATCTCCCCAAGACGTCCCGAGGACATGATGCAATTTGGGTAGTCGTGGATCGATTAACCAAATCGGCACATTTTATTCCGATTAGGAATAATTATAACACTGAGAGGCTTGCGCAGATTTATATAAATGAAATTGTGTCTCGTCATGGTATACCCATCTCGATCATCTCTGATCGGGATAGCCATTTCACCTCCAACCTTTGAAAAGCTGTCCAAGAAGCGTTGGGAACGCGTATTGATCTAAGCACAGCTTACAACCCTCAGACCGATGGTCAGTCTGAGAGGACCATCCAAACACTGGAGGATTTGCTTCGTGCATGCGTACTGGATTTTAAGGGAAATTGGGATTAACATCTCCCACTCGTTGAATTTTCCTATAATAATAGTTACCATAGCAGTATAAAGGCAGCACCCTACGAAGCATTGTATGGACGGAAGTGCCGATCACCACTCTGCTGGACTGAAGTGGGCGACACACAGGTTATTAGATCAGATCTGGTCCAGGAAACGACCAGCAAAATTCTTGAAATTAAGAACAATCTGAAGGCCGCACGGGATCGGCAGAAGAGTTATGCCGATACCCGTAGAAAACCATTATCATTTGAGAAAGGTGATATAGTGTATTTGAAAGTATCACCTTGGAAAGGAGTAGTCAGATTTGGAAAGGCGGGGAAGTTAGCCCCTAGATACATTGGACCATTCGACATTATTGCAAAAATCGGTCCTGTAGCATACCGATTAGAACTGCCTGATGAACTGAGTGCAATTCACACCGTGTTCCACGTGTCGAACTTGAAAAGGTGTCTGTCGGATGAGACATCGGTGTTACCTTTAGAGGGTGTTCAAATAAATGATAAGCTCAACATTGTAGAGGAGCCCATAGAAATAGTAGACGGGAAAATCAAGCAACTTAAACACAATAAGATCTCGTTGGTCAAAGTTAGATGGAACTCGCAACGAGGCCCAGAATATACATGGGAACGAAAGGACGAATTTCGGAAGAAATACCCCCACCTATTTCCGCAAAAGGAAATAGTTGATGTGTAAAATTTCGAAGACGAAATTTTTGTAACGGGGGGAGAATGTAACAATTCCGACAAATTCAGGTATACCCTAGCCGGAATATACTATTTACGTGTTATTTAATACTGAATATATGGATTATAATGTGATTATACGAATATATAAAATTCTCAGTACGAATTATACTCAAATGTACAACTAGTCGTATCGGAATTACGATTAACCGATGAACGGTTATTGAAACGCGAACGAATCGGGAATTACATTATAGACGAAATATATAATGTTTAGTGATGTTTACGAAGTATTAAAGCTTCGGGATAAGTGAATTATAGCACAGAAAAAGGATTTCGATTTATTAGTACGTCGGTACGATAAACGAAACCTTTAACATCAAACCAAGCAAAAGACGATCGATCAAGCCGAAAAAGATGCACAATTACCGACAATATGATATGTTAAGTCAATAAATCTCATGGTTTAAGTTTTTAAAGTTTTTAAATCGGTTTTATATAAATTTAAATTTTAAGCCGAAAAACGACCGTTTTGGCCTCGTTTTAAGCCGAATTAAACGTTTAACCGAAAAATGAACTGAACCAGATTATCCACAACATTATCCGGATTACACAATCCAAGTTAGCCAAGAATGAAGATGTGGGTCCCACCCCACACCCTAACATGGACCGATCGGTCCACCCTATCCCCATTACACATTCATTTTTCTTTTTTCTACATTCCAACTCTTCAAATCCTCTCAACCTTTCACTCATTCAACCAAAAACCTTTGATTTTTAAGAAGATCCACAAGGTATAAACATGATATTATGGTTTGATCTTACTTTTTAATTCCAAAATCTTGAGAAAATGAGGTTTCAAGTGAAAAATGGGTGAAAACCCGAGATGAAACCGATTCTTACATGATCAAGTGATGTATACAAGTTATACAAGGGATCTTGGTCCAAGAAATGACTTAAAAGAGTCAAAAACGAATTTTTACGGTTAAAATCTTTGTTTTGATGTCTTAACCGAAACCATGAAAGAAATGGCTTGATTGTGGGTATAACTTGCTTGGTGTGGTGTTGTTGTGCTTGTAGGTGTTGTATCTAGTGGCTAGCAAAGGCTAGAAACCAAGATCTTTGCGAT
This sequence comes from Bidens hawaiensis, assembly GCF_021521415.1. Lineage (NCBI taxonomy): Eukaryota > Viridiplantae > Streptophyta > Magnoliopsida > Asterales > Asteraceae > Bidens > Bidens hawaiensis. Next base: position 306,235 of record NW_027494368.1, read on the forward strand.
CTAACGCTAGAAACACAAGGTAGTTCGGTTTTACGTGTGATTTGTATGATTTGGACAGATTGTGGTAGACTTAGAGTTGGGTCACGAAATTTCACAGAGATGATCTACACATGAAAATATGAGATCTGTGAATTTTTGGTAATTTTTGGATAAAGGATGAATATTTGGTGAATTTAATGCTCGGTTTTGGCTAAAAATGGTGAAAAATAGCTAAACATCATGAAAAATTCTGGAAAATTTAAGATAAGCTTTTTATAACATATAAAAGTCACACACAAAATTTCAGGTTCATTGGAAAAGTCTAAGTAGGCTTTTCAGTAAAACGAGTTCTAGGGATTTCTAGCTCGGTTTTGGTAAGAATGGCATGAAAAATGAGATTTTGGTTCTGAACAAATTACAGGGAACTATGAGGATGGCAGGGGTCATCCCAGAAAAATTTGGGATTTTTTTAAAGTCGTTTAGTATTTTCGACATATTTGGTGTTTAAATGACGTTTAAAAATGGTTAAATAAATTTTAGATATAAAAATTAATTCTGGGAAAATCTTATAAAATTCCTTACTGTCAAAATATGGTTTGTACAAAATTTCAAGGCCCGAGACTAAACGGATATTTATTTGTGCTAAATGGAACTTAAAAACAAACTTTTAAAGCTTAAAACGTGTAAACCGGCAAAGTTCGCCTAAGCGAGCTGACTGGTGCATAAAAACCTTAAAAATGGACTATTTTCATGAAACTAAGTTAATCAAGTAAAAATAAATCATCCGAAAATAATTCGGATGATTTGGGTAATTTTACCCGATTTAACCGTTTCCGGTGTATTAAAGACGGAAACGGGCCCCGCGGCCAAACGGGGTGTCTAACCGAGCTCTAATTTCACCACTTTATTGAAAATATCAATAACAACTATTTTCGGGTCGTGTGTGGTCAAACTCATTTTTGAAAACATAAAGACGGATAACCGTGCTAGGCACGCAAAACGAGAAAACAAACTAACGGTAGTTTTGACTAAAGAACTCTAAGTGATATCACAATCTAAGTCCTGAAAAGTATTTCGGGGTTAACATTGTCCCCGGATCGTGTACGGTACTGGGTTAACAGTGTCCCCAGACGTACCGGTTAACACGAATTTAAGTTATATTGATAGAAATTGTGTAGTAACGATTTGGGGGATCGTATTACAGATCTGTACCGGTAGCCGTGCACCGTAGTACATCTTGCTCACAAGAAGGTGAGTTTCACGAGCCCCTTTTTATTGAACTGTTTTAAATATTTTCCCGGGGCGGAAAGCATGTTTTTATCAAAGTGTTTAAGTACATGCCGATCGCATAGAAATGAATGTATTATATAATGTTTATTGTACGGGAATCGTACGGTAATGTATTACGATGGTAATTGTCTGAGTTGCTAATATTGTAAGGCCCGAAACAGTGTTACTGGGTTAACAGTGTCCCAGAGGTTATTAAATGTATTTCTGGGTTAACAGTGTCCCCAGAGGTTATTAAATGTGTTTCTGGGTTAACAGTGTCCCCAGAGGTTATTAAATGTGTTTCTGGGTTAACAGAGTTCCCAGAGGTTATTGGAAGTGTTCTGGGTTAACAGTGTCCCCAGAGGTTATTAAATGTGTTTCTGGGTTAACAGAGTCCCCAGAGGTTATTGGAAGTGTTCTGGGTTAACAGTGTCCCCAGGGGTTATTTGATATGTTTCGGGGTTAACAGAGTTTTCACTTGTGGGCTCAGCATAATTACATCGCTTATTTTTTATTATTATAATGATTTGTTATGGTTTATTTAAATTAGTGAAACTCACCAACTATTCGTAGTTGACCCGTTTTCTTTACATGCTTTCTAGGTACACCCAAATTGGAATGAGTGATACGTGCTTGATGATGTGTGCTATTTTGTGGAAGATTAAGGATCTATATTTTACATTAAATATGTTAATGTACTATCGGTAAAACTTATGTGATAACGCCTAGATGGTAACGAAACTCGGAACAATGTAATTCGCTTAAATTAATGTAGTGGTGTTTTCTTTATAAGCAATGCTGTTGACATCAGACGTGTCTGTCGCATCCCGTTTACGTTTCCGCTGCGGTTACGGGGTGTTACAATATATTTACAAAACAGGTACCAACTATTGGTCACACTTCTAGGCCCTAAGTTGGGGTGTGACATTTAATAATTAGATAAAATAAAACTAATTTAAAGGATAATAAACGTACCTCATGTGGCTTCTCCTGATCTGCCTACTCTCCCCCCGGCTCGCCCTCCCCGCACCCGCGTCCATGTGGGCCTCGTCGATTTGCACCTATGATGCCCCTAATGGCGAAGGCTCGACAAGTGGAACATGGACGTAAGCAGGAGCCCTCAATCACTATACTAAATGGTCGTACGGGTCCTATGGCCCTCAAACCTTCTTATAATATGCTTACCGATGGCACGAGGGCTATCCAGCTCACGTGGGATAAGTGGCGGGATCCGAAGACCATGTAGCTGCTAAGAGTACCCCATGGAAATCACAATGTAGGGGCCACCGAGCAAAAACCCTTGCCCCTAGCGTTGCAAGTACATGGATACTAGTCTGCGAAGCCGTGAACGATGTTGTAGTACCTAGCCATCAGTAGGCATTGCAAGAAGAACATGTCCCGGAGGTTGCAGTGCTCGTTGCGCACTATTAATTAACCCAACACAAGCCCGACTCATAATAACTCATATTTTATTTTATTAACCGAAACAGGAAAACGTGATGTTACACGCGCGCGCACACGCACTCACACACACGCGCGCACACACATATATATATACAATTTACTAAATTAACCAAAAAACAAATGGATATATATATATATATATATAATTTACTAAATTAACCAAAAAAACAAATTGATAGATTTAAAGAATATATTTATAATAAAAATAATAACAATAGATAAGAGGATTGATTTTAAATAAATGGACACTTTTAAACATATACTTATAACTTAATGATTAAAATATAGATTTGTAAACGGAAATTCGAGTTTTGTTTTTCTTTACAATTTGCAAAAATATACAAAATATAGTATGTTAATCATAACATTTGAAACCCGGGTCATATTTAAAATTCTAACTTTCATTCGTTGGACATTTTAAAGTCAACAATTTGAACCAGTAACCAATTTAACGATAAATCTATTTGCATTCTCAAACTTTTAAAAATACTCATATTTTTCATTTTTGATCCGTAACAAATTTTAAACTAGATGTAGTTAACTTTTACCAAACAATCTATAAACCAACTTTTGACCCGTAAAAATCAATTTTGAGTTCCACAAAAAACCCGAAACAATCCTTGATAAAAGAAAATCAAGAAATTAATTATGATATACTTTGTTATAAATGAAAGTGATTGGTATATATTATTCTTACATTTTAACACACACACACACGCGCGCGCACACACACACACACACACATATATATACACACACACACACACATACATATAGTTTACTAAATTAACCAAAATACCAATGGATATATATATATATATATATAGTTTACTAAATTAAACAAAAAACAAATGGATAGATTTAAAGAATATATTTATAATAATAATAACAATAGATAAGAGGATTGATTTTAAATAAATGGACACTTTTAAACATATACTTATAATTTAATGATTAAAAATATAGATTAGTAAACGGAAATTCGAGTTTTGTTTTTCCTTAAAATCTGAAAAAATATACAAAATATAATATGTTAATCATAACATTTGAAACCCGGATCATATTTAAAATTCTAGCTTTCATTCGTTGGAGATTTTAAAGTCAACACTTTGACCCGTAACAAATTTAACAATAAAGTTATTTGCATTCTCAAACTTTTAAAAATACTCAGATTTTTCATTTTTGACCCGTAACAAATTTTAAACCAGATGTAGTTAACTTTTAACAAACAATCTATAAACCAACTTTTGACCTGTAAAAATCAAATTTGAGTTCCACAAAAAACCCGAAACAATCATTGATAAAAAAAATCAAGAAATTAATTATGATATACTTTGTTATATATGAAAGTTATTGGTATATATTATTCTTACATTTATACACACATACACACACACACACACACACATATATATAGTTGACTAAATTAACCAAAAAACAAATGGATATATTTAAAGAATATATATTTATAATTTATAAATTGTATGACAATGTACAATTATAATAATAATAATAACAATAACAATAGATATGTGGATTGATTTAAAAAATGGATAAACATATATTTATAATTTAATGATTAAAAATATTGATTTGTTAACTGAAATTCGAGTTTTGTTTTTCTTTACAATATGCAAAAATATACAAAATATAATATGTTAATGATAGCATTTGAAATTATAAAATTTTTTGTCTTTAACAAACATGGTTTGTTGTTTCTTTTTGGATTTCACCAAATATTTTGAAATGTATAGTGAAATAGTATGTTAATATTTATTTCTATAAAAATGCATAGATATAATATAAATAAAATGTAAAAGAAAAGTGAATAATTATTGATTTATAACATATATTAGGGTCAATTAAGATTTTAGCTACGGAGGGAAAAGAGTTGTGAGATTTAACCATAAAGCGATATGTGTCACAATTATTTTATTTTATTAGAATAGGTAGATATCATTTATATTATAATTAAAAGACATCTCAAGCTACACTCACATAATCTACTGTAGCAAAATTGTACAAATTCTCAAGAAGGTGGAACAATAATCTGACGTGTTGTTAGATAATATGTAGGTGTATGTAATTAGTGGTAACTCATATAACATGTGTTCCCCTCCTACCTTTTTATGTGTCTCATCTATCCTTTTGTTCTCTCTCATGGAAGACACGTTTAAAAAACTACATCTTCATCCTCATCCAACTCTACAACTGATCTCCATCAACAATGGCTTCATACATATGCTCGTCCTTTGAAGCATTCGCCTCTCAATGGTGTCATACCCACAAAAGCTTCGGAAACTGGCTACCTTCCCACCAGAAAAAGAAGGATTCCTTCAGTTTTAGTCTCTTAATTGTCTGTTCAATGATTATTACATCTCTCCACCTACTAATTTCAAGAAATCCGAGGTAACAAAATCAATCTGACTAAATATCTCTGTCTCTCCTTTATAACCGTATCACCGTAGCTTGAATTGTTTATTAACTGATTAAACAATTCATTGCAGATGAGTTATGTTTCTTTAAAAGGTCTTTTCAGAATTTTCGCAAAATTACAACCCATGTATTAGATTATCCAGAAAGCCCAATTTTTATTATTATTTTAATTTTTCATATGGTGGTGATGATTTGCTATACATTATATGGGGTAAGCCATTCATTGCATGTCTCTACTCTCGACTACATTGCACAAGGGCATCAAACATGGGGAATCAAATGCAGGAGGCAATAACATCAAATCAAGAAAAAAATGTAGGTTTCTATTTTTCTATTTTTTTTGTTGCGCTTCGTGAGTTATGTATCATATCCTGCATGTCAGTTTTTGTAATACAATTAAGCTCATATGTATCAATCTAATTTTCAGTTTTTGTAATACAATTAAGCTCATATGTATCAATCTAATTTTCATTTTAGGTAAATAACATAAGATTTTATATTTAGATGCAAACAATAATCTTTGTTTCTAACAACTTTTAGTTGCTTTGAAGTAATTAACTTTATTGTTGTTGTTGTTGTTATTATTATTATTATTATTATTATTTTCAAAAACCCAACCATTAGAAGGTAATAATGGTTTTTTTCAGAGAGGAGTGTGTTGGTTTTGGTTAGTGCAAAGAATGCATTGGCAAGAGATGCCCTTTTATAGCCAACCAGATACCCAAGCACGGCCCCATGCTTGTAAAAGCACGGCCTGTGTTCTTACTCTGACAATTCTGTTACAAACCAGTCTAACTGAGATTTTTGCAGCGAAGATTCTGGCCAGCATATTGCGGCATGGCGCCGTGCTTTCGTAAGCACGCCCCCGTGTTTCAGTCTTTTTTTTTTGTTTTTTTAAGAAAAAAAACAAATATTTACAAGGCCTAGTTTGTGAAGGTCTTGGCCAGACCTTGTCTCCTTAATTTTCTATTTAGGGAGTTGGAGGGTCACTTCCTCCGAAACTTCTTCAAATGGTCCATACATATATGGTTTAGATCGATGTCCATTGACTTTAAACTTTTGGCCGTTTGAATTTGAAATCTCGACTGTCCCATAGTCAAAGATTGACTCAACTATGTATGGGCCTATCCATCGTGATTTCAATTTTCCTGGGAAAAGACGTAAACGTGTGTTATATAACAGTACACGATCGTCAACTTGGAATTTATTGTTTCCTTTTAAATGGGCGTCGTGCAGACGTTTAGTCTTTTCTTTTTAAGACCAGGAATTTTCATAGGCCAACGTTCTTAGTTCTTCGAATTCGTGAATTTGATCTTCCCGGTTTATGCCGGCGGACATTAGATCGAAGTTCACTGCTCTGAGAGCCCAGTAGGCTTTGTGTTTTAATTCTACTGGCAGATGACATGCTTTCCCATAAACTAGTTTTAAGGGTTTTGTTCCTATGGGGGTTTTGTAGGCTGTCCTAAGGGCCCACAAAGCGTCATCTAACTTTTCTGTCCAATTTTTGCGATTCATCCACATGGTTCTTTCTAAAATCCTTTAATTCCTCGATTAGAAACTTCCACTTGTCCACTAGTCTGAGGGTGATATGGTGTTGCCAGTCGGTGGTGAAATCCATATCGTGCTAAGACTTTTTCTATTAAAGCATTATAGAAGTGGGCACCTTTGTCACTGATTAGGGCTTTTGGAGTACCGAATCGTGAAAAAAAATTTTGCAGAAATCATATAACTGCTCGAGCATCGTTAATGGGAAGAGCTTCTGATTCTACCCATTTAGAGACGTATTCGACTGCTACAAGGATGTATTTATTTCCGACAGAGTTAGGAAATGGGCCCATGAAATCTATTCTACATACATCAAAGACTTCACAAATTTGAATGCCTTTCTGAGCCATCTCATTTTTGGCTGAGATGTTTCCGGCTCTTTGACAAGCATCGCACGCTTGTATCAAAGCATGTGTATCTTTGTATATGGTGGGCCAAAAAAATCCTGCATCAAACACCTTTCTGACCGTAGTGGCGGTACCGTGGTGTCCCCCAATAGGTCCTTCATGGCAGTGTTTGAGAATATCTAAGGTTTCCTTTCCTGCTACACACCTACGAATAACCTGATCGGCACCTATCCTAAACAAGTACGGATCTTCCCAGAAGTAGAACTTAAGGTCGGAGAAGAATTTCTTCCGTTGTTGTTGAGTAAGTCCTTTTCTTATGATTCTACAAGCTAGATAGTTTGCGAAGTCGGCAAACCAAGGACTTTCGTCTTTCTCCTGTATGTCTGCTTGGATATGCATGAGAACTTCATGTGGAAAATTATCATTGATGATTTCCTCGTGATGTTCCTTTGAAGCTAGGCATTCTAAGCGTGAGAGATGGTCTGCGGCTACATTCTCTGCTCCTCTCTTGTCCTTGACTTCTATGTCAAATTCTTGGAGTAGTAGGATCCATCGGATAAGTCTAGGTTTGGCATCTTGCTTGCTGAAGAGGTAACGTATGGACTCATGGTCAATGTAAACTATGGTTTTGGAAGGAACGAGGTATGATCTAAACTTTTCAAAGGCAAAAATTACTGCTAGTAACTCTTTTTTTGTTATGGTGTAATTTTCTTGTGCATCGTTAAGCGTTTTACTGGCATTGTAAATTGGGTGAAAGTGTTTTTCTTTGCGTTGACCGAGTACGGCTCCAACTGCAAAGTCACTTGCATCGCACATGATCTCGAATGGAAGGGCCCAGTCGGGTGTAGTCATGACTGGTGCATTGACAAGTTTGTCTTTCAATATGTTGAATGATTCAACACATTCTTCGGAGAAGACGAATGGTGCGTCTTTCTCCATATGTTTGGTCATAGGTCTAGCAATTTTGGAGAAGTCTTTTATAAAACGACGATAGAATCTCGCGTGACCTAGAAAACTTCTAATGGCTCTGACTGAAGTTGGTGGTGGTAGTTTGGATATGGTTTCTATTTTGGCCCTATCAATTCTAGTCCGTCTTGGGATATCTTGTGATCGAGAACAATGCCCTCTTTGACCATAAAGTGGCATTTTTCCCAGTTGAGTACTAAATTCACTTCTTTACACCTAGCCAACATTTTGTCTAGGTTTTTCAGACAATGATCGAAGGAGTCTCCAAAGACTGAGAAGTCGTCCATGAAAACTTCCATAGAGTGTTCAATCATTTCATGAAAGATGGCCGCCATGCAACGTTAGAAGGTGGCTGAAGCATTACATAGTCCAAATGGCATTATTTGTTAGGCGACGGTGCCATACGAACATGTAAAGGTGGTTTTCTCCTAATCTTCATGAGCAATTGGAATTTGGAAATATCCGAAAAATCCGTCAAGAAAACAGTAGAACATTTTTCTAGATAATCGTTCAAGCATTTGATCGATGAAAGGGAGTGGAAAATGATCTTTTCTTGTGGCGTCATTAAGTTTCCGGTAGTCAATGCAAACTCGCCAGCCTGTGATGGTCCTCATTGGTATTAGCTCGTCCTTCTCGTTCATTACAACTGCCATTCCTCCCTTCTTGGGTACTACCTGAACGAGACTAACCCAAGATGAATCTGAGATTGGGTAGATTAATCCTGCATCAAGGAGTTTGATTACTTATTTCTTCACCGCATCTTGCATGTTGGGATTGCGAATATTGCATAGATTTTCCTATGTCAAAAGTGATTGCGTCGTCATTGACCCTGAGAGTGAGTTTGCCGGTGCAAACGTCAATAATAGCCTTTGCAGTGGCTAAGAAGGGTCTTCCTAGAATCAGAGGTACACTTTTGTCTTCCTCCATGTCTAGAACCACAAAATCTACTGGAAACACAAACTTGTAAAACTTGACAAGCATGTTTTCAATAATGCCCCGAGGATATTTAACAGATCGGTCAGCTAACTGAATGCTCATGCGGGTGGGCGTTGGTTCTTCTATCCCTAGTTTTGCAAAGACCGCATAAGGCATTAAATTAATATTAGCTCCTAGGTCAGCCAGGGCATTGCTAACATACAAATTTCTTATAATACAAGGGATAGTAAAGCTCCCTAGATCGGTCATTTTTTGTGGCAACTTGTTTTGGAGGACTACTAAACATTCTTCACTTAGGGTGACATGCGAGAGCTCCTCCAGCTTCCTTTTGTTTGACAGTAATTCTTTGGGAAACTTGGCATATTTCAGCATTTAAGCAATGGCTTCGATAAAAGGGATGTTGATATGAAGTTGTTTGAAGAGTTCAAAAAACTTCCCGTACTGAGCTTCCAATCTCTCATGCTTCAGCCTTCCAGGGTAAGGAATAGGTGGAACATAAGTTCGGACTGGCTCCTTGGGTTGTATGGTGCCTGTTGGAATCAGTCTTTCCTACGTTTTATCATGGGATTCCTTTTCCGTAGCTGGTTCTGAAGTGGGTGAGGCAACAGTGGTTGTACCGTAGCTGGTTCTGAAGTTAGCTGTCGCATTCGGGTTGGTGATTGTGTTGCTTGGAAGAGCGCCAGGTGGTCTTTCGGATAACTGTCGGGCAATTTATCCGATCTGAGTTTCTAGATTCCGTAATGATGCTTGTTGACTTTTTAGGTCGGCTTCATGTTTTAACAATACTCTGCTGATATCAACAACTCTTGAGTCGGCCTTCTTCTCTGCTTCATTTGTTTTGGTCATAATTTGGATCAACATTTCTTCGATTTTTGAGTAGCTAGGATTCTGATGGTTACTGGAACTTTGATATTGAAATTGAGGTTTTGGTTAGAAGGGTTGATTCATCGGTTTCTTTTCGAATCCGGGTAGGGTTTGAGTGTTACCACCGTCTTTCCAACTGAAATTCGGGTGGTTTCTTCATCATGGATTGTAGTTATTGCTGAACGCGTTGTTCTGTCGAGCGATGAAATCCGACTTCTTCCATGGCCATAATGACTTGTTTACAGTCATTTGCTTTATGACTTCCTCCACAAGTGTCACATGTGAGTCTGGTTTTTGATAGCTTGGCTTGAAGTTGTTCGAATTTTTAGAAAGGGCTTCAAGCCGTGTGGTGACAAGAGTGTTGGAATCGACGTGGTGTATTCCTTTATGTGTAGGTGTAGATCTTGGTGGGTTGTAGGCGAAACTCTTCTTTGCAGCTTTTCCAGGACTTCAAATGCTTCCTTAGGTGATTTGGATCCCAAGTCTCCACCAACGATTTGGTCAATGGCCTGCTTGTTTTGACTGGATTGTGCGTCAAAAAAATTTTGTACTTGCAACCATACGCTCAGTCCATGATGTGGGCATCTTCTCAGAAGACTTTGGTATCTCTCCCATGCTGCGTGTAAAGACTCATCATCATCGGTCCGGAATGCAGTAATGCTGGCTCGGTATTTGGCAGTTTTATCAGGCGGAAAATATTTGAGGAAAAACTGTTCAACCATCTGGTCCCAGTTAGTAATGGAACCAGAGGAAAGAGATTCTATCCATTCTAAGGCTTGACCCCTTAGAGAGAAAGGAAAGAGTTTGAGTTTGATTTGATCTTCTGAACAGTTTTGATTTTTAAAGGTTCCGCAGATTCGTAAGAATCGAGATATATGAGAAAGAGGATCTTCGTCGAGGAGACCATGAAATTGAGCTGAAATTTCCACCATATGAATGGTGCTTGATTTGATTTCGAAATGTTCGGTGATATCGGGTGGAGCCACTCCATTGCCATAGCCTTCGAGAGTTGGCTTGGCATACTGGCTCATGTTCGACTCATTGTTCTGGTCCGCCATCATTCTTCTGTTTGATTTTTTCCTGATGTGGTGGCGTCTACTGACTCGTCTTTGATTGTTTCGACGGTTTCTGCAGTCCGTTTACGTGCTCGTCGACGAAAGAGTCGTGCCGGTTCAGAAATGGGAGAAACAAGCTCAGGCTCAAAAGTAGAGGACATACATGAGACTAAATCAAAATTAAAACTAGAGTAACAGTTAGTTAAAGTTACGCTAAAGTTAGGCTAAGCTAAACTAAACTAAGGTTTAAGTTAATTAAGCTAAGGTAAATATTAGGTAAATAAAGGTTAAAATTAGGCTAGCCGTAAAATTATATAGTTTAATAGTTAGTAAAAATGAAATAAAATAAAAGTTAAGAAAAAATTTGTACAGTTATAGACAATGATTAAATTAAAACTTGTATTGTTCTTAGAAACATACCGTGTCCCCGGTAACGGCGCCAAAAACTTGATGATGCGTGCGTTAGTGTGATAAAATATAAGAGGTTTGGATAATTAGCTTTTGCACAAGATCGTGTTTTAAATTTATAAAAGTGATTTCTACGAAGAGTAAACACACACAAAATAGGCAAGTGTACCTATGGTATATGTAAAATAGTATTGGTAAGAACCAAGTATCGATCCGTGGACACAATTGTTTCTAATAATGAATCGTTGTTTTATTTTAATCGGATGTTTTAATCATTTTGGGTTGATTTTAAAACTTTTTATAAAATATTATATATAATATATAGGTGAACAAGACTAGAGATTCTAAACAAGTAATTCAATTATACGAAGGTTACCATCTAATATCAAGAATCCACTCCAGCTTTACCATTGATAATTAATACGTAAACATGTGGTAAAACTTGCCGTAATAATATATGATAGATAGATCCACATTTCTAAGCGAGCATCTATAACAAAAAGGGAGTAGCATGCGCATTTTAAAGTCGACCATTTCCTAATGTCATGCTACCTCGAGAATGTCAATTTAAGTTGGCAAGTAGTTTCGTAAAGTAGAAAGATTAGGATTGACTCTGATTTCTCAAATACCAATTCTAACAACTTCGGGTGGTTGTAGTTTAGTCACATAACCTCCCCTTGGTTGATTTAAGTAGGTTATAATTACACATTCCATTAACATATGATTTCTTTAACTAGCATGATATCCTAAGCAATGCCATTTTCGGATTACCAAGACTTAGAGAAATAGATCATAACTTATATCTCATCATTTCTAAATACAATATAAGGATGCATGTTCGATAATTTATCAAAGTATTTCTATCTTTCAAGAACATGAATCGATCATGAATGATTGCCAATAGAATTGACAATCACCAACTTTGAATTGTTGATTTAAGATGGTGAAACATTTCTCATCAAAAGATAACTGCAAGATAACCATGTACTTTACTAGACTAAACCACATGTTTTATATAATTATCAAGTAAAACAAAGCTTCTTCATAGATTTAGATGGTAAATGGATTTTAGCTCATAATGAGCATAGTTATGAACATTAGAATGGATGATGACAACAAACACATGATTAAACCAGAACAATCTAACCAAATGTGGATGAATCTTCATTCTTAATGATGATGATTATGGTTGATGATGATGACGACCTCCAAGCCTTCAAACTCTTCACTAAATCTTCAATATGAGTGTTAGTGGGTGTTTTTATAAATGAAAACCGGATAAAACTCTCTTCAAGGCACACCAAATGAGTGCAACATGAGCTACTATTTATAAGCAATCTGGAGTGAGGGGCACGACCCCGTGCTTATGTAGGCACGCCCCCGTGTTTTATTATGAAATGTGCTAGATTTGTTTTGTCGTTTCTTATGTCTGACCATGGCCCCGTGGGCAAGGGGCACGACCTCGTGCTTTTGTTCCCATTTTTTTGTCTTTTCTTGTAGATTTTTTTCTTTTATGGTGTTCATAAGCACGGGGGCGTGTTTCTTGCTTTTCTTGTGTTTTCTTCCATTTTTCTTCGTCTCTTCGCTTGTTTCTTCGTTTGGGACCTGGTTTCTCATGAAATTACATTTTATTGTGATAAGTAGTCTTATGTGCTGTGTTATTTGATAGAATTTGCAGTTTTTAAAGGTTATTTGATGCTAAAAAGATGTATAATTTTATGTACATCAGATGTTGTGGATCGACAAAACCTTCAGGCTGAACCATATAGACATCTTCCTCAAGATGCCCGTTTAAAAATGCAACTTTGACATCCATTTGCCATATCTCATAGTCATAATATGCGGCTATGGCAAACAATATCCTTATAGACTTTAGCATCGCAACAGGCGAGAAAGTTTCATCATAATCACCCCCGTGAGTTTGAGTGAAACCTTTTGCTACAATCTAGCTTTATAAGTATCCAAGTTTCCGTGTTTTCTTCTTGAAAACCCACTTACTTCCAACCAGTTTGGAATTAAGAGGTGGTGCAACCAAGTCCCATACTTGGTTGTCATGCATGGATTGCATCTCAACGTTCATGGCTTCCAGCCATTTATCACAATCAGATTGTGACATTGCATCTCGGTATGTGGTCACATAGCATCCATCCATGAAAAATCCATATCTTTCAGGTGGGGAGCTAATTCTACCAGATTTGCGAACGTTTTGTGTGTCTTGATCAACCATTTGATAATTTTCAACAACCTCTTGTTGATTGCTAGTGTCAACCAAACGTGTATCGGCTTGTGGTTCTCGATCCTCCTCGAGTTCCACAATTCTACTAGTTCCTTCCATAAGGAACTTTCTTTCCAAGAACTCAGCCTTTCGATCAATAAACACTCTATGCTAGTTTGGATTGTAAAAATAATATCCCATAGAGTCTTTGGGATATCCTACAAAGATACACTTAGTGGATCGGCTTTCAACTTTGTTTTGGGTGTTGCTTTTGACATAAGCCTCACAACCCCATACCTTTAAATACGATAACGATGAAACCCTTCCATGCCATATTTCAAAAAAGTTTCCTTTCCACTTTCTTGGTTGGTGCCATATTTAGAATACAGGCTGCAGAGATCAATGCAAAACCCCAAAATGATAGAGTTAATGTGCTTCTAGCCATCATGGATCGAACCATATCCAATAGAGTTCGATTCCTCCTTTCGAACACACCATTATGTTGCGGTGTTCCGGGTGGAGTAAGTTTTGAGACAATCCTACAACTCCTAAGATGATCTAGAAACGCACCATTGAGGTATTCACCTCCTCTATCGGAACGAAGTACTTTTATTGTTTTATTGAGTTGATTTTGTACTTTAGTTTGGAAGACTTTGAACATTTCAAAGGCTTCATCTTTGTGTCTTAACAAGAACACATACCCATAGCGACTATAATCGTCGGTAAAGGTAATGAAGTATCTTTCACCATTTCTTGTCATTGTCTTAAAAGGACCACATACATCCGAATGTATGATACCTAATAAGTATTTCGCCCTTTAATTAGCTCCACTAAAGGGATCCTTGGTCATCTTTCCCAATAAACAAGATTCACACATATCAAATAAATCATCATTTGATTCCAAAAGATCATTCTTTTGAAGTGTATGAATGCGATCCTTGTTTATGTGACCAAGACGACAATGCCAAAGAAAAGTCTTACTCAAATCCAATTTGAGTCTTTTGGTGTTAGCTTGGTACAACGAGTTATCAATGGATGTATTATCATGAACTAATTCATAAATGCCATTAGACGGCATCGCTTTAAAATAAAAGACATCTTTCATGAAAACATAAATACCATTGTCTACAAACTTTAAATCATAACCACATTGTCTTAACAAATAAACATAGATAATATTCCTAGTCAAACTAGGAAAATACAAAATGTCTTTCAAAATAACTTCCAAACCATTTGGAAGCTTCAAAACATAACCCCCTTAGGCTTGGACGTCAACATTTGCTCCATTGCCCATGACGAGACTTATATCTCCTTTCTTGTAATCATTTCTTCTTTTGAACTCCTCCAAAGAATTGCAGATATGAGTTCCACATCCAGTATCCAATACCCATGCGTTAGAAGAAATAATATTAAGATCAATATGGATCATGAAAGTTGTACCTGAGGTTTGCCCCGCATCCCTCTTAGCTTTCAACTCCTTGAGATAGGTTGGACAATTTCTCATCCAATGTCCTATATCTCCACAACCAAAGCACGAATCCTCGGAGATAACCTTTAGCTTCTCCGGTTTTGGTTCCGCCTTTGCCTTTCCCTTGAACCTACCCTTGACTTGCCCTTTACCACTAGCGTCCTTTGCCTTGGGTTCTGGATGATGCCTCTTCTTCAAGCCACCTTCATTGATCGTGAGAACGGGTAAAACCTTTTTACCCATTCCAGCTTCGGTTGTTTTGAGCATTGCGTGAAGCTCACCAATACTCTTGTCCCATCCGTTAATGTTATAATTCATAATGAATGTCTCAAACCTCTTAGTTAAGCTATTAAGAATCATATCTGTGGCTAACTCTTTTGAGACGGGACAGTTAAGTCGGTCAAGCCGATCAATGTGGCTTTTCATCTTAAGCATATAAGATGACACAAATTGGGTTTCTTCCATATGACATGCATAAAATGCTCGAACCGTTTAGAAGCGTTCCACCCTAGCTTGAGTAAGGAACATTTCCTTAAGCTGGGTGATCATGTCATACGTCCCACGATTCTCGAAATCCTTTTGGATCTCGGGAATCATTGTTCCCAACATGAGGCAAGAAACTTGCACCGAATCCTCGGTGTATTTTAACCAATCATTATAGGCATCCAAGTCATTGACATCAGGTTCATTAGGAATAGGATCGTCCAAAATATAGGATTTCTTTTCTTTCTTGAGAACAATTCTCAAGTTTCGATACCAATCCATAAAATTGTTGTAATTCAAACAATCCTTATCCAGAATGTATCTCAGTGATAAGTTATGCACAGGTGGGATAATTGCGTTAGGTGGGTTGTTGTTTGCGGCCATCTATAATTTTAACAAAGCTCAATTTAGTATTTTCAATATCATTAATAAATTTTAATCATTAACGCCCTTTAATGTCTCCAAGACAATTAATGATTAAAATCTACAATCCAACGTTTGATTCAAATAGTAGTTAGGTGACCTTATCTTACTATTCAAATTAACAAGGTAGTCAACGTTTGACAATTGCAACCCTTTGCAACTTCTAGCTTTATGGGATCGGTTAAACATCATATGTTTAGTTGTCATGTTTAATCCCATCAATCACCTTTGTACACCATGCTTCGGTGACCCTATTCACATGGTTTCCAAGTCAAGTCGTCCTACTTACATACACGTGTGAGTTTACACATACAAGTGGTTAGGTGACCTTTATCCCACAAGTATTGTAAATCCACCTCAAACTCACAAGTTTCCTTAAATGCGGTTAGGTGACCTTTATCCCACATCAAGTTCCCAAGTGATTCGAGTGTCATATATGGTGTTCAACTTGTTTTAAAAGGGATTTAAGTTCTCAAAATTCTAGATTGGAAAACTATTTATGTACCTTCCATTTGCATGCATCCAAATGTATGGTACTTTGTTGAAAACCAATTTTCTCAATTCCTTTCAATAAAACCCATTTTATAATGAAATCATTAATTGTTAATAAAACCAATTTTATTTTTATTACTTAATAATTTCAAATGAATCAATTTTATGCAAGTTGTTGATTTTAATTGTTAACATCCGTATCCAAATATGATAAAACAAAACATAAATCAACCACACAAGCATAAATAACAATCACAAGTCCATAACCATAGCCACCTAAAATTGACAACACTTGTTAACCGAAACAAGTGTGTCATAAGGTCTCTCCTAAGGGACGAGCATGACACAAGGTATGAGATGGTGAACTCCCACTTAACTCCGCATCCATATGCTTCAAACGTTCACCTCTTGTTGTGATCCTTTCTATTTATTTGGGCTTCCATTTGGGCTCCAAATTTAGCTCCTGCTTCCTTGGGCCTCTTTTGGGCTTGGGCCATTGGGCTAAAATCCCATGGTGGACTATTAGGTCCATAAAGTTCCAAAACCAAAATGGTAATGTAGTTGCATCTTCTTTTACGAAATATATCCTAATACATTTTTCTAGTAAAAGGAAGTAAAACTATTCAACTTATTATTACAAACCAATTTGAAATAAATAAATAGATTACAAACCCGAATAAAGAATATTACAATCAAATTGAATAAATCACAACATATCACTTCAATATACACAAGATCATGGCTAGGTTATGAACATCCAAACAAGCAGGTCAACCTTTGACCAAAATGGTTCCCCTTTGACCCTTTGTTCTCGACCAGAAGCTTCAAAGTTTTTGGCCTGGGGTTTTCGGTCAACCGAGAACCTATAGTTCTCGGCCAAGACCGAGAACCAAGAACATAAGTTTTCGGTCAACCGAGAACCTTGAGTTCTCGGTCAACCGAGAACCTGTTTTCGGCCAACCGAGAACCATGGTTCACAACCATGAGTTCTCGGCCAACCGAGAACGGGTCTCGTGGTGTTTTCGGCCAAAACAAGAACCATGGTTTCCAAACAAGGGATTCTCAACCAGAGCTGAAGAACACAGTTTTTTCCAAAAGACTAATTTTTCCAGATTTACCACATGCATGTATGGTACAATCTTGAAAAAACAAAGGGAAGCCAATATGCCTAAAGTTTTTGGCCAATATGGTAAAGAATGCCATAAAACCCGAATACTTTAGATCCCATTCTGAAGCATGTAATAGTATAAGCGGCTCTTGATGCCATTGTTGGGTTTTTACAAGATTATCAAAGTCCATATAACCCATTTATATAGAAAAACGCAGCGGAAAAGTTTTAAATCTTGTTAACCGAAAACACATAAAACCCATTTTATGTTAAACCCAATCCATGATCCAAATACGATTTACATACCATCAAATACAACCATAGGATGTTAGATTTCATACCTTCAAATTTCCAGAAATTTAAAAGGGATGAATGAGTGAATGACGAATCTTCAAAGGAAAAGACCTCAAGCTTGTATACCCGTTTCAAGCTTCCAACAAACACCAAGTATGCTAGGATTTTCACTCTTGCAAAATACCCTCTTGTTCTTCTTGTTCTTCACAGCCAAAAAGAGAGAGGAAGAGAGAGTTTGTGTGTGTGAGAGAAAGTGTTTGGTGAGATGTTCAAGAATAATGATCTACCAACCACACACCATGCATGTCTTGGAAATAATACAAAAGAGGAGAGAGAGATGAGGGGCCGGCCCCCATGGGGTTTTCCCCACAAAAACCAAAACCATCTTTTGTTTATTTTCTTTACACATATTTGTTATTTATCCAAATAAATAACATCTCTCAAATATATAAATTGTCCATACAATTTATATGTCATACAAGTGCAAAATATTCACAAAACCATTTTTCCAAATATTATAAGTGTTGTAATTATTACTTAGATCATATCTAATAATAAATATCGTGGTGTTTGTCTAGCTTGTTAATTGGTATGACCCGACTTGGATCATAACGTACTAGCCATATCAACTCGAATATGTGTCTTAGGCAGATCGATTCCAACAACATATACATATTCGCTTCATATACATATACGTTACATATACATACACGCTGCATATACATACACACTACATATACATACAGCTTACATATACATACATGCTGGTCATACTTAAACGTTACATATACATACACACTAGTCATACGTTACACATACATACATGCTGGTCATACTTATACGTTGCACACATGCATACATACGCGCTATATACATATACGTGGTATACATATACAACGTACACATACATATACGCTACATACATACATATACGATGCAACTTATTAGGATACACACCCTTACACGCTAACATCATATGCGTCCAAACATATGCGCTCGTATAACCCGTTCCGTTCCAAACAACTTGTTTATGTTCAAGTTTACATTTTTCTCACATAATAAGGTTTGATTTACTATCCCACCAAGTTTCATGTAAAACCGACCTCGTTTACCCGTCCTTTTCACAAACTGAACACTGATCGTTTTACCCGAAACGAACTGATGGTTTGTTAATTTGTAAATAATTTAGTTTGTTTATTTACTAGTTTTATCCTTTTTTTGTGGGAACTTCGATACTTCATACGTGTCTATTGCATTTAAGGTCACAGGCGTTAAAGCAACTAATTTGGACCCGTTGAAGCACGGGATGAAGACCCGGGACGTCCAGCACGCGAAACGAAGAAGTTAATAATTAATTGTTGGTGAGAAGACCCATTACGATACGCGATGGGAAAGCCTGGAGACCCATCGCGTATCGCGATGGGATTAAATATTATTTGTTGACTATGGTCCATCGCGATACGCGAAGGTTCACAAAAGACCCCATCGCGTATCGCGATGGGAGACGCAAACGGGAAAGTTAGTGTTTTATGTTATTTCTCTCAAGGAAGACCCTTCATCGAATAACTTTTTGCAGGCGATATCCAGAGCAAAAAAAGAGGGCGATTTCACCATTCCGATTCATACCAAGATCATATACATGTTCCATATCATCATATTTGAAGATTCCATGATGTCGTGGCTCGGCTAAACTCTCCGACTCATTCCCGGGATGTAAAGTTTGTATTTAATTCAGTTTTTAATGTAACCAAGAACATACAATTTGTAATTATCGTTGATTGATCTATGAGTATTGATATTTAGTATTGTTATGCATTCAATCGGTTTAGGTTTACGTTGATCAGAACGATTAGTTTGTCGGTTGCTATAGTAATTGCTCATAGGGTTGTTTGACTAGATTGAATACAACAAAGCACACAATTGCCCTTAGTTGAGTCACACTGGAAGGGACTGTTTGATAACCAAGGTCGTGTGTTAGCGATTGTTGGTGCCTGAGGTTTAACTCCTTAATCAGTCTTTAGTCAGTCCATGATAATTAATCGGTTAGGTTGCATGAGAAACTATTAAATTACATTCTTGAACCTCGGTGATGATTCATCTTGGTTAATTGCTTGAATTTGTGAATTTGATTAATCATTTTTAAAACCAACTTAATTGCTTGTGTGATTAGAACTAAAACATATTATTTCATAATATTGAAACTTGTTTGCACTATTACATTGACCACATATTCCTTGAGTTCACACCCTACTTACCAAAGCTTGCTTATGTCATTAGGAATTGGTATTACTTATTTTTGACTAAATAGCGACAGTCTAGCATCAAAATGGTGCCGTTTCCGGGAATTTAGTGCGCTTAGTGTTTTTTCGTGTTATTTCATTTTTGTGTTTATTTTAGTTCTAAGTTTAGTTTTAATTTTTAGTTTTTGTAGTTCATGTTTTTTATTTTATTTTACGCGAGGTGTGTTGTTTGTGCAGGTAACAGGTTAATGCACACCCGACACTCGGACATACACTCACCACTTGTTTTCGAGCCTGAAATTGAAAGACTAGCTCGACAGAACCGAGTTCAGAACAGAACTTCAGAGATAGAGGGTCAACAGCAGAACCAAAACGAGAACCATAACCAAAACCAAAACCAGAATCAGAATGAAAACCAGAACCAATACCCGAACCAACTCCCAGAAAACAATGATTTTAACCCAGACAACCATTACAAACCCGAAAATGACCAACTTCCACCATTAAATTCCAACCAGCAAAACAACCCGAATGGCTCAGCTCATTTTTCTAGAAATCGAAACCGAAACTAAAACCAAACGTCTATCAGACTGGATCATCAGCTCCACATACACTTCTAGACGCATAGTTCAAATTGATCTTGATGATGATCGTCCCAGTATTCATATAGAAGATGAAGAAAAGGGGGAATATAATGATGTGGGTCAAGGTTTTGAAGGTAATAACGAGGTAAATTGGCGAACTAGACAGAATTAGGGTTTTGAGTTGGGTAACAAGAGAGATAATAATTGGGAAGATGAGGTGGAAGAACCAGTAAATCAGAGACAAGGTGATGCGGTTGACATAAACGGGGGAAAAACGGTATGGGGCGAAATAGAGTTAATCGGGCAGAAAGGGTCGAAAGAGTTCGGGGTATTCAGGTGAACAGAGGAGGTTCGGTGAATCTCGGGGGGGGGGGGCGAAGGAGAAATTTTGTAGCCCCATTTTAGGGTTCTAACAGTCGGTTCAGACCGGCTATTTCAGACGGAGCATCCCCGATTGTTCCACATGTGCGAGTACCGGGACGGCTGACTTTTAAGTCCCTGCCATCTTACATTAATATCGTGCCACATTTTCACGGGATGGCTTCCGAGGACCCGTATTCTCATTTGTCTGATTTTTCGGCTATTTGCAGGTCGATTGGTGACGATATGTTTGACCAGGACGAGGTTCGGTTGCGATTATTCCAGTTTTCACTAAAAGACAAAGCAAAACACTAGTTTAACTCACTACTGATGCACAGTATTGCTAGTTGGGCCGAGATGCAGCAGGTGTTCCTCAACGAATACTACTCACAGTCGAAGACAAACGAGGCCCGAATGGAAATTCGCCACTTTTCACAATTATCGGGCGAACTGTTTCATGTGTCATTCACCCGATTTAAAGAAATTATCAGAAAATGCCCACACCACCAAATTGAATTGTGGGAATTGGTGAAGTGTTTTGTGGACGGGTTGACATACCAGGATATGAAACACTTGAAAGCCTCGTGTAACGGTCAACTGTTGAATCAACCCGAGGAAGATGACTATGATTTTCAGGAGTTTATGTGTGAAGACTCCAAAGCAGAGGCAGCAACAGAAAGACAAAGACACCAGACGTCTTCCAGATCAGTAAAGTCAGTCACGAGTGAATCCGAAAGAATTGTTGAACTAAAACGTGAACTGGCCGGGTACAGAAAGGGTAAGAAGAAAGAAGTCGTGAAAGTTTGAGTAAAATTCCCGGTATGTGAGGAATGTGGTGAGCTCAGGCATAAGTCAGAAAATTGCCCCGAGTTTTATGATGACGAGGAGGATGAGCCGAGGAGGTTAACTATGCCTACATGGATTCTAAGGGCCAAGGGTTTAATTCAAACACTTATCACCCGGGCCTAAGGAATCACCTGAACTTTCGATACGAAAACACATCTACCAAGTTAAACCCGAACTGTCAGGGATCGAACCAGAACAGATCGCATAGAAATTACCTCCAAAGGCGGACAGCAGGGT
Source organism: Bidens hawaiensis (assembly GCF_021521415.1). Lineage (NCBI taxonomy): Eukaryota > Viridiplantae > Streptophyta > Magnoliopsida > Asterales > Asteraceae > Bidens > Bidens hawaiensis. The sequence continues at coordinate 328,254 of NW_027494368.1, forward strand.
TCGTATAATCAGAATCGGTGGTATAACAGAGATGGTAACCAGGGTGGAAATTTATATCGGGTAGTCAGGACCAGCAGAGGGGGTCCTCGGGAAACGCAGATGAGTCGGTGCACTTAAAGTTGGATGCATTGATGAAGATTATGACAGATCATCAGGCTGACATGAAAAAATAGTTCGAGTTACGGGATAAGTCAGCAGAGGCAATGTCAAATCAAATTGGTCAGCTCTCAGCAGATATGACAAAATTGCATAAGAATGCGGGTCAACTCCCGAGCGGCACTACGGTCAACCCGAACCACTACAGCTCGAGTTCGAAAAAGCATGTTAACCAGGTAAGTATTCTAAGAAATGGGAAAAAGTATGATAATAAAGTTGGGGTTCCACCACCATTGGTTGACGGGGTGGTGGAAGAAATTAATGCAAATCTTGTCAGTGATGACGAGCCGGAACCGGTTAAATTAAATGAATCTAATAAAAGTGAAACTAATATTAATAAACCGGTTCCGAGAGATGACACCAACAACCCTAAGGACAAGGAGAAGGTTAAAACCATCCCCTATCCCGATGCCTTGTTGGAGCCAACTAAGGCGAAGATGGGATCAAAAAGGGGCCCGCAACAAGAGGAAATATGGGAAGTGTTTAAACAAGTTAAAATTAATATACCCCTTTTAGATGCCATAAAACAGATTCCCGCCTATGCGAAGTACTTGAAAGAGTTGTGCACACAGAAAAGGAGTCATAAGATTCCCAAACAGATCGATTTTGCTGATAATGTGAGTGCAATTCTTTCGGGTGCTCTTCCACCCAAGCTACAAGATCCGGGAACGCCCATTATACCCATTCAAGTGGATGATTCTAAAATGGCACGTGTGCTTCTAGACTTTGGAGCTAGCATCAGTATTCTCCCGGGAAGTCAATACGATCAGTATGACTTCGGTCCGCTTCAGGCAGCCGCCACCACGGTTGTCTTAGCTGACCAGACACCGAAACTTCCTCGGGGGATACTGACTGACGTTATCGTCAAGGTGGAAGATTTTTACTTTCCAGTTGACTTTTTGGTTCCAGATTATGTTTCGGGTGAAAGGACCAAACAACCTACAGTTATCCTCGGTATGCCATTTTTGTCCACCGCAAATGCCAACATTAATTGTAGAAATAGTATTGTTGACATGGCATTTGGAAACCGTAAGTTGAGGATTAATGTTTTCACACATGGAAATAACTCTCCGGTCGATGACGAGTGCTTCATGGCTGATGTAATTGACGAGTGCATCCCGCTATACGACTCTGTCGTCAGCACGGATGGCACAACGGAGACGTGTTTTTTGTTTGACAGGTTACAAGTGGAAAGAGACAAGTTTCTGGAAGATGAGGAGAGACACCTGGAGATTGCTGCTGTGCGAGGAGACCGTCCACCATGGTCAGTTCAGGTGGAACCACTTCCCGAGAAAATTGATACCGGGCTGAAACCGTCACTGATGGAGGCACCAAAAGTTGAGCTGAAAGAGCTCCCAAAGCATTTAAAATATGCTTTACTTGGTAAGATTAAACTTTGCCTGTTATTATAGCTTCTAATTTATCCGTTGAACAGGAAAATGCTTTGATGGCACTGCTGATTGAAAACAAGGAAGCAATCGGGTGGACAATAGCGGATTTGAAGGGAATCAGTCCTTCAATTGTGATGCATAAAATATTAACAGATCCAGATGTCAGACCCGCACACGATGCTCAGCGGAGGTTGAACTCGAACATGCGGGAAATGGTGAAGAAAGAAGTGCTGAAATGGTTAGAGGCTGGGATTACTTTTTCTATCTCAGACAGCACGTGAGTAAGCCTGACACAGACGGTACCGAAAAAAGCGGCCATTCAAGTCGTCAAGGACGACGCGGGTAATGAGGTCGCCACCCGGCGGTAACTGGGTGGCGTATTTGTATTGATTATCGAAAACTGAACGCGACAACATCGAAAGATCACATTCCGCTTTCATTTATCGATCAAATTGTCGAAAAGCTATCTGGTTAAAAAATTTATTGCTTTTTAGGCGGGTATTCCAGGTAAAACCAGATAGTTATTCATCCTGAAGATCAGGAGAAGACTACGTTTACGTGCCCGCATGGCACATTCACATTTAGGCGAATTCCATTCGGGCTATGTAACGCCCCCGCCACCTTTCAAAGGTGCATGATGAGTATTTGTTTCCGATATGGTGGGGGAGTCTTTAGAAATTTTCATGGATGATTTTTCGATTTTCGGCACATCTTTCGAGGCATGCTTAAACCAGCTCGAAAGAGTATTGAAAAGATGTGTTGAAACGAACTTGGTTCTTAGTTGGGAGAAGATTTATTGTCCAAGAAGGGATTGTTTTGGGCCATGTTGTGTCGAGTCGTGGGATTGAGATGGACCGAGCTAAGGTCCAAGTTATTTCCACTCTACCTCATCCCACGAATGTCAAAGGCATTAGATCATTTTTGGGATATACCGGGTTTTATAGATGATTCATTAAGGGTTTTAGTGATATTACCAAACCCTTGTGTAATTTATTGTTAAATGATGCTTCGTTTGATTTTAACGAGGAATGTGCTAAAGCCTTTGACATTTTGAAGTTGAAATTAGTTGAAGCCCCGATCTTGAAATCACCCAATTTGAATTTACCTTTTGAAATAATGTGTGATGCAAGTGATATACCTTTTAACAAAAAACCGGTTGCCATATACTATGCGAGTAAAACTCTCTCGGATGCTCAATTGAATTACACAACAACCGAGAAGGAGTTACTAGCAGTAGTATATGCTTTAGATAGATTTAGGTCATATATTTGGGGTAGTTAAGTAATTATTTATTTTGACCATTCTGCAGTTAGGTACCTTATGGAAAAAAAAGGATGAAAAACTGAGGCTCACAAGATGGGTTTTACTACTGCAGGAATTCGATCTAGAGATTCGAGACAAGAAATGAAGTGAAAATGTTGTTGCAGATCACTTGTCCCGAATTATGGTGGAAGATGGAGACAAGGACGGGCCCATTAACGAGTCTTTCCTGGATGAACACATTTTGGCAGTCTCACTAAATCCCTGGTTTGCTCATATTGTTAATTTTAAAGTTTCAGGTGATATACCAAAGCATTGGCCAAGGAGAAAGAAGAAGCATTTGATGTCACAAGCCAAACAGTACATTTGGGATGACCCGGAGCTGTTCAAGATTGGTGCAGATCAGATGATCAGAAGATGCATACCCGAGGAGGATGTCAGATCGGTTTTGGAACACACATTTGTCTGCGTGTGGGGGTCACTTTAGTGGCCAGAAAACTGCTAGAAAAGTCCTTACGAGTGGCTTATTTTGGCCATCATTGTTTAAGGATGCTCACGAGTTGGCGACACACTGTTTAAAGTGTCAATAACTTGGTAGCATTTCTAAGAGCGATGAGATGCCCTTGACCCCGATCCTATTAGTTGATATTTTTGATGTTTGGGGGATCGATTTCATGGGCCCATTCCCGAATTCACACAGTAATATATACATCCTAGTGGTCGTCGATTATTTGTCTAAATGGGTTGAGGCGATAGCCACTAGGACGAATGATCACATAGTCGTTTGCAATTTTGTGCAAAGAGTAATATATTTTCTTGATCTGGAGTCCCCCGAACCATCATAAGTGATGGGGGACCTCATTTCAAAAACTTTAAATTTGAAAAATTGCTTAAACGATACGGTGTTGATCATAGAATTGCAACTCCTTACCATCCACTAACGAGTGGACAAGTTGAGGCTTCCAATAGGTAAATTAAACCGATTTTACAGAAAACTGTTCGGACAGACCGTAAGGATTGGTCAATCAAGTTGACCGATGCTCTATGGGCATACCGAACCGCGTATAAAACGCCAATTGGAACCACTCCCTGTAGACTTGTGTATGGAAAGGATTGTCATTTACCGGTAGAGATTGCACAAAGAGCATATTGAGCTACTAAATAGGTTAACATGAATTATGATAATGCAGGTAAGGCAAGGAAGTTAGCTTTGTGTGAAATTGAGTATGCGAGGTGTATGATTATGCATCCACTTACAAGTCAAAGATGAAGAAAGTTCATGATGCTAATATCCGGTTGAAGAATTTTGAAGTTGGACAAAAGGTTTGGTTATACAACACGAGGATGAAACTCTTCCCGGGTAAGTTGAAAAGTAAGTAGACAGGCTCGTATTTGGTTGTTAGAGTTGGAAACCATGGTCAATGAGGTTTAAGATTTTGACGATCCTGTGAGGAAAGTGGTGAATGGCTATAGATTGAAGCCATACTTGGAAATGAAGGACATTCATGGGATGGACAAGGAATCGGTGAGTTTTGTTGTTACTTCACCGATTTATGAAGACAACAGAGAGTTCAAGGAACTATCGAGCTGTAGACATGAAATTCAGCGCTTACGGGAGGCAACCCGGGGTTTGTAATTGTCTGTCCAGTTTGTTTTCATTTTGTTGAGTCTTGTATTGATTGTTGTCTTGAGTTTTGTGCAGCAAACATCAAGTGTGGGGAAGCTTGTTGGGAGATTTGGAATTTCACGAAGTTCGGTAAAAGTTTGGTCAATTACACGTATTTCCAGGTATGAAATGTATGTTTTGAATTCGGAAACGTGTTCATATCCCCACAATCACCACCACATCACCGCCGCATCACCACCACATCACCGCCGCTCCATCACCATCATCTCCGTCCACTCCACACATCACCATCATCATCAATCACCACAGTCTCTTGTCACCGCCGTACACAACCACCATTCACCCACCTCCATCACCGCTGTACACCACCACCTACACCATCGCCGTAGACCTCCGTCCACCTAACAACACCACCATCATTCTCCAACAGTCTCCGGCCACCACCACCGTCACCAGTCCACCATCATCCACTGCCGTTGACATCACCGTCACCAGTCCTTATTATTATTTTCATTAGACCGACATCGAGGTATGTATCTTATATTATTTTATTATATAGGGAAGTTTGAAATTTATAGGGTTGCCGGGTAAGTTTGTTGGTTAGGTTATTACAGTTTGTTAAACTTGATTGTCGGGTTTGTTAAACATAGGTGGTGATGAATCGGTTTGTTGAGTTCAAAAATTTGAATATCATTATTTTATTATTTGTGGGACGATCGCGACTAAAATTCTATACGGTCGTCGCCACAGTCATTGTTGACATATCTAACTTGAATGTTTTGATTTTACAGATATGTCAGATATTCAAGGTTCATCAAGCGACGTCGGGCGCAAAAGGCCGAGGACTCGGCCTGAGGGTGCGGGCCGCCGTGGGCCCGCTGCTGCTCTTTGGGGTGATCCTGAGCCGCATCGGTTTATACAGCAGCGGCCACCTCGAGTGATTCAGTATGATGGTCCAGAGTTGCCGATTACTCCGGACATCGATCGAGAGGATATTGTCGGGGATGGGTGACACACACATCACATGGTGCTCAGATTCGGCATTCTGACTGATGAGTATGCCAGGCTGACCTGGATTCGAGGTACGCAGCTTCTTAGGCATAGGACTTTTGATTGGGGATTATTGGGTACCCTGGGAGTAGATTTCAGGGTGCGGGATATGATACCGGCTCGGTGGGCCCTAGTGCTCGCGTGTGACTCAATTCCATACGTCGAGCGCACACGTGAGTTCTATTCCTATTTTCAATTCACGACCACCGATTTTTCCGAGCCGCATACCGTGTAATTCTCACTTGGATGACACGTGATTGAGATGTCTGGTCCCAGATTTCGCTGTGACCACTGGCTATTATACTCGAGTTCTTGCAGAGCTTTCAGGGTTAAACTCTTCGGTCAAAGCGGGGGGACCGAGAGTTTTGGTTGACTGAGGTTCAGTTAACTCAGTTTTGAGAGCAGATCGCGGACAGGGTCCACTCAAGCTCTGTAGTGGCATCATCCATTAGGGACCCCGTCCATCGTTACTTACATCGTATCGTTGGTTACACTATCGCCGGCCGTCATTCGGGCCGCGATAAGTGTAGAAACTTAGACCTGTTGTACCTCATGTCTATCATTACTGGCAGAGAGGCCAACATTGTGATGCAGCTCTTGACGTTGTTTGGTAGAGGTCGAAATTTACAGAGCGCATCGGCTCAGTTATCACTAGGGCTGTACATTACTAGGATAGAAGAGAGGCTTGGGACATTTGAGAGATATCCGATATAGTTATTTTCTCCGGGACTAGTTACAGAGGTTTTCAGGTTGGAGGATGCTCGGAGGGCTGGGGTTTGCGAACTACATGATCCACCGACGCTCATCCCTGTCAGACAGGGACCGCAGGTGCCACCGCCTCCAGGATCAGCTGCTTCTACATCATTACAGATGGGAGTTCTGACACACCGGCAGCACGTATTGATCCCGCGTATGATGCGGCCTCAGCAAGCAGTATCCCCTCCGTCAGCGGCCACCGCAACCGCAACAGTCAGTCACATTGGAGATGATTTATTAGCAGCAGCGGGGGATGCAAGAGGAGGCTCGGGCCCATCAAGATGAGAAGCGGCCCACCTGGCACTCCATGATGATTACTTTAGATTATTATTTGTGCATTTGCAGGTATCGCTCCCACCTTCACTGGTCGTATACATAGAGCAGCCTGCGGACCCATAGGATGGCGACGAGGACGCGCCGCCACCACAATAGACCTTTGTTACCCTTTTGCTTTATTTTTATCTTTTATTTTGTTTTTATTCTCATGGTCTGTATAATATTATTATTATATTGGGAATATTGTATTGGGTAACTGGTTGGGCTTATATGTATATATAACTTTTGTTGTGACTGTTGGGTTTATTTATTTGTATATTTTGTTGTATTTAGAACTTTGTGGGCGTAGTTCACTATAAACCCTCACGAGACCTCACTCGTCCACCCGGGCTACCAGGGGGTTTAAAGGGCTTGTTGTATACGCTAAATGCAATCATGATTCCTACGAAAGTGAGTTAGGTCTTTTAACGTTTTTAACTTGTTTAACAAAATTTATTATGAAGCGGCTTAATTCGTCTCGGTAACTGTTTAATAAAATTAACATAAAATCATTTTTTTAACTCTTAAAAGACATATGTCTTACACTTGTGAGCAGCTTGCTTCTACACGTCTCGAGATTTTGCAGGATTGGTTGTCAGTTTTGGTATTTGGGTGAGATGAGTGTGCACGAGTGTTTACGAGAGTTCACGAGCCGATTGTTCCTTTCCATTATCGATGATATCAGGTGATTTCAGTTTCATATTCTATTTGTTTTTATTAGTTTGAATGTTAAAAGTGTAATTGTATAATTGTTTAATAGAACGGTCAATTATTAAACGGTCCCTGTTTTAAATTATTAAACGGTCAATTTCAACCCCGTCCCCAAATGTTCATTAATTGTTTAAATATTTTAACATTGAGGACAATGTAAACCTCAAGTGTGGGGATGGGGGAAATTTGAAAATTTTAGCCCAATAATACCTCGAAGAGTGTTCGGAAACCAAAGTTGTTAACAGTTAATTATTGTCATTAATGCCAAGTTATAGGTTTCTGGTCATGGTTGGTTTTTCAGCTTCTCGATAGTTTTACTTACAAATTTTTCAAAAGAGAAGTTGAAATGGGGTCGTTTAGGCGGGGATAACGAGTCAAGGGACGGGTATACATGTTTCATATCGGCATCCCATAATTCCAGACATATTGTGAGATGTCCCCCTATACTTAATACACATACTATATAATAGATATAAAACATGTCTTATCATTTATTGAGGGAAACCGGTATGTTTTACAGAATTAGAACTTGCTTATCACATGCTTATCGAAATCTTAATATCACTACTAGTATGGAGATTAGGACTTCAGAAAACCTGTACATACATCTTTCCCCCACTAAATAAAAATTTCTTACCCAACATTATCCCCTAAGAAGCCCGTTTGGACCTTATTCCTTTTTATTTGCCAACCGAACATTACAAACCATTTCAGCCTTGGCCTTCATTTTATTTTAACCCTGTGAGATGAAATCCAATTCGTTATCGAGTTGTTTATAGTTAGTTGTAGAGCATAGTATACAATGTACGTATGTCTCGGTAGAGTTGTAAATATGTGAATGTCAGAGTTGTATATATTTTTGTTTTAGTGTATTATTTATCAGTTATGCAAAAAAAAAAAAGCAAAAAGCCAAAAAGAAGTACGTTTATATTCAGTTATGTAATCAGCAGGTTGTTTGTTTTGATTAGTTGTTTATGTTTCTTTATAACCGGGTTTCATCCACCTTAGTCACTAAATATGCCTAATCCGCACCAAAACCTAAGCCTCAGCAAAACCCTAGTCCGAGTCTTTATGCAACCGGTGGGTAATGGGTGGAGATAAGACTGGCCTGCAAGCTTATTAAGTTGTGACTCATATTTGGTGTTTGAGGGCAGAGACATATACTGGCACATCTTTTGCTAGTCCAGATATTAAACCAAGAGGAGTGTTGATATTGTGAGGGGTATGAACATGTATGCTTAACCGGAAACAAAGTACACTCGTCTAGGCTGCTCTATTGTTTTTATAGTACCATTTAACCTTATTTGTGGGATGTCAATCTAGAAAGTGTCAGCCTGGGAAACTGGGTATGACCTTAAACCTTACTAGCATTAATGGCGATAATTCACATACCTATGATGGAGGTTAATGTTTTACTTTAGAGTTTGCTTGAGGGCAAGCAAAAGATAAGTGTGGGGATGTGACGGTTGGTTAATTTGTATATACTTTAGTTCGTTTATTTACTAGTTTTAACTGTTTATTCTGTGAACTTCGATACTTCATACGTGTCTATTGCATTTCAGGTCACATACGTTAAAGCAGCTAATTTGGACCTGTTGAGTCATGGGATGAAGACCCGGGACGTCCAGCACCCGAAAGGAAGAAAATAATACTTAATTGCTGGTGAGAAGACCCATCGCGATACGCGATGGGCAGGCCTGAAGACCCATCGCGTATCGCGATGGGATTAAATATTATTTGTTGACTATCGCGATGGACCACAGAAGACCCCATCACGTATCGCGATGGGTGACGCAGACGGGAAAGTTAGGGTTTTATGTTATTTCTCTCAAGGAAGACCCTATCATCGAATAACTTCTTGCAGGCAATTTCCAGAGAAAAAAAAAGAGGGTGATTCCACCATTCCGATTCATACCGAGATCATATACATGTTCCATATCATTATATTTGAAGATTCCATGACGTCGAGGCTCGGCTAATCTCTCCGAATCATTCCCTGGATGTAAAGTTTGTATTTTATTCAGTTTTAATGTAACCAAGAATATACAATTTGTAATTATCGTTGATTGATGTATGAGTATTGATATTTAGTATTGCTGTGTATTCAATCAGTTTAGATTTACGTTGATCAGAACGATTAGTTTGTCGGTTGTTATAGTAATTGCTTATAGGGTTGTTTGACTAGATTGAATACAACAAAGTACACAATGGCCCTTAGTTGAGTGACACTGGCAAGGACCGTTTGATAACCAGTGTCATGTGTTAGCGATTGTTGGTACCTAAGATTTAACTCGTTAATAGTCTTTAGTCAGTCTATGATAATTAATCGGTTAGGTTGCATGAGAAACTGTTAAATTACATTCTTGAACCTCAGGGATGATTCATCTTTGTTAATTACTTGAATTTTTGAATTTGATTAATCATTATTAAAACCAACTTAACTGATTGTGTGATCAGCACTAAAACATATTATTTCATAATATTGAAATTTGTTTGCATGATTACATTGACCACATACTCCTTGTGTTCGACACCCTACTTACCCTAGCTTGCGTAGGTGATTAGGAATTGATATTACTTGTTTTCGACTAGATAGAGACAGTCTAGCATCCCGAACCAACTAACCTGTTTACTCGCAAGTTCATTAATTTATCAATAACCGTGACCGGTTCTATCATCCTACCAATTTTCATGCAAATCCGTACATGAAAATTAAAACTTTTTAACGAAAACGTACATTTGAGCTTTATGTTTGAAATCACTCGAATAGACCAAAACCATATCAAACGAACTCGGAATTGAGTGATTCAAGCGGCCACGGAACCTTCTCGTCGAAATCTACCAGCGTCGCCTACTGTCGCCGCCTACTGTCGCCGCCATAATTGCCTGAAAACTGAAATAGTTTCCGGAAAAACTCCATTTTTGTTGTTACGGTTTTTGCTGATAAATACCGAACTTCCAGACTTCTGATCGAATATCAGATTAGTGGAAATCTTTATTTATATGCCTTGAACACTCAGTTAAAATTTGAGTGTGATCTGACGGTTAGATTGCCAGGAATTGTCATGTCTTTGTTGGCTATTTTCTCAAAAAAATGAATTGGAGAAGTGCGTGTTTTTGAATGTGTAGGCTATGGTGTAGAGATTGATGGAAATGAAAAGGATTAGGGTTTAAGGGGTATTTATACTCCTTTAAGCCCATGGACCTTAGGCCCATATTTTCTTTTTAGTCCATATTTAATTCAATCTTTAAAGCCTACTTAACCTTCCATCTTTATTATTTTTATTTTGTCTACTAACTGAAGTAAACTTTTCCATCATATTTAAATAATATTTAAAATATCATTTTTAGAAATTTCGGGATGTTACAGTGTTAAAAACGGTTTTGTAAAGCCATGGGGTTTAATAATTAAACCAATTTTGTGATCATTTATGTCAAAAATCGTGTATGAACGATTCACGAAAAACCATACATTCTAAAATGATTTTAAGTGGTTTTAAGTAAACCATTTGTTCGTGCAAAGTTAATATGCTCACGATCGGGTTTAATTTATAATCATTACGTTTTTTTGTAAACGTTTCATTTCCTAGCATGCGGGTTACAAATTGATTATAAAATTGTGGACTAAAAGACATGTTCCCTAGCATGAGTGTTAGAAAAAATTATTTAAAATGTTTTTTTTGTAAACGTCAAGTCATCTAACTGCGTGTTGGATGAAGTTTATTTAATATAACCAAAAGTATATGATGCATATATTAGAAATCAATATTGTGTAAAAGAATAAGGTTCGTTTCCTAGTACACTGGTCGGAAATGATTCTCTTATAAAAGGTTTTTCACGAACGTTAATTTATCTAAAATATGTGTTAGATAAACCAAAGGTTTCAAAATGGTTTATTTGAAACCGAGTCACTCTAGCATGGGGAGTACAAATTATTATTTTGTATAATAATATGGCTAGAGTTTGTCTAATATTCTAACAAACGTGTTAGAGTTATTGTTTTGATAATAATAATTTTAGACATTTATATTTCTAATGAGCACTAAAAAATTGAAGGGTTAATAAACCTATAGAGCAACCTTTGTGAATGTTTATTTCTTCTAACGAGCATGTTAGAAATTATTATTTTGGTAAAATAATAATAGTAAATAAGGTTTATATAACTAAAGGTTTTAAACATTTGTCTCTAAATGTTTAGACTGCTAACAATCGTGTTAGAATGTGTTTATTGTTATAAACCATAATGTTTTAAAAATGATATGTTCTCTAATGAGCGGTTAGAAACGAATTATATTATAAACCATAATGTTTTAAAAATCTTTCCAATTTGGAAAGATACAAATTCTTTTATTTTACTCATCATTTTCTCTTCTCTCCCCTTCTTTTCTTT